>NC_090449.1:361645798-361950998 GCF_031143425.1 Pleurodeles waltl | reverse complement strand
TCAGTGTATGATGTTACCACTGCAATTGTGCCCCCTTCCAGACCAGGGAGCAGTGTCTCTGTGCAAAGCCTGACCGCAGAGGAAAGGAGAGGAGAAAGGGATTTCCAATTGCAAATGGCAAAACTGAAAATTTAAGCCAAACAAGCTGAGGTTGAAAGACCAGCCAAACAGGTGGAAGCTGTAAGAGCTGAAGCTGTAGCTGAGAGAGCTCTGGCTGAAAATAAACTATTGTTGGCTCATGAACTGAGTCTCAAGGAGCTGGAGATCAAGGCGAGACAGTCTGAATCCAGTAATAATGGTGGCAGCATACAGACAGGACCTGCTGGAGAAAAGAAGGTTCTTATACCCAAAAATGTGGTGCCCAGTTTTGTGGTGGGAGATGACATAGATAAATGGTTAGCTGCTTATGAAGTTGCACTAAGGGCTCATGAGGTTCCTGAAGGGCAATGGGGGGTAGCTATGTGGGGTTATGTGCCGCCATTGGGGAGGGACACACTTCTCACATTGGATCAACCTGATCAAAACACATACCCACTTCAGAAAGCCACTTTACTTGCCAAGTTTGGGCTGACCCCTGAGGGATACCGTCAGAGATTCAGGGACAGCATCAAACAAACCACACAAACATTGGTAGATTTCTTTGACTTTTCCAGTAAGGCACTGAATGGATGGGTGCGGGGCAACAAAGTAGATAATTATAAAGGGTTATATGACTTGATTCTGATAGAGCATATGCTCAATACTACTTATACAGAGTTGCGCCAGCACTTGGTAGATAGTAAGCTGACTGATCCCGGGAAGCTTGCTGAGGAGGCGGACCTCTGGGTAAGCACCAGAGTGTCCAAAAAGGTACCTTGGGGGGACACCCACAAAGGTGGTCAGGGTTCCCAACAAAAGAAAGAGGGGGGAGATAAACTTACAGATAAGGAGCTCTCCAAAGGCCCCCAAAAGAATTCCCAGGAAGGGGGTGGCAACCATTCCTTTTCCAGATTTGGGAAAAAGCCAGGGACTTATGATAAATCAGGGAGATCCAACCCCAAATGCTTAGAGTGCTATCAATATGGTCACTATAAAGGCGACCCCCAGTGCTCCAAGAGAGCACCGTCCACTACTGGACAGACACCTGGGTTGACTAGTGTAGCGCTCAGGCGGGAGATGGACCCAGATAGCTTTGGGGAGCAGGTAGAGATTTCCCTAGTGTCACTGGGAGAAGGAAAAATGGTGCCCAAAGCCCACATGCCCCAAAATACTTCCAAGTACAGGCAGTGGGTTACCATTGATGAGAAAAAGGTGGAGGCTCTGTGTGACACAGGAGCCAGTATGACTACTATCAAGATTCAGCTGGTGTCAATAGAGCAGATAGTCCCTAATACATTCCACCAGGTCATTGTCGCTGACAATTGTGAGAGTCACCTACCGGTGGCTCTGGTTCCCTTTGAGTGAGGGGGTCTCTGGTGCTCTGAAAGTAGCTGTGAGTCCTGCCATGTCTGTAGATTATCTGTTAGGGAATGATCTTGATCATACTGCTTGGAAAGAAGTAGAGCTCAGATCTCACTTGGAGATGTTAGGGTTACCTGAGTGGGTCTGCATGACCACACGGTCCATGGCTGACCGAGAGGTAAGTCAAGGGCGTCTGGAGGCTGGAACAATGGCCCAGAGAACTGCCAAGAGGAGGGGCAAGGGGCGCAGGAAACCCGTCCCAGAAGTTCCCGCAGTGGTTGACAGTTCTCCTGAGGAGGAGGCTCCCGAACCAACTGGGGAAGACATTGCCACTCTAGGTGATCTACCTGAGCTAGCTGGCTGGCAAGTTGAGAGTGGACCCACCAGGGAGGAATTCTGCAAGGCGCAGAAAGAATGTCCCACTCTAGAGGGTCTGAGGAAGCAAGCCTCAACCCAGGCAGCAGGTGAAGCCTCTGGCGATCACCACATATATTGGGAGAATGATCTCCTCTACAGTGAGCCTAAGGTTCCAGCCATTGGGGCAGCGCGTGTGCTGGTGGTCCCACAGTGTTACCGAACCTTCCTACTGGGTCTGGCTCACGACATTCCCCTGGCAGGACATTTGGGGCAAGACAAGACCTTTGCCAGGCTTGTCACCCACTTTTTATTGGCCCAGAATAAGGACAAACTCAGATACGTTCTGTAGATCTTGTCCTACCTGCCAGGCCAGTGGTAAAACAGGAAAAAGGGTTAAGACCCCCCGGATTCCACTTCCTGTCGTTGGCACCCCCTTTGAAAGGGTGGGCATCGACGTTGTTGGTCCATTGGACCCCAAAACTGCCCTAGGCAACAGGTTCATCCTGGTTTTGGTGGACCATGCCACCCGTTACCCAGAGGCAATCCCTCTGAGGACCGTAACTGCACCGGTGGTGACCAGAACTCTGATGGGGATATTTACCCGTGTGGGATTCCCAAAGGAGATAGTGTCTGACAGAGGCACTAACTTCATGTCTGCATACATGAAGGCTATGTGGGATGCGTGTGGTGTAACGTACAAGTTCACCACACCCTATCACCCCCAATCTAATGGTCTTGTGGAGAGATTCAACAAGACCTTGAAAGGCATGATTGGTGGCCTCCCTGAGGCCCTGAGGCGTAAGTGGGACGTACTCTCACCATGCCTTCTCTTTGCTTACAGAGAGGTACCCCAGAAGGGGGTAGGGTTCAGTCCCTTTGAGCTTCTCTATGGGTACCCTGTCAGGGGGCCCTTAAGCATTGTCAAGGAGGGGTTGGAGAAAGCTCCAAAGGCACCCCCCCAGGATGTGGTCAGCTACATGTTGGCCCTCCACAACCAGATGACCCGCTTCTGGAAAGAGGCCAAAAGTAACCTTGAGGCCAGTCAAGAGGTAATGAAACACTGGTATGACCAGAAACCTGGAGACAAAGTGTGGGTTATGGAGCCAGTAGAGCCTAGAGCTCTCTAGGACCGCTGGACTGGCCCATTTGAAGTAAAGGAGCGGAAAGGGGAGGCCACTTACCTAGTGGACCTCCAAACCCCTAGGAACCTCCTAAGGGTGCTCCATGTCAACTGACTGAAGCCTCATTTTGAGAGGTCTGAAATCAACATGCTTCTGGTCACAGATGAAGGAATGGAAGAGGAGAGTGAACCTCTCCCCGACCACCTCTCTGCCCAAGAAGGTGATGGGTCAGTGAAAGGTGTCATTCTCTCTAACTCCCTGACTCTAAACCAGAGAGGAGACTGCTATGAGCTGTTGGAGCAGTTCTCCCCCTGTTCTCCCTTACTCCTGGACTGACCCACCTCTGTGTTCATGACATTGACACAAGTGACAGTCTCCCTGTGAAGAACAAAATGTACAGGTTATCGGATAAGGTGAAGGCCAGCATCAAGGAGGAGGTCTCCAAGATGTTAGCTTTAAGGGTTATCGAGAAATCCAGTAGTCCCTGGGCCAGCCCGGTGGTGTTGGTCCCTAAGGCTACTGCCCCAGGTGCGAACCCAGAACTCCAGTTCTGTGTGGACTACCGGGGTCTCAACTCTGTCACACGGACTGATGCTCACCCCATCCCCGAGCTGATGAGCTTGTTGACAGACTGGGTGCTGCCAAGTTCCTGAGTACGTTTGATCTTACTTCAGGGTACTAGCAGATCACCCTGACTGAAGGGGCTAAAGAGAGATCCGCATTTTCCACATCTGATGACCATTACCAGTTCCGGGTGATGCCATTTGGGTTGAAAAATGCCCTTGCTACCTTCCAATGGTTGGTTAACGGGGTCCTAGCTGGCAAGGATGCCTTCTGTGCAGCCTACATGGACGACATAGCTGTCTACAGTTCCAGCTGGGAGGAACACCTGCTCCCCCTTAAGGAGGTGCTTCAGGCCCTGCAACAGGCAGGCCTGACCATCAAGGCTAGTAAGTGCCAGATCGGGCAGGGTTCCTTGGTGTACTTGGGACACCTAGTGGGTGGTGGCAAGGTGCAGCCACTCCAGGCCAAGATTGACACTATCAAGGCCTGGCAACCACCTAGAACACAGACTGAGGTGAGAGCCTTTTTAGGCCTCACAGGATACTACCGCAGATTTGTCAAGGGCTATGGTACCATTGTGTCACCCTTGACAGAACTCACTTCCAAGAAACAACCTAGGTTGGTGAATTGGACAGAGGCTTGTCAGAAAGCCTTTGACTCTCTAAAGGAAGTCATGTGCACGGCCCCCGTACTCAAGGCCTCTGACTACTCCCAGGAATTTATCGTACAAACAGACGCTTCAGAGCATGGCACAGGGGCGGTCCTAGCACAGCTAAATGAGGAGGGCCTAGACCTACCAGTACTCTTTATTAGCAGAAGGCTATTACCACGGGAACAGAGGTGGAGTACTATTGAGAGAGAAGCTTTTGCTGTGGTCTGGGCACTGAAGAATCTGAGACCATACATGTTTGGGACTCACTTCCGTGTTCAGACAGACCACAGGCCCCTCAGATGGCTCATGCAGATGAGGGGTGAAAATCCTAAACTCTTGAGGTGGTCCATTTCCCTTCAGGGGATGGACTTTACGGTGGAGCATCGCCCAGGGGTTGACCACGCCAATGCTGATGGTCTCTCCAGATACTTCCGCCTTAGCGATGAGAGCTCCCAGGAGGTCGGGTTGCTCTCCCCACTTTCAGCTGGGGGGGACACATGTTAGACCTGACAGCCTTAGGGTGGTCACCCCTAACTTTTTGCCTGCTTCCCTCCCCTTTTTGGACACTGTTTTTGCTGGCTTTTAGACTCTGCGCACTTTATCACTGCTAACCAGTGCTAAAGTGCATATTCTCTCTCCCTTTAAACATAGTAACCTTGGATCATACCTGATTGGACTATTTAATTTACTTATAAGTCCCTAGTAATGTGCACTCTATGTGCCTAGGGCCTGTAAATTAAATGCTACTAGTGGGCCTGCAGCACTGGTTGTGCCACCCACTCAGGTAGCCCCTTTATCTTGTCTCAGGCCTGCCATTGCAAGGCTTGTGTGTGCAGTTTCACTGTCACCTCGACTTGCCATTTAAAAGTACTTGCCAAGCCTAAACCTCCCCTTTCTCCACATATAAGTCACCCCTAATGTGTGCCCTAGGTAACCCCTAAAGCAGGGTGCTGTGTGGGTGAAAGGCAGGACACGTACCTGTGTAGTTTACATGTCCTAGTAGTGTAAAACTCCTAAATTCGTTTTTAACTACTGTGAGGCCTGCTCCCTTCATAGGCTAACATTGGGGCTGCCCTCATACAGTATTGAGGTGGTAGCTGCTGATCTCAAAGGAGTAGGAAGGTCATATTTAGTATGGCCAGAATGGTAATCCCAAACCCTGCTGACTGGTGAAGTGGGATTTCATATTACTATTCTAGAAATGCCACTTTTAGAAAGTGAGCATTCCTTTGCACTTAAATCTTTCTGTGCCTTACAATCCACGTCTGGCTGGGCTTAGTTGACAGCTCCTTGTGCATTCACTCAGACACACCCCAAACACAGGGTACTCAGCCTCACTTGCATACATCTGCATTTTGAATGGGTCTTCCTGGGCTGGGAGGGTGGAGGGCCTGCTCTCAAACAAAGGACTGCCACACCCCCTACTGGGACCCTGGCAGACAGGATTGAACTGAAAGGGGACCTGGTGCACTTCTTAGCCACTCTTTGAAGTCTCCCACACTTCAAAAGCACATTGGGGTATAAAACAGGGCCTCTGCCCTACCTCATCAGACATTTGCTGGAGAAGAAACCTGAACCAGAACCTGCATCCTGCCAAGAAGAACTGCCTGACTCGCTAAAGGACTCCCCTGACTGCTTTCTACAAAGGACTGCTGCCTTGCTGTTGCCCTGCTGCCTTGCTGAACTCTTGTCTGGCTGTAAAAGTGCTCTCCAAGGGCTTAGATAGAGCTTTCCTCCTGTTCCCTGAAGTCTCAGAACCAAAAAGACTTCTCTTTTCCATTTGGACTCTTCGTGCGCCGAAAATTTTGACGCACAGCTTGCTCCGCGGTGAGAAAATCGCCGCACACCGACGCTGATCGATGCAACGCCTTTGGGGTGACCTGAACTTTGATGCACGGCCTCGCAAGGACAACGCCGCCCGACTTCCAGAGGGGAAATTGACGCGACGCCTGACGTGAGAGCGAAACTTCGACCCACATCCCCGCGGAACGACACGCAGCCGGAAAACAAGCAGGAGAATCCACGCACAGACCCCAGGACATCTGGTAATCCCGCGACCCACAGAAAGAGACTGTCCGCGCGCCGGAAAACGACGCACGACTTCCCTGAGTGAAAAATAACGACACAAGTCCGTGTGTGCAGGAGAGAAATCGACGCACCCACCATTTTTCCACGTATCTCTTCTTCTGCGGCCCTTTGCGGAGATTTTCCACTCCAAACCAGGTACTTTGTGCTTGAAAGAGACTTTGTTTGCTTTTTAAAGAGTTAAGACACTTTATATCACTTTTCAGTGATATCTCTACAATTTCACATTGCATCTTTATTCGTTTTGACCTGCAGTTATCCATATAAATATTATATATTTTTCTAAACACTGTGTGGTGTATTATTGTGGTGTTATATGGTGTTATTGTATGATTTATTGCACAAATACTTTACACATTGCCTTCTAAGTTAAGCCTGACTGCTCGTGTCAAGCTACCAGAGGGTGGGCACAGGATAATTTTGGATTGTGTGTGACTTACCCTGACTAGAGTGAGGGTTCTTGCTTGGACAGAGGGTAACCTGACTGCCAACCAAAAACCTCATTTCTAACAACAAGTATGTTTTGGCATGTGACCAAAAACATTTTACCCTTCCACCCCTAGATAGTAATATAGTAAGTTCTGTTCTCTGTCATTTTTTTACATCATAACATCTATGACACCTAGACAAGCTTTGAATAATCCGTACCATAAATGCCATCTCAAAGGTGGTTCTTCTGGTTCTTGTAGAAAAGGAGTGGGTGGTGTGACTGTTTGCATAGTGTATTAATTTCAGTGCAACAAATCATGACAAAATACTAGTTAGTAAGACCTAAACACACTGCACAATATTCAGCCAAATTCACTATAAGTATAGTGTGTAAATTGCTGCTGGTAACTGCACTGAATGAAGTGTTCCAATCGTTGTTGACCCTTTCACAGACTCCTGCTGAATAACTGATGTGACAGATTAAAAGTGTGCCAATTAATGTTATAGTTCTCACAGTTATATATTTTGATCTAGAAATCAACAGATAATCAATTTAAAGCTCGACAATCACTGCTGTGGTTGACACAATGATGCTTGCAGTATTGTAAATCAAAGGGAGATGGTAGTGCATGTTCCCAGATCCACAGACTTACTGGAGATAATTGTGCTTGATTTTCTGTACTTCCTGCAAAACTAGTGTCCTTTAGACATTTCAGGTCAAATGTTTTAGACAAAACATGAAGGGAGAAGATACGCCTGTGAATACATTCCTGAATTTAGACCGGTGAGCCCAGTCTGATTTCCGTAAGCGTATGTAAAAAAAAATACTCTGCCACGTTTAATACTTCCCGACAAAGTGAATTAAAACTCCGAGGCACGCGAGTAATTTCACACTCTAAGGCACTTGAGTTGCACAAGCATGAGGATCGTGTGCAAAAAGCAGCTTTCCATGCTGAACATGGCATTTAGCCTTTAATGTCTCCTACTAAAATAATCTTACTCGCAGAAACACCAAAACAGCTAGAGCCAAATGAGTGCACCCCAATGAATTGCTCTCCTTGTCCAATCCTCTCGCCTCGTGCCAGGATAATTGCAATCCCATTAAGTGCTTTCATGTAGGATCAATTTAACATGGCGTCCCACTGCCAAAATACAAACTTTCACTCTCAATAGCGCATGATAACAAAACACATGTTTTATTTTAATTATAGAATAAACAATGATCGTTTGAATGTCCATAAAATTCTGTTTATGCGTTGGTTCGTGGCCGGGCCCTTGAAATAGTAACAAAACAGTACCTTAAAAACAAGTGGCAAAGACCACTTTTTTTTTTTAGTCCATTCATCGCCAATATATGAAAGATGAAAGCCCATCCAATATGTTTATCTTCTTAAGATTTATTGTATCAGGCATCAGATCAGATTACAAGCAAAGGGCCCAGCGAAAAGCATCAAAGTGTGCTCCGACTTAAAAGCAATCATTAAACATTCCATGAGAGAGCACATAGATGATCAATGAATATCATTACCGTACTATTCCATCACTATGACAACGATAGTCCATGAATAGACAGAAAACAAAACAGAAACCAAGACACTGTACTTTACAAATCTTTATTGTTTGGGACACATTTAGGCAAAAGGGGCTATTTGAATTTTTTGGAGTCAACAAGGAGGGAGAGGATTGGTGAACCATAAAGTGTAGGTGCACATTTGGTTGAATACTATAGGCATATAAACTGGCAACTAATGTGGCTGAATCAAAACTGCAGAGATATGAGATAATATATGTAGATTAGTCAAAAATGGAGCTGTAAGATGTAAATGGTGCTATATACATTTAAGTATGCCCATACCGATGCTATAGCTGTTAAGTATAATATTGGCTGACGGAAGCCAACTTCTGCCTGCATCTGGTGAAGTTAAGCAAGCTAAGCAAGGGAAATAGATGTCCCACATTGCATAGATACACAAAGCTTTCTGACTTTGTGTATTTGATCTATGGTCTTAATCCATGGGTATCACTAACTATTTCACTAAATCTTTAGTAATGCTTCAAGTACTAATAGAGAAAGACAAGACATTTTTGGACCTTACCAGTTATTGTTTGGTGGTTAACAAAATGCCAATTTTTGAGGGTTTTACCTTTAGGTAGCTACTGTACATCAAAATGTTTAAGGAGGACAGGCACTAGGATAGATTTTCTGGAAGAAGTGCTGCACTCTTCCTTATAGTTAGCCAAAATCACCAGCAGTAAACCTTTGGCATACATTTAAAAAAACAGAAGTGATATTGATGTAGCACTGTTGCTAGGTAGACCTTGTATACATATTGAAAAGTAAAGGTGAAAAGAAAGATCCCTGTGGATCCTCAGGACCCTGATTATATATAGCAGTTCATAACACATATTATTTTTCGAAGCACTTCAAACTAATTTTACTACTACTGTTACTAGTACCTAATTTCACGGTGCTCAGTTTAATAGAAACTATCTAGAAAGTTAACTGATGTTTGCACCATACATTTAATTATAACATTTCAAATTCCCACAGTAATTAAAGTACAGAACATTTAATGCGGTTTCAATAAGAAAAATAAATGAAAGGAATGTCACATTGAAAGAGTATGTTGACAGTTAGTTTTTAAAGACCTATGCAAAACCCTGCTCCTTTTAAGGACCCGTTTGGCCTCACAAAAATCTTAATCCATTTATATCAATTTAGGGCACAAAAACTTTCGTTTGGTTTTCATTTACTGTTCTGCATAGTTATGAGAACCATTTAATCAATGATTTTTCCAAGGAAAATAAATTGTGTGAAAAATTTACCACACACAAATTCAGCATGTACGCTTTATTTTTGGCAATGCAAGTTAGATCAATCCGATTAAAGATGTTAAATGTGAAATTGGAAGGTCTTTCTCGTAAGTTTTTATAAACCTACATTTCAGAAAAAATCAAATATGTGGCCAATATTTAAAAATGGTGTGGAAGTAAAGTTCTGAGACTTCATGCATACTTACCAATGCAGCTATTGGAGGGACTAAAGCAGGATATGGGAGGCTTCTATAAATTTTTGCCAACCCTACACATTTATGCCTATATTTATGAAAATTGATGCACAACTGGTGTCAAAAAGTTAACAGCGGTGGGTGTTAAATTTTTGACGCAAGCCAGTGTTAGCTTCATTTTTCCTAGGCACTTGTATTTTATCGCCGGGCTCATAAATATGTTGCTACCGACTAAGGGCCAGATATATGCTTTTTGATGCAAAACTGCACTAACGCAGTTTTGCGTAAAAAATGTTAACGTTGGCTAGCGTCATTTCTTAACACTACCCGTGCGTCAAATTTATACTTTGACGCTGGGCGGTGCTAATAGGTTAGAGTCATTTTTCCTGACATTAACCATTGCACCTTGTCATAAGGCAAGATGACGTTAACACAGGAAAAATGACTCTATTCTAGTTTGTGACATGGAAAAACGTCTCAAAACGGATATGTGCCATTTTTCCATGCAATAGCATGAACAAGTGACAAAAACGGAGCAAACAGTGCTAAGGAGCCCCAAAATGGATCCCAGAAACTAAGAATGACCCCAGGGAGACCCCAGACAACCAGGAACCAGCCAGCCAGGAGCACACAGTCAAGACCCAGGGGAAAGACAAGAAGAAGAGGAAGTGTCGCTTCAGCGCAGAGGAGGAGGAAATACTGGTGAGAGAGGTGACAGAGCACCAGCATTAACTCTTTATTACCTCTAAACTGCCAATTGGGAGGAGAGAGGCAATTTGACAACAGACTGTGGACAAGATTAACAGTGTGGCAGAGGTCAGGAGAACTGTCACTGAGTGCAAGAAACGCTGGCATGACTGCAAGTGCAGGACAAAGGAAAAAATGGCAAGGAACAGGAAGGCAGCACTGCAGACTGGAGGTGGGAGTCCAGCATGGCAAGAGGACTTTGACGAGATAGAGGAGATGGTTGCAGCCGCCATCCCGGAGGAAATTGTCACTAGTATCGCAGGTCAAGACAGCACAGACAACCAGGAAACAACACATATGCATGGTAAGTTGCATGGGAGACCAAAATGCCAAAATGTCAAGTGCAAGAAGGGGGATGCACATACCTACTACACAATGCATGTCAGCTCTGAAAATCAGGCATTGGAAAGGGCAAAGGGGCACGGTACGGGACTCCCTGCACTGCCCATGCCAGGACATGGGCTGTGCAGGGGCATCCAGGGGCACAGCACAATACAACACCAACAACAATTGCATGGGGTACACCGCCACGCCAAGGCTGCAGGAAATGCTGAAGCAGACCAGGAGGATAGGGTAGAAAATAAAACTGGTCTGGTTTCATAGGACAGCTGGTATTGTCTGAATGTAAACTAGAGGACAATGCCCAGTCTCTGGCCATTGGCTCAAACAGCATCTACCATTGACACTACTACCTGTGCTGTGTGTGCTGGTCAATTAAGTAATGTCAGTTAGGTGCCCATGGCACAAACACACTCAAAATGAGGGTTCAGTATGACCATGTGATCAATCTCCATTAATCCCTATTCAAGTGCAACTCCTGTCAACTGCTCATGTCTATAGACTCAATAACCATCAGGTACTGTCACATACATAATGATGCACACAGCAGTAATCTCATACCCATGGTGCCCATTCCTGGGTTTACCCCTGTGCCTGTGTCACAATAGCTGCAATCCCACCATGAAACATCTCAGGTGTCATAGTGCTATGACAACTGCATTGAGGGGGAGGACATATGTGTGTAGGAAGGCAAACACACCCACATAGTCACAAGAGGAAATTGAACTCTGTCAGGCCCATCAGTGCAATGCAATGTAGCACACATACGCAAACATCAACATGATAAACTACCAATGGTAACACCTGTATTGTTTCATGGAAATGCCATACATGGTATGGTGCTAGGTCTCAGCACCACATAGGTGTATGTGAAAAATGATAGACTGGGACAGGGCCATATTGTTATGTGTGGTGTTGTAGTGAATCATAGTTTGTTTTAATGGGATAACAGGAGTTAGCTTAGCCTTTGGCTTGAAGACTCGTGCCTCATCACCTAGTGACCTTTAACCTACTTAGCTTTCTTTGTCTTAGCCCATTCATTTAATTAATTCTTTTAAGATGGCTGTCTTGTTTATAGTTAGGCCATTTGTTTGGGTTTATGTTATCAGTGCCACTGCACTAAGGCGTCAAATCAAGCGACAAAGACACACAGACTGTAGGTGTTCACATTAGGTACTTTCCCTCTTCACGGTTTTGAGGGAATTGTTTATATTAATTACCGTCCCAAGCATGCTGTGTTATCTATTGTTTGGGAACAACCTATGTCAGGGGTCCAAGTAGATCTGTATAAATACACCTCACTTTAGACAGATAATCAGAGGGATTCTGACCAGATACCATCGCTGCTATCGATGCTGCATGTTTGCCTTGACGCTGATCCGGACTTCGTGTTCCTACGGAGTCTGAGCTAGAGACCTCATTCCAAGGTAACAAGGGTTGTGGACTCTTCTCAGGGACATGGCATTGGCAGATTAGGTTTATCATACCCAGCTCTCCTTTAGGTAGAAGGTTAGGCCTATCAGAATAGGGTAATAGGACATATTATACACTCTATGTCTTTCTATATTACTGCAAGATGGTAGGGGTCTTTATAATCATGACTCTTGCCTTTACAATTCTGTCTCTTGCACTGTTCATCATCCTAATCATTGCAGTCCATGCAATTTACTGCAGATTACAGATTGTGTTGAATAAAAACTATTAAACATTAATGCATCTTTGTTATTGCCTGTGTTTGGTTGAGACATGATGTATCTGTGAGAAAGGGGTAATCTCTTTTTAACCACGACACTCCCTGAGATGTCATACTCTCGAGTCCATGCGTAAAGGCTGCCACAAATCACCTTTACCTGTTTGGGTTTTGGTGAGGTACTGCTAGTGAGCCGGAAGGGTTGGGACTACAGTTGCGACTTGTTGTAGGACAGGCATAGTCACCTACAAACATAAGTACTGTCATCCTTAAACCAGCAGTCTTGCCTAGAGCAAGAGTCCAACTACGACAGTGTTGTGGCATCAGCACACCAACAATCATTGCAAGACCTCACCATGCTAAGGGAAGCAGGGGGAGGGTTGATGAGGACAAGAAGATGGCAAGCCACAATTTGGACAGAATCCACACCTAGATGATGTGACACAGACAATTGCCTAAACTGCCCACACTACATGTGACATACAGGTGGGGCATAGGGCTGAGAGACTGCAAACATTAATGACAGGAACAATGCATGGGAACCAAGATAACAATGTACCACCAATAGAAAGTCAGTGATGTCAAATTACAACTGGCACAACACAAACACACTAATTGTATAATATCTCATTGCAGAGGACGATGGCTCTCCTGTGGATCTGTCTTTCCTGGGCTACCCTGAAGACCTGGATGACCAGCTGACAACCATCACCCAGGAAACCCTCCAAGATGTCCTGGGAACCCTCTAGACATCAACTCCAGTCGGAAGGAGGAGCATACATGTAGCAGTCATCCCAGAGGATCCACCCACCATCCCAATAGTACGACCTGCCAACTCAAACACAGCTGAGGACTCTGATGACACAGGGACCACCTTTGAGAGGACAGTAGTGGGAGTATAGCGGGGGCTGGCCAAGGAGGTGTGGGAGGGGATGCAAACTATGGCAACCAGCCTTGAGGGGATGTGCATGATGACGTCCGCAGAACAGACAGCAGCCATAAAAGTCACACAATCCCTACTGCAAGGATTCCAACAGTGTGTGAGGGACCTCCCAACTGCTGTGAGGGAGTTGCCACAATACCTGCCCTCACAATCTTGCAGCTGCATGCATGACAACAAGCTAGACTCCATGCACCGAGAACTGGCCTCCCTCAGGGCAGACATGGCTGCCTACCACAGGGGTGTTCCAGCCATACTCAATAATCAGCAACTCCTCCTTGCTTCAGTGATGCCATATGTAGTTCCACAGATGGCAGCTGCCGGGAACTTGGTGTCCACTTCTCCAACCACTGAAGTATGTGTGGCCCCCTCAAACCCACCATCACCACCATCAAAGGCAGAGGAGACGACACACGCATCAGAGGATGAAGATGTGGAACAGATCATCCTCACCCGTAGGAGTACCCGGTAGCACCAGCCCATGCCACATGGGCACTAATTTCACTTCTTCCTGTGCTTGACAACATGCCAGTGTTGCTACAGTTGGTGACATGCACTCTTCACCAACACACTGTTGACCTTTCCACTATGGACTGCAATTGTCTCTCACTACTCAATTGGCAATTCATGTTCCTTTGCACTGAATGACAGTTCATTTTAGCATGTCAAATGACATGTCCGTCAACCTTGCACTTGTGTTGCATCACAATAGAATGCTTTACACTAATGGGATTACAGACCTGGACTATGTAAATATTGAACTACAGCACTTTAAAGTAAACAGCACCTACACACCCACTTGGGCTCTGTGTAATGTGACACATCTACTTTGATGGAGATTTGTGATGCATGTAACATGTCTATGGTCACAGAGTGTCAATACCAGAGTTCAAAATCAATGTGGGCAAATATGTACGCACAAGGGCCCAGATTTTTACTTCTTCTGCGCTGCATTTGCCTCATTTTTTTACAAAAAATGAGGCAAATGCAGCACAAAAATAGTATAATTCAGGGCCTAGGTATCTACAGGATGAAAGTCAATGCTGGCCACATCCCCTACAAGCAAGTCATTGGGTATGTGACATTTGCTTTAAAACATAGATGCTTCACCCAAAACATACAGCAGGAATGGCTGTGTAAGAGTGTTTGGCCAATAACGTCACCTGGGAGTACAAGTAAAACACATAGGCGTGAAATTTGTATACTTGACCTCATCTGAAATTGGCATTACTCAGTTTAGCAGTGTTGACATGAACTTCAGGCAGATGTCCCACAGTTCCCAACATCATGACACAGGATCAAAACTATTAAAGCTTAAAAAAGCACACATCCCTGTCCAATACATAGGAACCATAGTCACGTTGAGCGGTGGGTACAATGGATGGCAGATGCATTGAGATTCAGATTTGTTGTAGCTGACAATGTGACATCTCAGTTGGAAGTGGAAATTAACATGTCAAGAGAGGGATGTGGATGAAGTACCAAATACACAGGCCAACAGACAATTGGCACTATACACTCATGCAAAGACCGTAAGCCCCAAGCATATGACACATGCATTAAGGGAGTACCTAAATCTTTCATAACTATGTATGAAACAGAACTTAAAACTATGTAGCACACCTATACTAACCTAATCTATCGTAACTATACATTACCCACAACTAGCCCTAATTACCCTATGCTATGCTTACTTACCACATTTATCAACACACTCTAAACATTTGCACCCTACCCCCTTTTATATGACAAGACACATGTAGGACAGCATATACTAACCCAAAAATATACTAACTAATACGAAACAAATATATGTTTTTTATATTTTTTTAAAATACACAAAAGCCACAACATTAACCCCCACCCACCCTCCCACAAACTAACATGTAATAATATAATGCCCCAACCTAATTATTCTATCTAAACTACTACCCTGCTCTAACCTAGGACTAAACCCCCTAAACCCACTACAAAACAGGATGAGGAATGAAGAGGGAGGGGACTGAATTAGGGGCGAGGGGAGGCAAGAGTTCACAGGTTTGCCCTCCTCAGTGTCTTTTTTATTGCCTTGAGCCTCCGGGTATTTTTGTCCACATCCCTCTGTATTGTGTCAAGCTTTTTCAATGCTTTCCTCATGTCCTGCTGGAGCTCAGTTATTATGGCCATGTCCATAGCAGCAGATGTGGTGGTCTGTGTTGCTGAGGTTAATGGTCCAGCAGGTGTGGTGGTCGTCGGGGCAGACGTTGAAGGTGCAGCAGGTGTGGTGGTTGGTGGTGCTGAGGTTGATGGTGCACAAGGTGGGGCTTATGTGACGGTGGCCCCTGTGGTACTGGCTGCAGTTGTGGTGGTGGCTCCAACCTTTGTGCCAATGCTGCTCCCCATTGGCTAAAAGCCCACCATTCTTCTGTGGCTTGCTTTCTCTGATGGTGTCTTGTCATCCTTCGGTACCCAGACTCGACATCCAATATGTGTCTGTATCTCACTGCTCGCTTCTGGAAAGCCCTGATCTCTGCTACATCCATCTTGGCAGCTGTAAAAATTAGACAGGCAACCATCAGTGTCATCATTGTGTGATGCATGTACAGATGATAATCTAACACTCTGCCTCAATTTGCACATGCGGTCCAAATCACAGACCAGATGATATAATGTCCCTGATTAATGAAATGGCAATGATGCTTACCCATCATATCTTTTACGCCACAGCAAAGCACAACAAGAGGTGGACCAAATAAAGTGATCTGTGCATTGATGTAGTGCAATGTGTCACAATGCAAAGACAGCAACTAGTTCACATGGGCCAGGCCGACTAATCTTTATCATCTGAGTCAACTTCAAGGCACCCAAGACCAGTGATTTGTAGATGCAATTGGCAGGATGGTATGCAGTTGCTAATCATAAGGGGGGCAGTGTTGTTTGGGAGTCATGCATGCTTGAATGAGGTGACTGTCATCCACACTGTAACCATCACATCTACTTACATATATGTTGTTCCCCTGCCCCTGTGCCTCAGGGGGATGGGCATGCAATACATCATCACAACTGTCGAGGACAACCACGAAGCCATGACCACTTGTACATGGATTTAGTGAGTGGAAAACATGTGAGGAGTGCTGCCACCTAGGAATGAGGTATCCATAGGTCATTCACACCTACATTCATGTGTCCAGTTGTGGACAACTATCAACACCTGCCAACACAATTCCCAATACAACCACATTGATGCCAGCGTACGTCTGGCCTTGACCTGCGTGCACGCCTATAACATACCACATAAGTGTCACGTATATGGAGTACAACTTATTAGGCTAGATGCAGGGGGACAGTTACCCATACAGTCCTACATGTACATTACAATAGAGGGATGCCCAATTTTGTGTGGAAAACTCATGCATCACTGTCTTGTGAGAATTAAAGTATGACTCAGTGACAATATACTGACACTGGAGCACTTCCAAGTCACATGTGGGCCTACTTGTGGCTACTAATCAGCTTGTTCACATGCTGCCACCTATTGCGCAGCACACGACTCCCAAGATATGACTCTCTGCCTGTGAATGTCTAACCCTTGCACAGAACACTATGTCAACATCCAGTCAAATAATATATCAGATCACGTGCCAGCTCATCATATCTTGCAATGAGTGCAACACACAAGAAACACTCACACAACAGCTGCAATCACTACACAGGACAGACATTATCACACTTACTGGATATGTCTTGGTCCTGAAATCGAGCCACTTCCCCGATGGTTTAGGGGGGCAGGTCCACCTGTAAGACATGGAAAGGAAATATATGCTCAGTGTCAGATCACTGTACAAACGTGTGGACAACATATCACAGTGTATAACATTTTACATGAGTGAGGTGGTGATCCTGCATGTAGACACTCCAACAGACATACCACTGCAAATTCACATTGACACTGACCCTCCAGTGAGTGATAGTCACACATCTGCACACATGCACTGGGCCTCACAATCATGTGGTGCTAAACCTGACAACAAACATTTGTGGCTAATCCGTTTCAAATGGTACTCCATGTCATGCTTTGTATTTGGGTGACAATTGCAATGGCAAGTCTTTGGTGCACTGCAATACAAATGACTCAGGTATTGTGGCTTGTGCAACAAGGGACACTGAGTTACTGTGTGATAGACATGTAGCTCAATTTTTAGTCTGCAATTATCATGCATATGTGGTCCATAACAGGTGTGGCACAGCTGTATATAGGTAACAAATGCCCCATTGGCAGTGTCCCCTAAGCCGTGTATGCCCCCTTTGGCAATGTAATGGCAGGGATCATGTGTGTGTAATGATGACGATGTAGTGCTAAGCATGGATTGGCCACTTTGCTGTCCTGATACAGCGAAAGGTGGTATGCTGACAGTGTCTTCCCTGATCATCATTGACAGAATGCATGGGCACAGGTGTTGTCATTGCACCTGAAATGTGTTACTAAGGGCCACATGTACGAAGATCAGGTTTTCTGAGTCACACATTGCAAGACTTAGCAACTTGCAATTTGCAAGTAGGATGATCTGAGGTACAACACTGTCAATGACACTGTTTGCAAACGACCTACCTCATGAATTTTAATGAGGTAGGTCTCATTTTGCAAACCCCTTGGGAATGGTGCCACTCACAGGGATGCTGCCCTGCTGGCCTGCTGGGCTCAGCAGACTACCATGTCTGTGACTACTTTCAAATAGAGATGTATATTTTGTTTACAAATGCAGCCTAATTTCATCAAGGGTAAACAGAAACCAATATTATGACTTTTATATTTTTAATTAATGAAGCCAGTGGTCCGTGGGACCACTTCCTGCTTTGAAACAATTTTTGGGCATGCATTGGGCAGGGATCCCATGTGGACCCCTCCTCTTTTGCAAATGGGTTAGCACCAACTTGAAACTGGTGGTAACTAAAATTGTTTAGTGCCAGTATTCATGGTCACCAAACAATCAATCAGCGGACTGTGAATCGCTAATAGGAAGGGAACGCCCCTTCCAAAACACCACTAGAAAACCCTGTTGTGATTGGCTCATGTGGCCCTAAGTGATAGTCATACATGACTCAACAAACCTCGGAAGTACATTGTTAACATGTATAGACATGTGGACCACATCTCAGTACTGGGACAGTAAAATTTTGTTCTGCTTGCATTCAACATGGCCACAAACATTGCATGCAGCACATCAACGGATCTTCTATTGTCACTCAAGAGCATTCAACTGTACAGATTTGTCAATGTGATACTCACCAACAGGGCCACCAATCACCACACACAGGTGGTCCAGCAGATCCTGCTCTCTGGCTACCAGGTCAGCCCAGCGATGCTTCAGCTGGTGCTCATTCCTGCCCGTGTGAAATACTCGTTGGAGGTGGTAGAGTACCTTGCCCCAAAGCAGCCGCCTTGTCTCTGTGTGATGCCCCTCTGTCACAGGCCCACCCATCTCCAGCATTAATGGCAGAAAGTGGCACACCAGCCACAAAGAGCCCCCAAGCTCCTCCTCCCCCATGTGAGTCAGCCTCACCCTTCCCGACATCTCCTTGCACTACAAAGCAAAACGTAAAAAGTGTCAAAAGGTAGGAAAATAAATGTAAAAAAAGGATACTTACAGCCCAAACCTAAGTACCCCAACTAACCCAACTAATCTAACCCCCAAACAGACACCTGACAGTACAAATACAATCCAAAAGACACTAAACGGCACAAAATCACAAAAGCACATACACGGTACAATAAACCTACAGAATACACAAAAGACACAAGAGAGACTCCACAAGATGCAAGAAAGGCAATCCAGACGCCAGCAACACCTAGACAGTGCCACACAGTCAAGAAATAGCTGTAAAGTGAAAGTGTAAATACACCCACTGTACCATGCCTGTAAACAGGATTTCCTATTACATCACTTCCTGTCCCCTTTCCAGCCCATTTTCCGTCATGCGTGTATTTTTTTGACGCATACGATGTTTGCATGAATATTTTCGATGCATAACCTACATGTGTGGCAAAATACTACTCATTACCTGTAAACTTCAACTTCAATGGATATCCGCATGTGTGTGGTGCACTGGTGCAATTAACGCTAAGGGCCCATGTATGTTTAGTTAGCGCTTGCATGATTTTTTGACACATTTGCGTCAAAATTTTCGACTAAAACTGTGATTGCGTGATTTTCAATTATTTAACATGCATGCACCCTGTATCAAAATGAGGATAGGATGGTCTGGCCTGCAGTGTGTGGTATAGTTGTTGTCCACATGTGGTAGAGCATGCAACTGTGTGTTTTATGTTTGAATGATCTGTAACAACAATATGTGTGTTTCTGAAGGAACTGCATGCAATACATTGGACATAATGCTCATGTATGAATGTGTTACAAATTGATATCTAGATCTGATGGCAATCAGTGATCTACAACAGTGATGATATGCGTTTGTAATATGTGTTGACTCATTTGATGTGTGTAGTTGTTTGACTTTGGGGACATTATATTTCATACAACAAACAAAACTCAGGGATGATTGAGGATGGCTGATGAGTGCTATGTCGGATATGTTAGACCTCATATGTCACTAATAGTTGGTTATGACTTCATGGTGACTTGTATGTGAGCTACCCATATGTCAGTCCTGTGTACATGTTTGGTACGTACAGTGTTTGAGACACTGTGCCTTAATTCCACCCATAAAACGTTAGGTACATGTCAGTTTGACTCATAAGCATTAGCTATGTTACTTATGTCGCTGTAGTGGACCTGCTGCCCTGGCTGCATGTGTTCACATATATTCAGATGTGCATTCCACAGAAGTGTCCAGTTCAAGTGTGTGGGCATGTGCACCCTGTGTCAGGATTGGGCTCCATGGTGTTACAGTTTCGTGCAGGTCTAGTCAGGAGTCTGTTAGGGGCACCCCTTGAGTTCACAGAGTATCTCACAAAGAAGTAGTGTACCAAAGCAGAAGAGCAGGTAAAGGCATACAAGGGGAAAGGCCAGCTATGGTAAGGCAGAGCAAACAGAAATGTGAGACACAACAAAATTAGTGTGAACAAATATGGAATGGGTCAGTAAGGACAAATGTGCAGAGTTTATTACTAAGATTATACACAGGGGAGGGCTCATAACTTCCCACAGCAACAGGGAACATCAGTGCCTCTGTGCAGATTAATCTTACAGCTAGTCACCACACAAGCCCCATAGAAAGGAGGCAGCAGATGTTATTCTGTGCCTGGACCCTTACGGCACAAACAAGGATTGTACTTACATACATAAGACTACCTCTTGTAGGTCCGTCTGGAGACACAGTGGCAATTCGTGGAAGACAGCCATAGCACATTGTCACTGTTAGGCACTAATGACTACATGCAACACTAGGCAAAGGATGGGGGCTGGATTTGCCTCCTGGAAACCAGGTGCCAGAACAAATACAAAGGAAAACACTTCTAGACAGGTGAGGACTGATAGGACACTTACCAGACACGATAACCCAGGAGGAAACAGAAAGCGAGGGAAACAACTAGGAGGCAAAGCCAGGACCAGGGAACAGTCTCAGTTTGATGCAAAGCCTGGAACAGGTCTGGGAAACAGAAAGCAGGCTCTGGCAGAAACAAACATGAAAAAGGCTGAGAAACAGGGAGCAGACTCTGACTGGAACAAGCAGGAACAACTGGGTAAACAGAGAGCAGGTTCAGGCATAATGAGGACTGTAACACAATCCAATAAGGGGTCTGGAACACAGAGGAATCGTACTCCAATGCACAAAGAAGATGTTCAGGGAATGGCAGCTTCTAATCAGTTCCAGGCAGCAGCAAGGCAAGGGCAGAGTGACATGGCTGGGCTGGACAAGAGAAGTCACAGGTGTGGGCAGCTTCAGTTTCTCACTAGTCCTAGAGAAGAGAATCCAGTATAAAGGGACAACCCGACTTTTCATATAGGAAGCAACGGACAGAAGATTAAAGGTCTTACCGACTACCAGGCAGTGAATTATGGGACCTGAAGTCCATGCAAGCTAATGTAGTTCTTCTCTAGCATGCCATATGGAAAAAGGAAGCAAACAGGAGTCAGAAAGGGACTGTGGGTGAGTGTTAATGATGATTCCCAGGGTACAGATAGTCCATTTACAGCACCCCTAGAGATGGCACGGCAGAGACTTAACATATGGCAGTTGCAGTACCTGTTTCCAGGGATGGACTGCGCAGGGCATATATTGTGAACATTGTTTGTCATACCTGGGACACTCATGCCATCCACTTTCAGCTCCTTGCAGAGATATCAAATGTCACACTTACTAATGTCAGGGGTCTGTTCATACATTCCTGTTTCCACTAATATTTCACATCCACTGCCTTATGTATGGGGCGCTTATTTACCTCATGATTAGAGATGTCATAGTTTTGTGTCATGTGCTACAGTAGACCATGTTGGCAACATGGATGTGTGTCATTTGCTGTGGTCCACTTAGTTTGTCCTTCATATTTGAAATTCAAAAGATTAGTATTTTTTATATGTGTGTGATGTTTGCTGTACAATCATACGCATCACATGTGATGTTGCATCAGAAGTAGTCAGATTTGTCTTTGTAACAAGCTCCTGGAGGTAGTACTCACCAGGTAAGTTCAGGTAAAGAACATGTGAAGGAGATAGAAGAAACCAGAGTAGGATTGTGTGATCAAGTAAGGTGTTTAATTACATAGCCTAACAAGGTATGTGAAGTGACTATAGGTTGAATTTTTTTTTAGCAATTTGCTGTCCGCGGCACATTCCTGCAGCTGTGTTTTGATGTTCCCCCTCATTTTCACTGGCACCATCCTCCTCCTCCTCAGGCAGTTCTTGCCCGGGTTCATATAGGGGGATGTTCCTACTCACCAAATGTTGTGCAGGATAGCACATGTAAGTATGATTTTGCAAACTATGGTCCTCATTACAACCCTGGCGGTCAGTGTTAAAGCAGCAGTAATACCGCCAACAGGCCGGCGGGAAAAAAAATGGAATCACGACCATGGCGGAAACCGCAAACACAGACAGCCACTTTAACACTCCGACCGCCACAGCAGTAGAAACAAACACCACAACGGTAATCGCCAACAGACAGGTGGAAGACAATGTACTGCCCACACTATTACAAGAGGCCTATCTGTCACCTTTTCCGGGGTGGTACCAACGCGATCAAAAGCCCAGCGGAAACAGTACTTGAAAGGGAAACCACTCACCTCTCGACACCCACGAGGAACCAGGACGCCATGGAGCCCGAACTACACATCCTGCCCATGCTGGTCTTCCTCTTTCTGTTTCAGGAGCATGGAAGACGCCGTCGACGACCACGGTGAGTACTGCACCTACAACATAGGGTGGCGGGAAGAGAGTGACACAAACAAGCAACACGCAATACCCCACCCTCACCCCCAACACCATACACACAAATACATGCAGCAACATTACATATACACCCCCTGGAAGAACGCAAGGACAAAAGGAAATGATTGTAACAATTGTAATCAATAAAAATCAGATAGTGCAAGTTCAAAAATCACTATATACAAATATGTATACCAACTACACAAGTCCAGATATCAATCAAGCATCGTCTGTGGATCAGTGTCCCAAAATGAATGGGCAAAGCCCACACAAGATACCTGACTTGAAATGGAGAGAACACTGCAGGGGCATCAGATCGAAATGAAACAGGCACCTCGGGGGGGGGGGAGGAGGGCACCTCAGCCGGATGAACGCACAACGTCACTGCTCCACGAGGGAGCTCCATTCCCACTAATTGGTCCTGGGGAGTGCAAAGCCACAGTCTCACAAGTCTTTCCAGTGGGTGGTTTGTCCACTGCTCTATCCTGGGGAGTGCAAAGCCACAGTCTCATAAGTCTTTCCAGTGGGTGGTTTGCCCACTGCTGCATCCTGGGAGTGCAAAGCCACATTCTCTCAAGTGGATAACAGTCTCCACTGGTTCTGGAGGGGGCTTGGTGCCAGAGTGCTTCATCCTGCCAAGGACTGAGGTAGTGGATGTGAATATCCACTGGTTCTGGAGGGGGCTTGGTGCCCAGAGTGCTTCAGCATGCCAAGGACTGAGGTAGTGGATGTGAATCTCCACTGGTTCTGGAGGGGGCTTAATGCTCAGAGTGCTTCACATGCAGTGTGGCTGGTTCCATTCCCTCACATGGGTGTGTGTGCCATGAGATTGCCTTGGAACAGGTAGCATGATACTCCATGGAGGCAGAGACATACCCCACCCTGCTGCGGCTTCGCCTGCCACCTGCAGGTGCAAAAAGTGATGGGACTCATGCCTCATGGAAGCTGGGAAGGGTCCAGGATGTCTCCTGCAGTCTCGGACGGCTGCCCACTGGGGATGATAGGCATGTCAGCTGTGGTGGCACTGTCTGAACACATCACAGGGCTGGTGGTGGTGCTTGCGGCGGTGTCTGTGGCAGAGGTGCTGGCGGTGGTGCATGTGTCTGCACCTGTTAAGGGACACAGCAGGACATCTTCTGCAGCCTCGGACGGCTGCCCACTGGGGATGATGCTGGGGACTGTTGCTGAGGCAGCAAACGTGCAGGTGCTGGTGCAGGTGGCAATGCGGGTGGCAGTGCTAGTGGAGGTGCTGGTGGCGGTGCAGGTGGTGGTGTCCACCGCTGTAGAGGTTGGTGTAGTGGTTGACTGAAGGGGTGACTCTAGTCCCTCAGTCGGAACCACCGTGCCCTGTCCTGACCTGCTCTTCGGCTTGTGTCCCTTCCCCACCTTTGATTTTGCCGCTGGTGTCTTGCCACTGTCCGCTTTTGGTTTGGAGGAGCCCTTGCTTGCTGGTAGGTGCGGCTTCTCCCTCTGGGATGTGGGCACCTTCTTCACCTTGGCAGGTAGCAGAATGGCCTGCACCTTGGCCTCTCTAGGTGGCACACTGGCAGCCCTGATTGGTGGCACACTCGATGAGACCGGAGTTGCTGGCACCACTGTGCTTGGGGATTTGGTGGCTGAGGTGCTGGGCTGGGACCTTGAAAGCCTGGCCCTAGGGGAAGGACAGGGCGGGAGGTGTAGGGAAGAGGTCAATGTTAGCCAGGAAAAGTTCCTTAGACAAACTGGGACGGGAAGATGGAGGGGGTTTGGGAGTGGAGGAAGAGGTAGTGGTTGTAGGAGGTGAACGTTTGCTGAATTTGGGTGAAGGTGCATGGGCCGGAAGCTGTTGTGAGGTGGATGGCTGTTGGGTGGGTGTGTGCCTGCGTTTGTGTACTTTGGGAAGAGGGCTTACAAACACACTGGGAGAGGACACAGGGGATGTGTGACTGGTAGTGGGGGTGGTGATTGCATGTGAGCGGTGTGTAGTGATGGGCGTGCTGGTGATGAAGTTAGTAGCTGAGGATGTAGTGCATGCAGGTGTGAGTGGAGACGAGACAGGGAGGGAGGAGAAGGACGTGGAGGAGGGGGAAACAGTGGAGGCAGTGGATGTTGCTGTGTCTGCATGGGGATGGTGCTTTGTGTGAGTGCCTGTGGGATGTGTGGTGCTTATGTTTGCCATGTCCACTCTTGTGTGTTGATGAGTGTGCATGCTGGTCTGATGGTGTACTTGGGATAGGCTAAGGTTCAGGGGATTGGGTCTGGGTGGAGGATGTTGGAGGGAGTAGGCTGGACACAGGGACAATGGCTGCCATCAGTGCTGAGGCCAGAGCCTGAAATGCTCTCTGTTCAGCCACCTGCCCAGAATGAATGCCCTCCAGGTATGCATTTGTTTGTTGCTAATGCCTCTCAACACCCTGGATGGCATTCAAAATGGTAGATTGCCCAACAGTGAGGGATCTCAGGAGGTCAATAGCCTCCTCACTGAGGGCAGCAGGGCTGACTGGGGCAGGGGCTGAGGTGCCTGGGGGCGAAGGAGATACCCACCCTCCTGGTTGAGCGGGCACGGGACACACGCTGAGGGGCTGCTGGGAGGGCGGTGCTGGTAGGGGGGTGGCGGCTGTACCTGTTGATGCGGTGGGCACAGAGGTGCCCGCCACCGCAAGGGAGCACCCATCAGAGGAGGAGTCGCTGGTGAATGCTCCTGTCCCCGTCGTGGAGCTCCCCTCTCCCTCCGTCCCACTGGTGGCTTCAGACTCCGATCCTTCACGCTCCAGGGCCATGGGTGATGCAGCTCCCTCCTGCTCCGGTGCCACTGCTCCTCCCCCAGACGATGCTAATGCACGCAAGAACAGGGTGACAAAGCAAAAAGGGGGGGGATACAGAAGATACACATAGTCAGGGCATGCAACAGCACTACTGTTGGTGGACACAACACACAGGGAGCAGCCCTATGCACTAAGCCATGCACTAACAGTTCTTAGGGAATTCACATGCCCATGGGGGAGGATGCCTAAGCCCATTTGCTGCACACCTGGAACCCACAGGAGCCTGACTAGGTGTAGATAGCTATTACCAATGTTGGGGTTGGAGTGCCACAGAGCCTGCCTAACAAGGGACCTACCCTACCATGTTCGCCCTGACCTAGGGGAACCCACAGTACTCACAGTCCACTTTCCCAGCCAGACACCTCATAAAGCGTGCAGAGTCAGCAGAATTAGACTGTACTCACCCCCTTGTGGCTGCTGTGATGCCCTCAAGCGCCCATTCAACTCCGGATAGGCCACCGCCAGGATCCAGTACATCAGGGGGTTCATGGTGCGACGGGCACCCCTTCCACATTGGGAGGCCATCCTCAGCTGGGCCTCCACCGCCTTCTTGCTCCAGCGGCACAGGTCCTCCCATCTTTTCCGGCAGTGGGTGCTCCATCTACGGTAGACCCCCAGGGTCCAGAGGTCCTTGGCGATGGCAAGCCAAATACCCTTCTTCTGGTGGGCACTGACCTAGAGGAAAAGTGAAGTTAGAATGGATGTTACTATCCCATACAGTTCTTCTCACACATTGCCTAAACACCTCCCACTTTGCCCAGACATACATACACACACACTATCCTCACATGCTGGCCTGTCCCCCTCCCCACCCTCTTCCATCCACGACACTCCATACAACCATGTGCCATCCACCATGCTCACAGTGTACTCACCTGTTTGTCTGGAGGACCGTATAGTTTCGTGTACTGGGGGAGGACCCCATCCACCAGTTTCTCCAACTCCTCCAAAGTGAAGGCAGGGGCCCTTTCCCCAGACACTGTAGCAATCGTCGCTTCCAGAAACAGATCACAGCAGCACTTGCAGTGTAGGTCCTCTCCTGTTGAAGGTCAGGTATCAAGTGAGTGAACAGTTAAAAAATGGAGGCCACGTCCGTGGCGGTACATACCGTCACCGCCGGCATACATCGCCATTAGCTCCAGGAACCCATAGGGCCCAATGATAACCAATGCTGAAGTGCGCCGCGGTCTTCGACCTCTTACCGCGACGGTGTAAAACGCCAGCGCAGTTACCTCATTTCTCCTTGTTCCACCTTACAGGTCAGGCATCGGCCATTTCAGGGGGCCACATGGCAGGCCAAATAGTCCAGGAATACGGACAGACAAAGGCACATGGTGAATTTGTAACATTTTTTTCAAAAAACACATTGTGATACCTAAGTGTTGTATAACCCTCTGCTCACCGTTCTCCTCCATAGGGCACGTCCGCTTGGGCAGGTGATAAGTTTGGCGGCATCCTCCGGTGTACAGACCCCTGGTGGACCTGTCGACAATGGAAGAGAGACACATCATTATCACTTACTTGATCGTGCAACAATCCAGGAACTGTGTGCCCAGTTGGAGCCAGACCTGATTTCAGCCATTCGCCATCCCACAGGAATCCCCCCTCTAGTGCAAGTTTTGTCTGTACTCCATTTCCTGGCCAGTAGGCCTTTTCAAACAACAGTGGCCATGGCATCAGGGATGTCCCAGCCAATGTTCTCTAACGTGTTGTCCAGAGTGTTGTCTGCCCTGTTGAAACATGTCAGCTACATAATTTTCCCTCAAGTGGAGGATTTGCCCACAGTGAAAGGTGACTTCTATGCCCTGGGACATATCCCCAACATCATTGGTTTCATTGATGGTACACATGTGGCATTTGTTCCCCCCCCCCCCCCACAGGAATGAACAGGTGTACAGAAACCGCAAAAGCTACCATTCTCTGAATGTGCAGATGGTGTGTTTGTCAGACCAGTACATCTCCCATGTGAATGCCAAGTATCCGGGCTCAGTGCATGATGCTTACATTTTGAGAAATAGCAGTATCCCTTATGTGATGGGGCAACTCCAGAGGCACCGTGTGTGGCTAATAGGTGAGCCTAAAGTTCCAACACAGTTCCATTTGGTGTCTGTGTATGGGCGATTCCCTAATGTTTGGAGGATGTCTAACTTTTGTCCCTCGATATTTGCAGGAGACTCTGGTTACCCCAATCTGTCATGGCTACTGACCCCAGTGAGGAATCCCAGGACAAGGGCAGAGGAACGCTACAATGAGGCACATGAGCGAACTAGGAGGATTGTAGAGCGCACCTTTGACCTCCTGAAGGCCAGATTCCAGTTCCTCCATCTTAAAGGTGGATCCCTATACTACTCACCGAACAAGGTATGCCAGATCATCGTGGCCTGCTGTATGTTGCACAACCTGGCTTTGCAACGCCAGGTGCCTTTTCTGCAGGAGGATGGGCCTGATGTTTGTCTTGGGACATCTCTGGAGCCTGTGGATAGTGAAGAAGAGGAGGCAGAAGAAGGAGATGTAGACAACCGAAACAACATCATCATGCAATACTTTCAGTGAGACACAGGTAAGAAGATGGAACTGCTTCCCACATCTCATACTATTGTAGAGCTAGCATATTTCTGCCTTTTTCACTCTGTGTATGAACCCTGACTTGTCACTTTGCCTTTCCATTTCACAAATCTGGGTCTCAATTTGTGCCCTCTGCTATGTTTACTCCTGGCCTACAGCTGGGTAACCTTGGTATGTGAACATGTACATGAACATTGCTACATTCTAGAGATTTTGCAATTACACATTTGTCAAAGCACAGACTGACTCCAGATTGTTTTTTGAATCAAGGGTGTTTATTTCTGTGCTAATAAGTGGAGGGGGGTGTGAAATGGGCTGGGATGATGGTGGAGGAATGTCCATGGCAGAGTCCAGTCTATTTGTGTCACAGGTACATTGTCCAATGGGGCATAGGAAGTGGAGCAATGGCAGTTTAAGGTGGACAGGATGACAAAGTGGGACAGAGGGGTGACAATAAGGAGGGTCTTATTTCCTGGCGGGGGTCTTGGCAATGTTCTCTGTCTTGTTCCTGCATCTCAGGGACTGTTTGTGGGCTGGTTCTCCATCTGCATGGGGTGGGGTGCTGGTGGCCTGTTAGTCCTGTGGCGGTGCCTCCTGTCCACTCGCGCTGGCGGAGGTGGAGGGCTGTTCATTGTCCAGGCTCGTGTCAGGGGCCCGTTTGTGTGGCACTGTGTCCCTCATGGTGTTGACAAGGTCTCCCAGCACCCCTGCAATGGTGACCAGGGTGGTGTTAATGAACTTCAAGTCCTCCCTGATCCCAAGGTAGTGTTCCTCCTGCAGCGGCTGGGTCTCCTGAAACTTGGCCAGCACCATGCCCATCGTCTCCTGGGAATGGTGGTATGCTCCCATGATGTTGGAGAGTGCCTCGTGAAGAGTGGGTTCCCTGGGCCTGTCCTCCCCCTGTCGCACAGCAGTCCTCCCAGCTTCCCTGTTATCCTGTACCTCTGTCTCCTGAACCGTGTGCCCACTGCCACTGACCCCAGGTCCCTGATTGTCTTGGGTTGGTGGGTTTGCCTGGGGTGCCTGTAGTGGTGGACACACTGCTGATTGATGTGTCCTGGGGACAGAGCTATGGGCCCACGGGGTGGGTGCTGTTGTGGTGTTTCCTAAGGAGGGAGGCTCTGTCGTGGTTTGTGACTGTGTCAGGGGAACTGACTGTCCCGGGATCCCTGATGGGCCGGGCTGGTCATTTTGATCCAGGCGTGCAGAGCTGCTGTCATCACTGTGGGCCTCTTCTGTGGGAGGACTGGATACGTCTGGCGCCTCCAGTCATGTGACGTTGGGTATGGGTCCTGTTGGGGTGTAAATGCATAATTTTAGTATCTGTGTGTGTCATCTTGTGCATTGGGTGCAGTACCCTCTATTCCTGTACTTGCGTCATTGTGTTAGCTCTTTTGTGATAGTTGGTTTGGGGTCTGTGTGGGTGTCTGTACTGGCCATGCTTTGGTGACGGTGGTCCATGCATAGGTGTTGCCTGCAGGGCCTTGGTATTGAGATGTGTGGGTTGTGATTGTGGGACATGTGGAGTTGATGGAGTGATGGGGGTGAGGGTAAGAGTGGGAGTATGTGATGTCATGCTGGTGGAGTGGGGGGATATGGTAGTAAAGAGTTGACTTACCAGAGTCTAGTCCTCCTGCTACTCCTGCAAGGCCCTCAGGATGCATGATTGCCAAGACTTTCTCCTCCCATGTTGTTAGTTGTGGGGGAGGAGGTGGGAGTCCACCGCCAGTGCTCTGTACAGTAATCTGGTGTCTGGGTACCACAGAGCACATCTTCCGCCGTAGGTCGTTCCACCTCTTCCTGATGTCATCCCATGTTCTTGGATGCTGTCCCACTGCGTTGACCCTGTCGACAATTCTCCGCCATAGCTCCATCTTCCTTGCAATGGATGTCTGCTGCACCCGTGATCCGAATAGCTGTTGCTCTACCCGGATGATTTCCTCCACCATGTCCCTGAGCTCCTCCTCAGAAAACCTGGGGTGTCTTTGAGGTGCTATGATGTGGTGTGGGTGATGTGTGAGGTGCTGTCTGTTGTGATGTGTGAGGGGATGTGTTGGTGTGTGTTGTTTGAGCTGCCTGGATGTTGTATGAGTGGTGGTGTTGTGTGTCTGTGGATGCTGGTGTTGTGTTAGCTAATCTCTCTCTCTGGCCTTCTTTCAGATTTTTGGTTGTAAGGGTTTGTGGGTAATGTGAGTGTGTGTTTTATAGTGGTGTGGGTATGGTGTGTGTATGTGTATCAGGTTTGTGTATTTCGAATTGTCCAATGTAGTTGTGTTTTGTAAATGTGTGTGTATTTTGAGCGCGGCGGTGTGTACCGCCAATGGATGACTGCGGTTGAAAGACCGCCATGTTGATTGGTGGGTCATGATAGTGTGGGCGTATTCTTGTTGGCATGACGGTGTAGGTTTTGATATTGCCAGTTTATCACTGACCTTTGGTGTGGCGGACTTGTGTAGGTGTCTGTATTGTGGCGTATTCCGAGCTGTGGGTCGTAATACCTGTAGCGGATTTCGGCCGCAGCAATGGTATGTTGGCGGCCTTCAGCACGGCGGAAAGCGGGATTTACCGCCAGGGTTGTAATGAGGGCCTATGTGTCGGGCATATGGGAGGCTGCCTCCTGTGATGTCCAGGCACCTGAATCTGGACTTCAGGATGCCAAAGGTCCTTTCTATAATGGTGCGTGTCCTCCGATGTGCCTCATTATGGGCATGCTCTGCTGATGTGCTTGAGTTGGGGAATGGGGTCATGATCCATGGCTGGATCCCGTAACCCTGATCCGCTGCAAAAGATAATAGGAGTGAGTATTTTGTTAGTGCTTGCAACAGGAATGTCATGTAGCATGGCAGCTGATATCTTGTGTCGTCTGTGACTCAGATGTGTTTGTGGTCTTGTGTGAGATCCTGGGCTTCTGTGAGGATTTCTGCAGTGGGTTGTTTGACTTGACAACTTGTGCTTGTGTCATTGACCTGGGATCTATAATTTTGTTTCCAAACTGCTGATCAGTATCTATGTACCACGAGTTGTGTAGTGTCCTACATGTTTTAGTGTGCTTTCACTGGAGGGGACATGATACTTTCACACACAAAATAGATTCTGATGTGGTGGTAACATGGTTGCATTACATGGCCTGGCCATCACATCCAATTAGACATATGTAATTGCAGATGAAATGCAACAGTGAGGCCCTTTCATTTGGCATGGTGACAATGCATAACACATCTCCATAAGTTGGCAGCACTGAGGTGTTCAGTATTGAAAATGCACAATTGTCCCATGTATGACTTGGTTCCAGGCAAACCTTTGTTGTTCACTCTGCCAGTGGCTCATATGCAACCGTGCACCTGGCTAACTGCCATGTGTAGGTGGATGTATCTGTGCAGGAAGGGCCCTCTCCCTGTACATATGTTATTTTGATGGACAATTGGCTCTTACAGTGTGTGCAGCAGTGTGGGGTTTGCATTAGTGGCACATCAATATGTGTTCCTAGCACAGTCCACTTCCTTATTGCTACCTGGCAACGTCACCCGGAGTGATACTGCATCAGTATTTCCATTTCACCTACATGTGAGTCAGCATCATCATGCTATGTGTCTCACGGTGTTAGACCTGCAGCAACACACATTGCACACCGGTTCCACACTACATATTACTTGTGAGGGTGTCAGATTTACTATGTGGCCTAATGTAATTGTAAATGGTTCATCTTCCAAATTGTGCTTCCAGTGCAGGCCATGTCATTGTCACTGTGTGCTTTGACATTGGTCCCTTTTAGCTCTAAAGTGGCAGCTAATGTTTGTGCCAGCCGCCATTTGTCCATAGGTGTGTATCCCATTGTGTCAGGGTGTACAACATAACTACCTGTGTCACACCACAGTGTCTTCCTGCCCACGTGTCAATGTAGTGGTGTATGTATTGTGTGTCCTACTTGGTTGCTGTGCTGTGTGTATATTGCTAAGTTTATGGACTTACCGACAAAAAGGCCATTGCCATATTGTCCATCCTGAAACTGCTGATTGATCGTGCTGTGGCGGAATATGAAGGAATCATGTATACTCCTAGGATACTTGGCCAAGATGTTGGTGAACAATCCCTGGTGATCAACTATGGCCTGCACATTGATTGAGTGCATGTGCTTTCTTTTCTGGAATAGATGCTCTGTTGCTGCAGGTGGTACGATCCGGACATGGGTGCAGTCAATTGCACCAAGCACATGTGGGAAGCCATGTATTTGATAAAACCCCTGTTTTATCTCCTGCTATTTCTGCTGGGTGTTGGGGAAGCTGATGTGGCAGGGAGTGAGGGAGATGATGGCATCTAAGACCTTGGGCAGGAAGGCAGAGAATGAGGGCTGTGATACCCCAGCGACCAAGGCTCCCTTTGTTTGGAAGGAGCCACTTGCCAACATATTCAGGACAGCTAGCAGCTTGGTCACCAGTGGTATATTGTGTGGCGTCTGCAGGCTGGCTGTTACTTGTGGCTCAATTTGGCACAGCAACTGTTGTATGGCTACAGCTGTACGCCTATCTTGCATATCATTGACGCAAGGCGGTTTCACACATCCTTAAAATTATGCTGACTCCATATTTTGGATGGTAAATCGGTCTAGCATCTAAATATAAATATAGACTTAAGTTTGCGCTGGATTTGTGTTAAAAAAAAAAAAGGCAAATCCGGCACAAACAGAGTATAAATATGGGCCTTAGTGTCATTTTTTAGGAGGAACGCCTACCTTGCATATCATTCTCGTTAAACAATGCAGGTTGGGTGATGCTATCAAAAAATGACGCAAAGGCGAGATTTTTGTTGCTAGACTGGTCTAATGACATAATATAAATATGGTGCTAGTTTAGTGCCGCTTTTGGGTAAAAAAAAAAATGACACAAATACGGCACTAACTTTTCATGAATATGATCCTTACTTCTTGTGGTCTAGTGGTATTTCCTGTAGGGAGATCGCTGCCATGAAAATGACCTGCACAGAAGGAAAAAAGTGAGGAGTATCTTTTTTCATGCATTGCCTATTTCATGCTTTCAGTTTTGCTAAAACTAGGATATTTGTGTAAGAGAACCGTTTTCCTTTTTTCAGGAGAAATTTCTGCCGTTGGTTAAGAGAAGACAAAGAAAAATAATGGGGAAATCATTGTGCAATCTGGAGATGAAGGGGCAGTGAACTTGCTCAGTGCAAAAAAAGAAGATCAGCTATGGACTGTGTTGAATATTAAAACCTTTAATAGATTTTCTTGGGCTTTGTGACAAAACTGTGCTTCTTTCGTCCCCTATTAAACATAGTTTATCACAGCGTTCAAATTATAATGCTGCTGATCCCAATTTCCAGTCACTCACACGGTAAAGAAAATTTTGTGTGTAACCCAGATCCACAGACAACACTCTCCACACGCAAATGTGACCACCAAAGTTAATATATATTATAGCTCTATTTGCCCACCTGGTGAAGTTTGTGTGGGCCTCAAGAACTCATGATCAAAGAGGAGCCTTCAATTCGGCTGTTATTCTGAGATTCTGAGTATGAGGCTAATCTGGTATCCCAGAACAAACTGCTGGGATTTGAGTTGTAAGTAGAGCGAGACACATTGGACTGTCTGCAATTTTCATTAGCTCAAAAGTGCCAAAATTTATTCTGAGAAAAAGCCTGGTATTTTCCAAATAATGAACATGGGTGTGGAATTCGCCAATTCTTCCTGTAATTCCAAATTTTCCTTGGGAATGTTCAAAATAGGACACGTCCCACAATTTATTTCACCTTTGGGCAGTGATGCTTGGGGGTGCAGTTAATGTAGAGAGAACGAGCTGGTACACTTTAAACAGCCAATACCAAAGTAATGTTAGATCGAAGGTCGAGGCAAAACTTTCACTCACGAAAAAAAAATGCATTGCAACGCTGTGAGATTTTACATTGTCAAATTCAACAATTATTGGTTCTTCAGATAATGGAATTATTACACAACTGTTATCTGTCTAAGAAACACTTTTAATTTATTGGAACGATTTCCCTCTTGTTTCCCGGGGGGCACAATACAATTTAAAAGTGCTTACATCCACCTGAAAAGCTGAAGTAAGCTCTTCCCTTTCATCCCCCATAATCTTATTAAAAACTAAAGTTAGCGAAAGTGCTGACTAAGGTGTCGAATGGATAATGATATCACTGGCTTTGTCTCATCGGTGTACGGGGCGGCTAATTGTTGTCTGTGTTTCCCATATTTTATTTATAGGCTCCATGCTGATCTACAGAACCGAAATGCATACACCTGCCTAATAACTATAATCTGATTATTACAGATTCATCTTGGCTACAGCAGAATGCAAGATTAATACTAAAAGGAGCGCTGGATAAAGCAGGATCAAATGTGAGCTGCAGGGGCCCTACCGTGATCCCGTTCATTGTGCAGCGCAGGCGCAGAACGGGCCCATGCGTTTAATATTCCCTATATTAAACTGTCTACAATGCATTAATTTAACTTTGAAAGTATGCAAGTCAGTGCTTAATTTGATCCGGTGGTGGCAGGAGAGGCTCGTCGACACCCATTTTTGGGCACTAGCACGTATTATTCCTCCTCCGACTTTGTCCCAAAACTGGATAGAGCTAAAAACACAAAAGGGGGAAGAAAAGGGAAGAAACAGGTGGAAAAACAGTGACAAGAGGAGAAAGCTTGGATGAAAAAGAACCTGCAATGAAATAAAGAGTCTGAGAGTGTCTGTTGGTGGGTGAATGAGGCACAAAGTGAAATCAAGATTACACAGCTTGGTATTCAGCGCCCCCAAAAAATGTGCAGTGCTGGCCGTGGACATCAGAGCAAAACTTTCAGTTCTGGTGCTTTTTTATGCAAATGAGGCACTGATATAAGTTAGAGTTTTAAGGGCAGACAGCACAATTCATAAACATAGAACATTGGTTGCATTGTCATGGGTGTTTGCACAGGGCACAACTGTGTGCCTGTTCTTGTGCAACTGCACTGTCTCAAGCACATATGTTTATCTCAGGATTTCTCCATGTTAGTGCAAGTCCTGCAGATAGCATAGCTCAGTAACAGAAAGAAGGAGCCACTGGTCACTGTTTCCATGGTGTGGTAATAGAAAGGCAGAACCGCAAGAGAGAAGGAGGCAAAGAAAAGAAAAGAGTGATAAAGAGAGAATGTTAGGTTGAAAAAGATGTCAAATGAAGTCATAGAGATGTAAGGAGTGGAGGAAAGAGATTTAGGGTGGTGTCAAGACAAAGGTATTCTTGGTATTCAGAAGCCCCAGAACTTGGTGGCCCTCTGTGGGTTCCTAAGAATCACATTGGGTCCCAACACTTTTTTATTGCTAAGTAATATTAGGCTCAATTTTATTATGGGCACATATTAGTAGGAGGCAATTAATAAGTAAGAAAACAGACTTTAAAAACATCAAACTACAAGAATATTTCAATGAAAAAAATGACTTGGTAAGCTCCTTGCCTGCCATGATTAAACAGCCATGGGTCAATATTTTTTATTGGGAGCTCTAAATTTAAAACATGTCACGTTAATACGAACCATTCAGACAGTCCCACATTGCTGAAAAGTTCAGTGGGAGATGTGCTTGAAGGGTAGCACTGTCCTGGCCTCAGCTGGTTTACCAGTCAGTGGTAGGCATGCCAATTGTACTGCTGATTCGGGGTTGCAGGAGTCTATGAAGGCCATTGTGCTCCACTACCAATTTCCAATTTTCAATACCATCGTCAACCTTGGCAAACTGAGATTTCTGTAAAAAACCTTTGGGCATAATTTAAAAGCCCCGGGTCACAAGGCGTTGCAGCAAGTGACTTTGCTTCATTGTCCTGGGACATGGTGAAAGGGGAGAAATGCACTGTATTTACAAGATACGGTGCATTTCTGTCCTTCACCCTATGCTGGCAAACAAATTGTTGCCTAGCGCCAAAGCAGGAACCCTTGCACCATGGTGCAAGGGTGTCTGCTTTGACAGGAGGACTGTGTTTGTGCAGGATGGGACAACTTCCATCACAAAACAATCCAGAGAGGCATATTCCTCTTTCTATGTGTGCTGCAGAATGGAAAAGGGAAACAACAAGGAGAAATAAAGATATTTCTCCAGGTTGTGCCTGCCCTGGGGAGGCATACATTTTTAATGCATTCTCAGGTTTACAGATTCTTGTGAATCTGGAAATGGGTCAAAAAAACTGTGAGTGTTGCGTGGGAACACCCACTGCAATGCCCACTGTACGCCTCCTAGATGCAGTGTAAGGCAACGCAGCATTTTGCGCTGCGTTGCCTTACACCATATCTACAAGGCTTTGAAAAATGTTGTGTGGCCTTGTAGATATGGGTCTGCAGTATGTGCTGCTGGTGCATCACAAAATGTGACGCACCAGTTGCACACAGGGCTTGTAAATAAGCCTCCGTCCCTAACTTCCAAGAACGTTGTGACGCATCTAGTCACGTTTAATAAAGAAACAACGCAGCTGCTGAACTGTATTAAGTTATTACATTTGAGTTCTGACATCACAATGCCTGGTGCCAGGAGCCAGACGCCTAATTACAGCTCCTTGTTAAAAAAAGAAAACAGGTATTGACAATTCCTTCTTCTGATATATTTGTCTAAAATTAAAAGTTCATCAGAAAGGAGATATTTTTTTCCGTGTTACTACAGGAAAGATAGAATCTCTGTATGTTTCAATGAGATTTGTTTTTAAATGTGACAGACACCAAAACTGATACTCATATGTTTTGGAAAAAATGGGTAACTGCTTTTGGTGTGTGTATATCCTTCTTTTAGACTTTGTGACTGCAGTGAACATGAAAGAGCAAGACACTAAGGACTTAGGCGGTTTTAAGTAAGGGTGATTATGTACTCATGTAATATAATTAATAGAATACAATCTGCCATACATATACATGATACTGCAAGTCATCTCAAAGTTCCATGACCTTTTGAACTTCACCTTTGGACTCCTCCTTCAATATAGCATAGAGGTCTTCGGAGACTTGAAATTCTCTTATAATTTATAGACCAGTTACTTTATTCCATATATTAAGTATATTAAGTGGCATTCATTCTTCCATGAAAAATGTAGAACTACCTGGCCAGTGTATAATCAATATGTTCATTAATGACGGCACCATGTTGAACTCCAGGGGCTTTGGCAAACACCTGCTCTAACTGAACACTTCAGACACCTAACATTTGATGTGCGTATTAGAATCATCGCACTACTAATCAATTTGAAGAATAAAAGTGTTGTTTTTATTGTTATCAAACATGTAGAAAAAATAGTTTAATTTTACATGTTCAGAACCCTAAACAGGACCGCACTCAACTGAACGGAAGAATGGACAGAAACAAGAAGGCGTCTATTGTAATTTTCCTTCCTGTTGTAGTTGCCTTTTAAATCAAGGTATGTGTTATCCTTTCCTATTGTGTAGTATTGTTTTTTATTGCTTTTTTTCTCCAACTCGAGCCTGCCAGGAAGATTTAAAAGAAAATGGTAAAGAAGTGTCAAAAACATGTTTCATATTATTCCTGTTCGTCATTTTGGTTTTATTTTTACTGAACTGATGGGTGGGCCAACATGTCATTTCTTAGACTTTGGGACAACTTAGGAGGAAAAACATATGAGTCCTCTAGTTGCTTAGTTGCGTTTTATGTCTGCTCCTTCACATGGCGGACAGAATACTGCAGAATGCACGTTGATCCACAAAGCTTCTTACGATTCATTATAACAACCTTGTAATTTACGAATCAAATATTTCAGTACTTCGAACCTTCATATTTGTAACCAAAGTTTATGGGTTGTCGGACTCTTTTCTCACCTTGGATATTAACGTTTGGTCCGGTTTAAGTCCAAATGTTTCTAGGTAGTGCTTGAATGTAGTCTTATAGCCTATTAGTAAGTACTCACTATTAAGGCAAATAAAAGAAGCACACCCCAGACAGCTTAAACTGCTCACATAAGGTCATGCATTTTAATGAAGTGGAGATGCTGAATGAGATGTTTCCTGATTTCTCGCTAGCAATGTATGTACTGAAACTCCTTTCCACATTTCACTAACTTCATTCAGCTTTCTCTCTGCCCAAAACAAGAGGCTTTCGTCGTGCAGACCTTTTTTAAGTGTGTGTGATAGCTACATTGTTTAAAATGTTCAGATCACAAAGGTCAAGCTGTTTTATCTTGTTTCAGAATTTTTTGTGTACATTTTGTGCAGGCGAAGGCATCGACGGTCATTTTTCGACACTGGGACATATTTATCCTCACCAGCCTTTGAATTAGAGCAGGAGACAGAAGAGCAGAAATAGGAGAAAGGAGGAGGACAAAAAATGTGGGAAGGAGTAATAAAGGAAGAAGACATAGAAGTTAAAAAACTGCAAGAGCTAGATGAAGAGCCGGGAGCTATACGTTTGAGGAAGAGAGGTAAGAGGTGGAATCAACGCCACACAACCCTAATATGTAGGCACCGCCAGATTCAACTTTATCAGTAGCAAGTTCTTAGGACAAGCTTCTTTGGTCCTGAGCACTTTATTTAATTACTTTTTTGTTAAGAAAGTACGCCCTTGTTAGGCGTCTTGTACTGATGGGTGCTGTGTAGACATTTATAGATTGATTATACAAAAATGAACAGTAATGGAGTGAGCTGCCCTAGGAGGAGAAGTGAGTCATATAATGCAAAGTAGAGAGTCCGTCAGGGGTTGAGGAGCATTAGTCGATAAAAGTGACTGAACAAGTGGATCGGTCAGAGCCAGTGGTGGATGGGAGGAAACGTTGCTGTCCACCTGCGAGGGGGTCTGATTGCACCTGTGCTTGGGCTGCTGAAAATGACCTTTAAACATGAATTACTGACAAATCTGATATTTCTTGCCACAATAAATTAATTAAAACATGTTTGAAGTTTACATTTGCTGGATAGTTCTTGTTTTGGGGGAACTTACTCCTTGAGGGGAGTGGAAATGTGGGTTCATTGGGGGAGGTCAAGAATGATCCTGGTTGAAGCGTTCTGGATGGTATGTCGTCTCTGGAGGAGGTGTGTTGGGAAGCCTGAGTAGAGGGCAGTGCCATAGTCCAGTCTGTTTGTGATGAGTACTTGTGTGGCGGTGCGCCTAGTGTTTGTGGGAAGTCATTTGAAGATATTTCATAGCATGCACACAATGAGGAAGCAGGCTGATGACTCAATTGATTTGGAACTTCATGGTCAGCTTGCTTTCAAGGATGATGCCAAGGTTTCTGGCATGGCAGATGGGGCGGGTGCTGTTCCTAGTTACACAGGCCACCAGGAGGAATTCTATGAAGTAGAGCTGTTGCCGAAGATCAATACTACAGTTTTGTCAGTGTTGAGCTTCATGCAGTTGTCTCTCATCATTTGCCAACTCTCGTTGTGCACCTATGGAATCTGGCTCTGGTGGTGGTGTCCTTGGAGAGGATGAGTTGAGTGTCTGCCTATGAAATGATGTTTAGCCCATGGGATATGATGATGTTGGTCAAGGGTGTCACGTAGGATGATTACTGGGGGACATCACGGATGATTTCCTTGGGTTCTGAGGTAAACATAAGTAGGCCTACTTTCTGAGTTCTTCTGGTGAGAAATGAGGCAATCCAACTGAGGGCATTCCCCTGGATACCGAAGTTGGGTGGCCTGTTGGTTGGATTGTGGTGGGATTCTGTCTTGTTGTGTAAGTTTCTGGAAGATTTATGAAACTGTGCTGAAGTTTTAAGGAAAAAACATTTTCTATGTTAACTAGGTTGGGTAGATAGATAGATGGATAGATAGATAGATAGATAGATAGATAGATAGATAGATAGATAGATAGATAGATAGATAGATAGATAGATAGATAATTTCATCACCCCAGTATTAATTCATTTAACTGTGCTGTATGTCTGGGATAGAACCCAAGGGATATTCATGCCCTCTTTAGTGGCAAGGTTAGTGTAACAAGAGCTGTAGGTTTTCTACCTGAGCCATACTGTTCTCTCTAACTTGAGTGATGACTTTGCTGTCTAATAACTGCTATTGCAAGATCTGTGGACGATAACATTTCCCTTTCCTTGCCCTTCTAAATAGATTGTGTTTCATAGTGTATTAATATTTTTGGAAGGAAAACATTTTATGAACATGTTTTAAACATGTCTGTCTTGCCCAGTCAGTCATGAGGCTCAGAGATATTTTATAACTTCCTTGCAAATGTTCAATAAAATCTTTACCTTTTGAGTAATATTCGGATATTTGAATGTGGAGTGGTAAACTGCACATTTTAGCTTCATTTATTTGCCAATATATTCAGGAACAACTCCTGGTTAGTGAAAACTTAATTTCCTGCATCTGTTAAAGTTAGATTAAAGATTGACCTCTTTTTTCACTACGCCACAACTTACATGTCAGGTTTTGATATTTCTAAGAGTTCTTTTTCATTTGTATCTGTTTTATTTTGTTTAAAGTTTTAGTCACTCCTCTGTTTTTTTTGTTTAGAAGGACATAAAGGGGAGGTGGATGTTGCACACTTCCATTGTGGTTAGGGACTTACTTGCAAGAATGTCGACATAGAGCTTGTCAGCCCTTTTCTCAAATCTGAATATGGGGCAGTGTTGGAAAGTAGTTTATTAGTAGTTGCAGGTAGGTACCTACAGCTAGTAATAACACCACAATTGCAAACAAGGTCTGGTCAAAGTCTCAATAAATTAATCCTTGCTCAACCTTTGGTAGCTTTGACTGATGAGCAGTCAGGCTTAACTTATGAGACAGGTGTGTAAAGCATTTAGTATGAAAAAAACAGTAAAAATGTAACACACAACACACAATACAATGTCAACACCAATTTATCAAAATAGAGAAAATGTTTATCTTCACAATGACACCAAATTGACAAAATCAAATGTAGGGAACAGGAGATGTGAATTTTAGAAGGTTAAGGCCCATATTTATGAAAAATGGCACACACCCGCTATAACTCAGTTGTGCATCATTTTTTTAACGCCGGCCAACACCATTCGTTAAAGCAATCTGTGCACCATATTTATGAAATGACGCACAATGGTGCTAAGGAATGCCTGCCGTAAAAGAAAAGATGCTAGCTGGGGGGGGGGATTTCGTTAGGGGAAATGGCGCTAGTGGGTCAGAAATTATGTTAGGCTAATTAGCAGCAAATAGTCTGCTCCTAACGTCGTTTTTTAATGCACAAGCAGCCAAAAAATGATTCCTGTCTAAGTATAGATTGGAGCCATTAAGACCTCCCCAATGGACACCACAGGGGACCAGTGTCCCCTAGGCAAGCCCTACATACCATGGGCCAGGCAGGGGGCCCATGTAAGGGGCCTCCAATGGCACACCACACACATACACAAACACTTACCCTGAGGAGTGAGTGGTGGTGTTTCTGGGGTTTGGGTGGGCATCTTTGTGCCCATTCCATGGTGTTTCCCCATAGAAATGGGCCTACCTGCAATATAGCACCTGGTCTGATCCAGGTGTTAAATAATGGGACTATTATTTAGGCCCGCCTCCCACCCGTGCGTCATTTCTGCGCTGGGAGTTAAAAATAGGGCTGGGGGGCTAGCATCAGTTGTAAGACGGGAATGCCTACCTTGCAACTCATTGACGCAAGGTGGGTTCGCGCATCCTACAAATGACGCTAACTCCTATATTTTGACGATAGACGGGTGTAGCGTCAAAATATAAATAGGGAGTAATGTTAGCGCTGTTTTAGCGCCAAAATAACTGGCGCTAAGGTGACGCTAGGGTTCATAAATATTTGCCTAAAAGTAAAAATGTGCTTTCAAGTTCCAAAAACTTAATTGAAAGACACCAAACATTAACTGATTATCTGTTACCATTTGGAAATTACACTTATAAAATGGAATAAAGTAACTCCAAGGTTATCCATGGGAAAGGTAGGCTTTGCAGAAATGAAAAATTAGTTTAAGGGTTTTTCACTACCAGGACATGTAGAACTTGAAAGTACATGCCCTACATTTTAAATATACTGCACCCTGCCCTGTCCTTTGGGCTTGCAGGACCAACTCTAGGTGTGACTTATATGTTTTAAAAATGAAAGTTCAGACCTGGCAAAAGGTTTAGTTTACCAGGTCGACATGACAATTTAAACCTGATCAAAGGCTGCAATGGCAGGCCTGAGATATGGTTAAAGTGCTACTTAAGTGGGTGGCACAACCAGTGCTGCAGGCCTGCTAGTAGCATTTAATTTACTTACAGGCCGTAGGTACATAGAGTATCACTGCACTAGGGAGTTACAAGGAAATTAAATAAACCATTTGGGGAGAAGGCAATGTTACCATGTTTTAAGAAGTGAACGTTGATGCTTTGACACTGGATATCAGTGGTAAAGTGCCCATAGCTCCAGCAAAAATGAGATCATTAAAAATAAGGAGAGGAAGGTAAAAAGGTTAGGGGAAGACCACCCCTAGGGTGATAGGTTTGACACTCTCTGTTTTATATTGTCTGTAAGACAGCACCATAATTACCAAGATTTAATCACACAGACAGTCAAAGAATCATAAATAAGGCCAGATTACAAATGTGTAAAAATGATCTAATTTATGTACTGAATACGGAAAATGGTGCAATTTTAGGTATCTTTAACTAGTGTATTCTTACACTTAACAATTGTTTTGCACTAATGAAGTGATGATTCTGTAATTATTTGACATATATTATAAAACCATAACGGAATGATCACAATGACTGCATGAATTCCCAAGGGACAACTGTGTTGTTTTATGAACATGTGTTGGCTCCATGACTCTTTAATGTTGAGGCGCTCAACATTGTATCTGTATGCAAAACTTTATTTAGATGTATCATTAAATAATATTAAAGAGCATCACAGTCTCCTGGGTGAGTACTGGAATAATTTGCTGGTTTGCACAATGCTTCTTTGTGGGAGTGCTGGTATACACAGTTGAAATATTTGACACTTTGTTCAAAGAGTGCTGCTACTCATTCTAGTGTTGTATGGGTACCCAGTGTAGCACTCGAATGCCTCAGAACTCTGCTGGTGTGAATCATTCTACCTTGTGGGAGCCCCACAAAAAATTGCTTGAGCACTTAACTCATTGTTTCTCAAGCGCCACAAAACATTTCCACAGTTGCTATGTGCAACTCACCTCAGTGGGGATACACTTAAAAGTTGATTTGTGTGTGTTTGTGTGTGCGCTTCTTTTCTCTATGAGTGATGCTTAACATTCTTGAAGTGTGTGAGCCAGAGTAACATGTTCACACCTCTCTGCTCAGATCATTTGCCAACAAATGAAACTCTTTGGTGATGATAAACAATACCTTTCAAAAGTTGTCAGAACCACATTCAGTGGGCCACCGGGCAAGGATGCATAATAAAGCCCAACTGTGGGGATGTGGACTTTTATCCCTGATGTCACAGAGGCTGACCTATGATGGATGCTGAGCAACTGGGTCAAGTACCCTGACAGCATTTAACACTTGGTGGTAGTACTGGTCGAATGGGGGAGGGGGGTGGAAACAGGCTCACAGCTGAAAATCCAGTCAAATACTTGTTTTTAGGAAAACAAGTATTTATATATGAACCCAAAATAAAATAGGACATTCACAAACAATACACGCAATCCCCTAAGGTCAGGCCCCTATTACCTTATAAGGGATCCTTGAGTCCAACTGCCTTCTCGTTAGTGGTTATCTCTTATTCACTATACTTGACATTCAGATTAAACCAGACTCCAGCTCTTTATTAAAGTCAAAAGTGTTTCAGCAACAAAGCACTATATGGCAGCAAAGCTCCCCCTGGGGCCATCTGACCCATAATTTAATCTTACCCACACCATCAGTATCTGAGTGACTGAAGTCTCAAGCATTCCCTCTTGGCAGTTGTTGAAGCTGTAGCAGATGTCCCCAATAAGATTTTCACATGCAGAGGGTCAGTAGTTGGGTGTTCTTGAGTCTGCAACACATCGTGCTGCAGAGTAAGAGGGGATCTTTAATGCTCCTCCAATGATTGGTAAGTTTCTTGGAACCCTCCCAACAGGTGGTGGGGGCTGCAATGCTCCTGGTGCTTCTAGTCAGTCAGAGCTTGAGGCTGCTCTGGTCACAACACAGACCTCCTCCTTATGATGATGGTCTCCACCAAAATATGGTCCTTCTCTTGCCCCGGTGGCACCTCCTGCAATATAAGGTCAATATCAACATGCTGTAGATGGGCTATTGTCTTATTGGTAGGCAGCAATCTTATAGCGGCCTGAGCTGGCATACAGGATCACCCACTTAGCTCTTTACATGAGTAGCACCCTTCATGGCAACCTCACCGGGAATACGGGGGTTGCCGACTTAACTCTGCACGTGGGTTACAGCTTAATCTGTGTGGCAGAACTCTTCATGGTGGCCCCACCTTGCCTAAGGGGTCACGGATTAACAGCCTGCACATAGGCAATGGCCTGTTTGGTGCAGAAACAATAATGCCTTGTGTCATGGCTGCCCTCCTCCAGCATATAGTGGTTCTTGACTTTCCCCTGCATACAGGCAATGACCTGATCAGTGCAGCAGGCACTTTCAGACATCACTGCAGGGATCAAATCAGCATGATCCCACACTAGACCTCGCTCCCTTCAGTGCTCTCTGCTTCCTCATAGGACACACTAGTCTTGGCAAGCAGGCAGGCAGGTACTGGTGCTCTAGACTCTAGTGGTAGGCAGTTTTGAAGTCCCTAGGTGAAGTTCTCTCATCCATCTGGGGGGACTGGCAAGTCTTTGCCTTACGTCCTGGTCTCAGGCTGAGGTCTTGCAGAGCTTCTCCTCCCCACACTGGCTGCTTGACTGTTGACAATTTCTAGTCCATTTCCAGACCTCCAATCTGATTTAGAATCTGAACATTGAAGTTTATGTTAGGGGTCTACTTCCTCTGGAAGTGTTCTCTCCTCTACTCTTCCCTTCAGAAAGCAGTCTGTAATAGCAGGAGCAATGCCAAATCTTATGGCCCCACAACAAAGGCCGTGGGAGTGACTGAAGGTTCACACTTGGTTGTCAGCCACAGAGATATGTTTATCAAAAGATTACCCCAGGGCATTGACCCTTTTTGTTATGATTCCCTGATCAGCCCCATCTCCTTCCTGAGATGTGCCCAGATCCCTTTCCAAGGACCTCTCTCTGAGTCACCGTCACCCTTTGGAACTGTACTGAGGACCCTGTCTCTTCCTTTCTCCACTGTGCCCTGTGCAGCTAAAAAGGTATGCAGCAATCAATCAATCTGTCTGGGGAGGATTCTTTTCCCTGCTCATGTTCCTTCAGTTAGTCTTGGGTCTCCAAAAATGAAACCTAGAATTGTATTGTACCTTTAACAGTGCACATACATACAGTATATGCATATAACTTGCACACACTGCAAAATCCATCTATTGAACCATTAATAGGCATACATACACCCAGTACATGCATACATGCTGCTAAGCACTGCACACCAAACCGATGTGAGTTAAGCACACAGCTCCAGAACTTCAAATGAGTGAGCCAGTAGGCTTCACTCAAGTGACACAGGGAAAACAGAATGTGCTCACTTTTACTCACTACTATACGGAATGCTGCCAGCACTGCACTTATTCTGCATAACTCCTTGCAAAGGCAATGGATTTTCATAGCTACAAAGTTAGCACTTTGGGTGCCACTTCTAGTCCAAAGTGACCACAATCCGTGAGACAGGCCTATGTCACAGAATACAAACATGGTATGTGTTTCCCCATGACAACAAAAAATCAGCATCAAGGATCAAAACATCATTACAGGTGGGGCCCTCAAAAGGGAGGGGTGCACGTTCATCATCAGGTGAAGAAATTTTCCATCCCAGCAGAAGTGGAATCTAATGACATCAACAAACAAAAATACCATGTACCTGAAACTTCTGTACTCTCGTCTTGCTGTGGTGCGGGAGAGGGCTTGAGGTGTTCTTTTGTAATTATGTGGGGGCATAGTACAGTTTTTTTTTAGATATCTGGTTAATGCTTTGAGGTTCAAAGCACCTCATTTAATAATGTAGTTAGACAATATTTTAGAAAACCTTTGCTACAGTTTAATTTTACATTCACTTTGATTCTCATTTGCTAATTTTGATTTATTTAAACCACTTTTCTGGTTGTATTTTTAATCTTTTTATAATATAGCTGATGTATATGAAATTGGGTTATTTGCCATGTGAGTCCTCCGCAAATAGCAATTCTGCAAGCTCCTCCTTACTGGGAACCAAGTCCCCCACCGCGACGCTTGCCTCTAGCCAGGTAGGGAGGCAGAGCCATCCATGACTTACTCAAGGGAAATGGTGTGTTCTAATAACCTTAACTTATACTTAACAAATCATGCTGCACTCTAATTTTCACATAAAAAGAAAAAGTCTTCATTTATGCACCCACTGCTATGTAACATGCATTAATTACAAATGCATACAATTGGGTACATAGAAATACTTTTGGTGACACCCTAAGAACTACTAATGCCGCCAGCAAGCCTTAAACACAAATTCACAACCACACTACCTGTACTAGATACAGTACCACAATATGAGGTGATGCCAGTTTTAATAAGACAGGCCTACTCACTTTGTCAGGGTAACATGGCATTAGTAAAAGCAGAAAAATGTTATAGTCCACCATTGAAACCTAATTGAAATCAATTAGGAGAATACCAATATTCAAGGCTACATGTTTTCCATTTTTGTTTGTTTTTACATATAGATGCAGAGAGAAACACATTTATTTTCCTGCATGTATTTATATTGTAATGTGAATACAAATGGAAATGAGTGATTACACATGTGTCATTCATGATTGCCAGGCTAATACCTGTGCGGATTAACAATAAGGGGGTTAAAAAAGAAAAAAAATTGAAATTCATTTTAAGCAGCAAGTGATCCTCATAAGATTGATACTAAAATGTGCATGTTTTCAGCTAGATGTTTTGTTTCACTGAAGGTGGAAATATATCAGTTATAGCTTAAAAATGCATGACGAAAAAGTCAAAAAGTAAATATCATAAAACGGGGAGGCCTAATTTTAATGGAAAATCTTGTATTGTTAACCATCAAAAGTATGAATAAGGCATTTTATTGAATCACATGTTCCAGCATCCTATTTCTACCTTCACACTGCTGCTACTGCAGCTTTATGACTAACCAATATGATTCCCGGCATTCCAAAAGGAATGTCCAAAAGCACCAAAAGGAATGTCTAAAAGCACTATTCCAAGAGCGCTTTAAAGCTTTAGGGCCAAACTTCCATCTTGACGGATGGGGTTACTCTCTCACAAACGTGACGGATATCCCTTCAACTCCATTATATCCTATGGAAATCGTAATATGGTGGATGGAATATCCATCACATTTGTAATCAGGACCTTAATCCCCTGGAAAAGCTAGGGTACATTTTTGGGGGCATTTTCAAGGGTCTGCTGCCTTTCATTAAGCTCCCTAAACACATTTCAAAACAGTTGGTGTTTCCTCTTGCCCTCCTAGCGCATCAACAGCAGTGCCCACCACTCCTCCACCATTCTCCCTATGGCCCCTCCTCCAAGACTCAACTCCTAGTGAAAAATAAAATGATAATAAACTTTTTTATTTGTATTTGTCTCTGCTTGCAGAGGGGTGTTGCTCCTGTGCCATAACAGAGGAGCTGCCTCTGGTGGTAAAGCTGGGGGCTGAATGAGCATCCCACTCCTGCCTGAAACCTCATGGCTCCCTGCCAACAGGACATGGGAGCTAACAGCCTCTCCTTTTCTATCCTGCATAGACTCTGGGCAGAAGAAGATGCAGTGTACGTTCTGCTCCATCCAGACACCGGCAGAGAGAGCAGGAGACAAACACGTGTCTGGTGGTGCTTACTCTTTGATGTTATGTCATGGAGATGGGGTGCCCCAGGACATTATTCTTGTGATGGTCCCTTGAAGATAGGGTTGTTGGTCTGAAGGTGGCTCTGGGTATGTGCCCCATGCATGTCTCTTCCCCATTAAGAATGATTAGATGAAGGTTGCGCTGACCCCCAGCAGCTTGGCCCGCAGCAAGAGAATTATAGAAAATATGACTGCGTGCTCGCAATCCCTCTCAGGCCCCCTTTGGGACAAGGTATTTTAAACACCATTTTCTTCACTCCTGTGAGTCACATTGTCTTCATTTGTATGCTGTTTTGTTCCTGATTGCAAGCTCAAGCCACCATGAGCATTTTCTTCAGGTGTACTGGCCTGTAAAGTTTACATTTGGTGTGGAGATTGATTTTTGCTGTTCCCTTGCCAGATGTGTCTAACGCTCATGATGCTCTCTCAAGCTTAGAAGGGGGCATCTACCACAGTCTGTCCACAGCCAACAAGTACAACACCTTCCATGCTGCACTCCATAGGTCTTAAAGCTTTCTGGCTACCTCCTAGAGCACATGTGTGTCAGTTGAATCAAGGGCTAGTACACAAAAGTCCTGCAGGAACAATCCAGGGTCTCCCAAGCAGGATTATTTCCCCAATGTTTCCTCAGGGGATATAAGGGCTCTAGCACCACTGGCAATGGAGAGACCCATCACAGTTCTAGGAGTCAGTGGGAGGTAAAATCCACCAGTAAATCTTCTCAGTGGTGTCAGGTGCCTTCTCCTTCCCGTTAAGTATTCTATCACCATCATCGCTCCGAGGTCCAATGTCTTCTCAAAAGTATCTTCCTTATGCAGTAGTTTTTAAGTGTAAGTCTACATTTTTAGAGAACAGGTATCTCTGCCTAATCTGAGAGTGCCATGTCATCACTCCAACCCTGCCCAATGTTACTGCACAGCAATCTGGGGCATTTGAACATGGCAACTTCAAATGGTCTGTAAAAAAGATCTTCACTGGGAGCCTCAGCTTTGTTCCCAACCAACAAATCTGTCTGACCCCTTCTCACAAAATTTTCAAAGAGGAGCTCATCCTGCGTTTGGCTCCAGAATTCTGGCTTTCATCATTTGTTTCTGTAAGCTTGGACCTGTCTAGGCTGGGAATAGTGTGAACAGTAAGTTAACACTTTCAGATTTACTCTATACATCTTACTATCCCAGGAACTGGGCCACTCACTGTTAATGACTTTAGTGTGTGACAAAGTTTTTTCCTCCTGTTGCCCAGCAGAGCAATTACCTAAACTCAGTAGGGGAGACAAAGGCTTGGAATCAGATTATGGCTGAGCCAGGGAAATAACTCAGTTCTTCAACTGCTGGTAGTATAGTTCTGATGGAAGTGACTGTGAAACTACACTCAGGATGCATGTTTACCCTAAGACCGATGCCTAACTGGGCCTTGTAAGCCCAAGTGGGGTGAAACTTTACTTTAGAGCAGATTTTGCCTATCATTTGTAGTTCAGTTAAGCATCACAGACTTTCAGAGAGCATTACAAACCTACAAAATGAATGCCCAATCATGTTATGAGGTCTACCATAGGTCAGCACCAATCCTCAAAGAGCTTATTCCACAACAGGTTGTCTGCAAACACATTCTAAGCTAAGCAAGATGGTAGTCTCACACATGCAGCCCAAACACGTGAATCACTTGTTCAAATGTAACCAGCCCAGAATTTCTTACCCTAGCAGTATGGAAGTCGACATTATTCTAAAAAGTGGACACTGGCGGTAAGTAGTCTCAGGCCATTTCCACAGAATTTACGCCAAGTAACCCTCAGTTTATGAGACTTGCTCACAGTAAAAGTCCAAGAACTGAGTAGTCAAAAGTGAAAAATCCAAAGGCATTAAGGGGCATATTTATACTCTGTTTGCGCCGAATTAGCATTGTTTTTTTCGACGCAAATTCGGCGCAAAACTAACGCCATATTTATACTTTGGCGTTAGACGCGTCTAGCGCCAAAGTATGGGCAAATAGCGTCATTTTTTAGCGTGAACGCCTTCCTTGCGTTAATGAGATGCAAGGAAGGCGTTCCCGTCTAAAAACAGACGCACATAGCGGTGCGTGGTATTTATGCTCCAGGGCAAAAATCACTCCCGCGCGGCAGGCGGCGCAAAAAAATGGCGCAAAGCACGAATAGCGTGAAATTTTAACACCTGGGTCAGGGCAGGCGTTAAAATGGGGCAAACACACCTGTACTTAATCAGAACACACAGAACAAACAACAGAGCAGCAGAGCAGCAACAGGGAGACATGGAGGTGCTTTTTCTTCAACGTGCACGTAGACGCAGAGCCCTGCAGCAACAACAGCAGCCACAACAACAAAAGCAGGGACCCCAAAGACAGCGCAGAAGGCAGGAGAGGATATTCCGCCCACGAACAACCCTGCATGGCCTCAGGGAACGAGACATCATCCAGAGGTACCGGTTGAACTGGCAGGCCATTCAGCAGCTGCTGACAAATATTGAACAGCAATTGGCCCCCACTTTAGTGACTCCACGCACTATCCCAACCGAAACAAAGCTGCTTGCCGTACTTCACCTGCTGGCAAGTGGCTCGTTTCAGACAACTGGTGCCCTGGTTGGTGGAATCTCACAACCATCTTTCTCCGCATTCCTGCCTAAAGTACTGGATGCCATCATTGGACTGACACCCCGCCACATCTGCTTCCCTAACACAGTGCAGAAGCAGCAGGAAACAAAACAGGGGTTCTACGCCATCAGTGGCTTTCCGCACGTCCTTGGTGCAATCGACTGCACACACGTACGCCTTGTGCCACCTGCTGCGAGTGAACACCTCTACCACAACAGGAAGCACACACATTCCATCAACGTGCAGGCCATAGTCGATCACCAAGGACTGATCAGCAACATTGTGGCTAAATATCCTGGGAGTGTACATGACACATTCATCTTCCGTCACTGCACCATCAACCAACACTTCCAGGATGGACGGTATGGCAATGGACTACTTGTTGGTAAGGACAAAAATCTACTTATATACTCACTGCACAGAAACCCTCTAGGATAAACAACCCATACACCACAATAGCAACACCTAGACAGGAACACACTGAGGTACTCACATCACTAGCCATGTGTCACAAGTCACCATTGAACCTCTCACACATTTGAATTTACTCCACAGCTTAGTGTGAAGACATTCATGACTGTGGTTGCCTAAATGTCACCTTGCAAATTGGAAGTCTCACAATAACCTGTACACTAATACAATGCATAACTTTTAAGGGATGGGATGGCCTGGCTATGTTCATATGAACGTTTCTAATACCCTTTCATGTTTCAACTCTGCATGGAACTAACATCACACCCCCAGTGAGGACACACGGACACCTGTGTCACAAGTCACAATGCAAGGGAGGGCACACTGTACTTGAGAAACCAATACATCCTGCTGACAAACAGTTAGACAACAAACACTTGCTCAGCCAAGGAAAAAAAACAATGCCAAAGTTTCCACCAACAACCATAGGTTGTCACATTAGTACACAAAATAGTCACAGACAACACAACACAACTACTGCCATCAAAGATACGTACAACAGTGCCTCCTACATCTAATTGATACCATTCTGTGTTTCTCTTTCAGCTGATCAGGGGTATGGCATCCAGCCTTGGCTAATGACACCATATGGGAACCCAAATACTGCTGCTGAGCGGGCATACAATGACGCCCACAAGAGGACCCGCAGCATTGTGGAGAGGACCTTTGGGATCCTAAAGTCAAGGTTCCGCTGCCTTGACATCACTGGCGGAAGCCTACTATACACCCCAGAGATGGTATGCAAAATCATACTCACTTGTGCCATATTACACAATATTTGTGTACAAAGGAACATTCCCCTCCTTGAACCGGACCCAGACATGCCCGAGGATGATGATGAGGAGGATGCTGGCCTGCAACAGGAGGGGGAACAACCTAACACCGCAGCAGGAGTGCGTAGGCGCCAACAGCTTGTGAACAATTTTTTTACTTAAGTTATTATAATCACTTGTATTCCACACTTGTAAATAAACACAGATCACAAACACCACATCATGCTTTGGCCTATTCATTTCTGACCACCTTTAGTTTGAAATAGCTGAAGATGAATGTCGTCTCATTGATCAAGAATGCCATTAAAATTCATCACACCAAAAATAAACATCACAACTGTATGCACAGAGGGTAGGATGTGACATGTTACATTACCATACACAGAGCCCAACAAGAGTACAAATGTGACAATTACACATGCCGGATCCAAACAACTGAAACAGTCTCTCATCCAGCCCAAAATTGGAGATCATTTGAAAGTCACATCACACGTGTTCAGAGACAGGGTGGGACCATCCATGTGTACGTGAACATGTCATCAATGGCTTCTCTCAAGTGTATGATGTGAGCAATACACAATTGCAACAACATCAGCTGCCACTAACTCAGGAGGAGACCTTGAAGTTACAGTGACAACATACACACAGACAGGTCATACTGGATCCACATTCCCAAACACATGTACACATATGTCATACAATCAACCTAATATTTGAAAGTAGACCATCACAGTTGTGTCCCAGTTTGAACCTAGCAGGAAGATTGTAACATGACACTAACCCAGTTTATGCAGAAAGGGACACAGACAAGCAAAACAATCTTCGCATTATCACATCGTGAACGCTGAGAGTCTTGCAAACTTAGGGGGTCATTCTGACCCTGGCGGTAATTACCGCCATGGCGAAGGTCGGCGGTAGCACCGCCAACAGGCTGGCGGTGCACCGATGGGCATTCTGACCGCGGCGGTTCAGCCGCGGCCAGAAACGGGAAGTCGGCGGTGTACCGCCGACTTCCCGCTGCCCTTGAGAATCCGCCATGGCGGCGGAGCGCGCTCCGCCGCCATGGGGATTTTGACACCCCCTACCGCCATCTTGTTCCTGGCGGGTCTCCCCGCCTGTTCCAATGGCATGGGCACTGCAGGGGCCCCCGTAAGAGGGCCCCACAAAGAATTTCAGTGTCTGCTTTCCAGCAGTCTGCAACTGCACCCGTCGCACCTTCCCACTCCGCCGGCTCCATTCTGAGCCGGCGTCCTCGTGGGAAGGGTGTTTCCCGCTGGGCTGGCGGGCGGACTTTTGGCGGTCTCCCGCCAGCCCAGTGGGAAAGCCAGAATGACCGCCGCGGTCTTTCGGCGGGAACCGCTTGGCGGGCGGCGACCGCCGACCGCCGCGGTCAGAATGACCCCCTTAGTCATATGAAAATGGTATGCAACTTAGCTCCAAATCATCATTACTGCAAACGTCAAATGGGCTAATGAGGTGAATGAATGGTCAACAGTCATTCATACCATATGGCCTTACATTCGCCCGCTGCTGCAGGTTTGCCAGGATATGATAAAAATACTCCATGGATACAGTAGCTATTCTGGATGGTCAAATCCTAGGGTGCTGGGGGCCTAACTCCACCTCTACCACCCCCAAAACATACAAGAATCATGTACTTGTGAACTAAACACATGCATAAGGCACATGTGTGGCCTCCATGTCACAAGTCCTACACAAATATGAAACACAAAATCATAATGGGACATGGTCAGCCCCATAAAAACTGAAAGTGACTCTCCCACTCCCTGTTAGGACTACAGATAAAAGCATCCCCATCATAAAGGTGGGGACATTTTGGAGACGGAATACATAATGGTATCAAAAACATCATTTCAAAATAGCCATCAGCAATTACACCAAATATGTTGTCAAATATGGTCAATACATTAGTTAACGTATCCCAAACATCACAGTGTGAAGGCCGTCTATACATAAAAGTACGGACATTTGTCATATACAAACACAAATGTGTCTCACATCGCACCGTTTTACCATGACAAATCACCTTTCCAAAGCTAAACACATGAAGACATTTGGATAAATTTGCTCCATATTCTACGCATACAGCATGGCCGTCATAATTTGTTCACGTACATGAGTGCACACAATGCAGAGTCAGATACAAATGTATCCAAAAGTGTCTTGATATTTCACCTTCAAATTATTATTTACATCCACAATATTTTTGACTCCGCATCATGTGCACTAATGTACGTGTAAAAAAAATGACGCCCATGATGTATGCGTGTAAAAATGACGCTACATGGACAATATGTTGGTCATCTCATGTACAGTATTAATTATTAATATTCATATCATATTTTTTCACTCCGCATCATGTGCACCACTGTACGTGTAAAAAAAACGACGCCCATGATGTATGCGTGGTGAAATTGACGCTACATGCACAATATGTTGGTCATTTCATGTACAGTATTAATTATTAATATTCATATCATATTTTTTCACTCCGCATCATGTGCACCACTGTACGTGTAAAAAAAACGACGCCCATGATGTATGCGTGGTGAAATTAACGCTACATGCACAATATATTGGTCATCTCATGTACAATTTGAAATATTAATATTCATATCATTTTTTTTCACTCCGCATCATGTGCACTACTGTACGTGTAAAAAAAATGACGCCCATGATGTATGCGTGGTGAAATTGACGCTACATGCACAATATATTGGTCATCTCATGTACAATTTGAAATATTCATATTCATATCATATTTTTACACTCCGCATCATGTGCACTGTAATGCGTCAAAAAAATATGACGCACATCTGTGTATGCGTGAAAATATGACGCATTACGCGAAAATAAAAACGGCGGCCATTTTATGCAGGAAGTGATGTAATAGGATATCCTGTTTACCAAATCTGTACTGGGAGTTGACTTTCACTTTCACTTTGCAGTCTCAGAGTTATCTAGACTGTGTGGTTGTGTGAAAGGTGTTGTCCTGTGTTTTACTGCTTTAGTGTCCTGTGTGCCTTGTATTTTGTCTTTGTGTCAATCTTTTATTGTTGTCTAACATTGTCTCAGTCTGTTTAGTGTTATTTTGTCTATACCTGTGATAGTTTGAATTGTCTGTGGGAGTCTGTTGTGGGTAGCATAGTTTGGGGGGTTAGTTGGGCTATTTTTCTCCTTCTTCTTTTTCTTTCACACCTCTACCTTTCCCCATTTCCCACTTTTTCTTTCATTTTTCTTTTGTACTTTTTTACACCTCTCATCATGTCAGGTAGGCCTCGCCTGTCCAGGATGGGTGAGGACGAATTGGGGGGCTTCATATGGCTTGTAAGCCATTTCCTCCCACTGATGCTGGAGGCTGGGGGCCGTGTGATACAGGGGTATCACACGGAGGCGAGGAAAATCCGTTGGGAGAAGGTGCGCCATCACCTGGTCCGGGTCTACGGGAGTCTGAGGAATATACATCAACTCAAGCACTGCTGGGCAGATCTGATCAGCAGGGAACAGGACCTGCTGGACCACCTGGGACTCCGGATTGGTGGCTATGTTGGTGAGTACTAATCAATTACATGGGAATAATAGGAATGTGTGCGTGAACATGTGATGATTGGTAGCCAATCTGCAAAATAAGTAGCTGACTGCGTGTTATGCTAGGGAAACCTAGGCCCATGGGTATACACATAAATCCCCATTTTTGCTACACATGTACACCCAATTACAGCAGTAAAATGCAACATCTATTTGTATTTTGCTAAGTAGCCCCCTCTCTGCGTCACAAAATGATGCAAATGCTGCGCTACAAAGGTATACATATGTGTCCAAATGTGTATTTGTTGCAGGATGTGTATGAAGACCTATGCTACCAGGCCGATGCCTCATTTTTGCAACACATACCAGATGGCTGTAGCTGCATGGAATGTACTGTTGCATTTGTGTCTGAAAAGCAACACGTGAACTGCTCTATTTGTACTCTACTGGTCATAATGGCCAGTGAGTACGTCATGTAGAAACAACATACCTACATATGTAGACGCCATAGCTAGACCGAAAATTGCAAACACATGATGATGCTACACATGTGTGTTGCCTTCACGTCACATGAAGTTAGTCATGTTGTCCACACATATGTCACATGTGTGTCTGGTTGCTGTGTGTTGAACCTGTCCACATAGCCTGTTTGATTGTGAGTGGTCATGCAGTCCTCATGGAACCAGTTGTGGAATGTTTCTCTCTGGGATGCACATGCTGAGATGTATGGATCACATGATTTTTGGGGCCTACTAATGGAGGATTAACTTGGACGACACATGACTGTCCTGGCCACTGCATGAGTGTAGTAGGGTGTGTCACTGGAGCAGGAGACTCATCCAATGATAATCTAGAATACAAAGTCAGCCAGGCAGGATGAGCATGTGTGAAAGTGTATCATTACCATGTAATATTCACACACTGTCATTGTAACTGAAATTATTTGTCTGTTCACCCAGTCTGAGTATAATCTTCCTTTCATGCTTTACAGGTGGACCAGCCCCGTACACCGTTGGTGAGGTGGCCCATTTTGACGACCCCGATACCTACAGTGAGTGTTGCCTAAGTGCCATTTACATTGTTTGGAAATGAAGCATGATGGATTACTGTGTGTTCAGGATAATTCATGATTTGATGTGCTGGCCGTTCATTGGCTTTGTTGTTTTGGTGTGATATCAAATTGGAATAATGTTTCTGTAAAGCAATACCTAGTCATCTCTCAGATTGAGGGGCAGTAGGTCATTCAATTAGTGCGACAATTGGGAATGGCATGACTCATTTTGAATACACTGGTCAATGTTAGACTTGGTCAGGAACTTGCCATTAACTGAGTCAGCATATCAGACTGACAGTCTCCCAGATAGCTTAGGCACATGGCTTCGATGACAAGTGCTTCTTCCTAGTTGAGGATGGACTGTGTACACTGTAGGTCGGATCTTCCGGGGGCATGTACTTCCACAAGGTGACCTCGAAGTGTGTGTGACTTGAGTGCAATGGCCTAGGTGTTCTGTTGAATCATGTGAATGGGTGTTCTACCTCCTCTGTGTGTGTTGTAAAACATGCCTCACTAATAGTATGTTATGTTGGGCTAAGTCATATCATTTTGACATGTGTGGACCTGGGATGTGACAAGGTTGGGCTGACTCCAACGTGTTGCTAGCCCTTCATAGGTGTTGTGTGTGAAGGCACATGCTTGTTGAACTTTCTGTACACTCCTGGTTGTGCATTGATCATGGGATTGTTGTTTGTTCTTCCCACACCACCCACAAAGACTGGGATGTTACTGTGAAACAGGGTACCTAGGACTGTAGCAACCAGTATGTTACACGTACTTAACACCTTTTGTGACTTGAGTTTGTACCTAGGTCCAGATGTAGCAAAATGTCTACACATTGCAAATAGCATAATTTGATGTTAGTGAGTTGCAAACGTCTGTTTCCTAATCCGAAATGTTTTTGGTGGTCATGTACATATTCGCAAAATGCTTTTCTAAATGAAAAAAATAAAGGAGTTTACCAGCCCTACTTGTAAATCACAGTGGTAGGCAATCCCATTTGCTAACGAGTACGTGGTTGCAAAGTGAGTAGCTGTTATCATCCACTTGAAGTGGATGCTAACCAACTTGCTGACTGGAAGGGGTCCTCATTGTGAACCTTCACCTTTGTGAGTGGACCAAAATACTCCTGCAAAAAACAGCCAGTGGTCTAGGGGAGCAATAATTATTGTGTAAATTACGAAAAATCAATTGTTGTGAATTTAAACAAATCGCAGCTCATTTTCCTTTCAGATAAAGGGCCTACACTTGGTGAAAAATAACTTGCTTCATTTAAAAGCAGTCACGTCTATGGAGTTCTGCTGTTCCCAGCAGGCCTCCATCCCCGTGAGTGCCCATAGTTGCTAAGGTGGTGCAAGTTGGAACCCACATCATTGATGTTCATGAGGTGGGATTTAGGGACCCCATAGTGACTCGCAGACGGTGTCAGAGACACCGTTCAGCTTTGCAATTTGCTAGTTGATTTCCCATCAATTCCTACATCTGGCCCATAGTGTCGACATATGATTCATGGCCAGGGGTTCAATCTTAGCACACAACTATTTCGAAATGCCATTGAGTGAGGAGTGTGATTCTTATCACATAGAATGACATATGTAGTGAAGTCAGTATGCGGACGAGCTGGTGCCATAATGTATAATGCCTTAGGTATGAATTGTATGAGTAGTTTAGGGTGATGTCATCCATCATGTAGAGACATGGATATGCTATATGTGATATGCCCTTCAGTGTGCATGATTCACATGTACTTCCTCTGAGCCTTCCCGTGAACTATGTTGTAACAATTGCTGCAACCAATACATTGCTAGTAATGGACAAATTACCCATTGTGGTATTCAACCCACTGTAAATTCTATGCTCAATATTTGCCTTTTCTCTTCACAGCTGCAAACCTGAGTGCCGCAGCTCGCAACCAGTTTGAGCGCCGGGCAATGAGGTACAGCCACATCCTGCAGGTGCAGTGTGGGTATCGGAGGATGGCCCGCAGATACAATTCGGAACGGGCCTCCGGGGCGTGGTATGCCACACCACAGGCTCCCCCAACGGTGCCCCCAACAACCCCCGCCACTACATCCACCAGGTCTGGCCAAGTGGACCCAGCAACAGACCAGGCATCCTCATCCAGACCTGGACCCAGCCGTGTGGTGGGAGCAGGGCAGTCCCGTGCCCACACCACTCCACCAACACAATCCACCTCCACCGGCACCCAGACCTGCACTGACCCTCCGATCAACCCAGCGGACTTCCACGCATTGTCAAGGAAATTGGACAGGTTGATTGGAAAAGTTGACACCCTGACGGAGGACATGGCTGAGGTGAAGAAGAAGGTGCGCTCCATCCAGCGAACACTACGGAGGCCAAATCAGTAGACATTTTGCCCTCCAGAACTTTTACCCCTCCCCTCTCACCTCTTTCCTATTTCATACTGTTAGTTGGGTTTGGGGGGTTAGTTATAGGATAAGTGTAGGAAATTAGCTTAGTTAGTGTTAGGTAAGAGGGTGCGGGGTCCTTCTTCTTTATATCTTATCTTTTTGTGTGGGTGGGTGGGTGGGGGGCAATGTTGGGATTCCTGTTTAAAAAAAAACAAAAAAAAAAAAACAATCTATAAAAAAAAAAAAAAAAAAAAAAATATGTTTGTTTAGGATAGTGTAGTATGTGTGTAGGTTAGTAAGTGTTGTCCTGCATGTGTCTTGTCTCATAATGGTGGGTGGGGGGTTGATGTTTAGATCGTTTCGTTACATGTGTAGAGTAAGTTTAGCTTAGTTTAGTTAGGGACAGTTGTGGGTTAGTAGTAGTCAGGTTAGATTAGTGTAGGTTTATCTTTCCCTTAGTTGCCTCTTTTATTACTTATTGGAAATAAAAATTTTGTTAACCCTTTACCTGATGCGTTAGGTGCTACCTTTTCATGGCCTTGACATCAGTGTAGCAGAAAGTTTTAGTATGACATTTGTGTCCTATGCTCTCTATCCCCAGGCTATTGAGGTTTAACATGCCAGCTACCCGTGTGCTAACTTGGTAAGTATCCACCATGTGGGAGAGCCACCATTGGTAGTGTGCATAGATCATCAAGATTTGGGGTTGGTATGTATCCTACTTCACAAAGAGTGCTTCCAGAGTTGATTTTGTAGGTAAATAGATAGGTCGGACAGCATTGTGAAGTTCAGGGAGAGCTTTGTAGATGAGTATTTGTTCACACTCTTGTCTTGTTGCTGTCATTGCTGACCTACATCATGTGTGTACTGCTTGAGCATGACTTTCCTTCATGGTAGTATACGCTGTAAGGGTGATTGATGCAGTGTAATTTGGTTATCATTCCTTTCATTTTACAGCATAATTTATTGTTTTAGTATTGCAAGGTGCCTACATTTCTCAGCCACCATTAGTTGTCTAGAATAGCTATGGATGGGGCCTCATTCTGTCCAACACAGCATGATTGTGTGTGCTTAGTCCCTACATCAGTTATTTTCCTCAGTCTAGTAAAGCTATGATGCAATCCTGGCCACTGCACAGATGTTTCAGTATACATGAAATCAGGACAGTAGTATAGAGAATCGACATGGTTGCCACACAGCCACTTTGGAGTTATGTACTGCACAGTTGAAGTGTGAAATGACACAGAGACACAATAGGTGTGCAAGTGATATTTATTTTTAGGTGGAGTAGTGCAAAAAGTCCATTAACAATGTTAGGTGAGTCCGTTCTGGTGCATTCTTAAATGGTGATCCTATTTACAGGGTGTGGATGATGCTCCTGACATGCTGGGGTGATGTCACAGACGGTGCAGAGGAACAGGAATTGCCAAATGGTAGGAGAGAAACATTTACAGCCAATGTGGACAAGTTAAACAGTGGATTGCCGAACAGTCATTGAGGGTAGTTGGAGTGAGGCTGGCATGTGTCAAAACGTAGGACCTTGGTCAGAGTAGGGCATGGTGCAGGGACTAGGGCTTCCAGGTACTCTTGCGAGTGAATGTTATCTGTTCCATGTCTTCTTCTTCTGATGTGTGTGTTGCCTGGTGTGTCCTTGTTGTTGTTGGTTGTGAAGGGGCAACACACACCTCAGTGTCAGAAGACATGGAGGCAGACATCCCGGGGGCTGATCCCTGTCCAGTTATGAAGGGCAGTACTGCAGCAAGGAGGGCGTGCTGGTTTTTCAGAATGGCAGCCACATCCCGATGGTAGGCAGCCAGGTCGGCCCTGAGGGGTTCGATGTTGCATTCGTGCACACGCTGACTGGCTTGCTGTTGGAGTTGTTTGGTCAACTGGATGACAGCTGTGCAGATTGCCTTCTGTGTTACTAAAAGTTCCTCCAACAGCGATGTTCTGGCTTGCATTGCAGCTGCCTGATCAGCAGTTGACAGCATGCACGAACGCACCCCCTCAAGGCTGGCTGCCATAGTTTGCATCCCCACCCGCACCTCCTTGGCCAGCTCCCGCTGGACCCCAACGACTGTTCTTTCGAAGCTGGTGCCAGTGTCGTCAGAGTCCTCAGCTGTGTTGGAGCTGGCAGGTCTTACAATTGGGGTGGCGGGTGGTTCTACTGTGGTGGCTGCTTCTTCTTGGCTCCTCCTTGTTACTGAAGGGGGGGGTTTGGAGGCTTTCGAGGACCATGTCAATGGTCTCTTGTGTGAGGTTGATGGTCTCGTCATCCATGTCATCAGGGAACTCATGGACAGGCATATCGGCAGGAGATCCGTGTTCCTCTGCAAAGAAACAGGGTACAATTAGTGTGTCTGTGTTGAGATCATTTTGCACTAAGATACAAGCCTTTGGATGCCTTAACTTTGTACTCTGATTTTGTCTTGGTATCTGCTGTCCGTCATAGGGCATTGTTGTAGGCCTATGGCCCACCTGTGTGTCACATGTATGATATGGAGCTATCAGACATGCCTGCCAGGTCATCTCTAGGTGTTGATTTGTAATTATTTCGGAATATGCATTTTTTTGTCCTACTCCTCCCTCGGTGTTTCACTATTGTTATGGAGGGACATTTGTTTGGGTGGGCTCTCATTATCCTACATGTGATTCTTGGTTTTCTAGGCAGCAGGATAGCTAATGGTGTGGGGGACTAAGTTTGACCCACTTGTAAATAACTCTGTCACCCAGATATTCTATTTAGCTCAGACAGACTAGCAGTGCCTCTGGTCTCCCACAACAGAGGAATGTTTAGAAGTCCAAGCCCATGACATCTTTGGGACTTCTCAGGGAAGTGGTGGTCACTCAGGTCCTACACATTTCTATCTTTTCCGGTATGTTCCCATACACAAATGACACAGACAGTATTTGTTTGATATGAAGTTTCATTGTACAACTGACTTGTAGGAATTTAGGTGTGAGCCCCAATAACCAAAACAATACACACAGTTAGAACTGAAATAGTCCGCAGGAGAGTAATACATTGGTACACAGCTATCATGTTGCCTAACAGTTTCTACTCTCCCTCTGCTTGTTCTATATACAGTATAGCACAGCATGTTAAGTTTGGAGCTTGGCTGTCTGAATCACAGGGGAGACATCATTCCTCATATCAGAGGAATGGGCTGGGATCTGGTTGTGCATCAGCAGCAAGGCAGGCAGCATCTAGATGTGATTTTCTGTTTGCAAACTCCCCCATGCGTGTCTTGGGACGAGGAAGTGAATTTAAAAGACATATGTCATTGTGATGACAAAGTTTCCCTACGCAGGAATGGCAAACCTTAACCCCTACCACATCTATCATCAACGAACCAGACGGTATCCTTGACTGGGGCACAGAGTGAATATGTTCTGGCAAACTCCAGTGCAGAAGTAGGCAAAACAGGGTGATTTGACTAATTGCCAACACCTTAGGACTGACTATTTGCTACCTTAACTGATAGGAAGGGCAATGAGATTCATTTAGTGCAAAGTGCTCTGAGGCACTTAGATGTGAGCAAATGAGTATAAGTACATTCAGGGTAAGATGCACAAAGGCCTCCAGCCTGAGGCTATTACGCAAAGTATACGTTTCACTTGCCACGCTACACTTTGACTGACTGTGGGTGTTGTGACTGCCCTGCCAGCACACTTGCCTCACAGGCCCTGCACCATACACTTTTTATTCACATTGCATGATCTGTACATGTTAGGTGGCATGACCTATGTATGTCAATGTTAGGATGTGGTATGGATGTAAACATTGTTGATGTTTGTATCTGATGGGGTCTCATGTGTGTCTTACTGGATTGGCCTGTTTATCGTATGAATGTCCTATTTTTTGGTTAGACTGTGCAGATGTGTTTCATTGACCAGTTGCCTGTGTCCCCTCGTCAATGTTGTTGTCTGAGCAGTATGACATTTGTGATGTAGCATTGTTAGGCAGGCACGTGAGGGACCCTGACGTATGCAGCATGTGTGTGTCGTTAGTGCTGTGTGGCTCCTATTGCTGTTTACTTAGGCTTATGTATGTGTCAGTTATGGACATTCGGCATTTAAGTGTACTGGTACCTTTGTCTTATTTCTAGGAGTAGTTGCAGATGTCATCCTCACCCCCTAATTTAGGTATGTATGTTCCAGGGTGGGGTTCCTGCCATTTGGTACTATAGCTGCCCAGAGATGAGAGGTGTTATTGTCAACTGTGGTGGCAGTTAAGTTGCAGTTGTTGTATTTGCTACTGCATTACAGGTAGGGACCTAGTTGATGGGGAATAGTTTGTGCAAAACAAGTGCCTGGATGTGGATTCAGGGTAGTGTCCTTCCCACCTGTCACTGGTTTCCCTTGGCTCTCTTGTTGTAATTACAGGATGTCCCCGTGGGACTGTAGTGGTGGCAGTATTTTGTCGTGCCCCGGCTATGGTCAGTACTGGCCATTCCCCCCTGCCGTGCCCCTTTCCCCATGCCACTTCATATATGTGCTAAGTTACATGCATTGTGTAGTAGGTATCCCCCCCCTGCTTACAGTCCCCATTATTGCATTGTAATTCCCCATGCGACTTACCCTGCATGTGCGTAGTGTCGTGGTAGTCTGCGCTGTCCAGTCCTTGTATCCCTGTGACGATCTCCTCCGGGATGACGGCTGCGACCATCTCCTCCATGTGGTCCAGGGCCTCCTGTGGTGCTGGACTCCCCCCTCCAGTCTGCATTGCTGCCTTCCTGTTCCTGGCCATTTTCTCTTTGGTCCTACGTTTACAGTCATGCCAGCGTTTCTTACACTCGGTGACTGTCCGGCGTTCTTCAGCCACACTGTTTATCTTGTCCACAATTTGTTTCCAGATGGCCTCTCTCCTACTGAGTGGCAATTTTGAGGATATGAAAAGTTGGTGCTGGTGTTCCGTCACCTCTTTCACCAGGATTTCCTGCTCCTCTGCACTGAAGCGACACTTTCTTTTTTTCTTTAACATGTCCTGGTTCCTGTATGCTTCCTCCTGGCTGGTTCCTGGTCTGCTCTCATCCTCCTGGGGTCTGTTGGGGCATCTAGGATCCATTTTGGGTCTCCTCTCCTGTAAGTGCAGTTTTCGCGCAAAAATGTCACGCAATAGCGTGAAAAAAAACGGCGTTTTCACGATTGCGCTGTCGTAAATCGACCCACAGTGATTTGCGTCACTTTTACGTGGGTTTCCCTTACGACAGACCGACGCTGTGTGCGTCACGAAATAATGACTCCCACCTGTTGGTTGCGCCGCCGTACGTCAAAGTATAAATTTGACGCCCGAATGGCGCATCCAAATGGCGTTAGACGGCGCAAATTTTTTTGACGCAAAACTGCGATAGCGCAGTTTTGCGTCAAAAAGTATAAATATGGCCCTAAATGAGCAAAACCCAATTTGCTACAACTACAACAGATTGTGAATCTGATCTCAGAATAATTCCATATGTAAAAAATGGAAATATAACTCTGGTCTGATGAAATCAAGGAGATGCTCACCAGATAAAAGATCAAATGTGAACTTGTGTGTTAAACCTGGCATCCTTGGTGTGGTCTTCCCTGTCTTTTTTTGCCTCGGCTTCCCATGCTTTGATTGTGTGCTGAACTCTCTTTTTGCTGTTTTTGGTACTCTGGGCACTTTACCACTGCTGATCAGTGCTAAAGTCGAAGTGCTCCTGTGTAAGGTGTATGTGTAATTGGCTTTTCCATGATTGATATATTTTATTTACTACTAAGTCCCTAGTAAAGTGCACTAGAGGTGCCCAGGGCCTGTAAATCAAATAGTATGAGTGGGCCTCATGCACTGGTTGTGTCACCTACATGAGAAGCCCTGTAAACATGTCTCAGACCTGCCACTGCAGTGTGCGTGCAGTTTTAAACTGTCAATTCGACCTGGCAAGTGAACCCACCTACCAGGCCCAAACCTTCCGTTTTTGTAAATGTAAGGCACCCCTAAGATAGGCCCTAGGGTGCAGTGTATGCTAAAGGTGAGACATGTACTGAAGTGTTTTAATTGTCCTAACAGTGAAATACTGCCAAATTCAGTTTTCCCTGTTGAAAGGCCTATACGTCTCACAGGTTAACGTGGGGGCTGCCTTTAAATCTCTTTAAATTGCAGTTTCCCTTTGAGAGCAGGTAGAAATTTAGAGTTTGGGGGTCTCTGAAATCACAATTTAAAAATACATCTGTTAGTGAAGTTGGTTTTCAGATTGTTAGTTTGAAAATGTCACTTTTAGAAAGTAGACAATTTCTTGCTTAAACCATTCTGTGACTGTGCCTGTTTGTGGATTCCCTGTATGGGTCAGACTGACAGTTGGGCTGTTTGTGAATCTCCTCTATACAGTGACAAAAAGGGAGCTGGTGTGTAGCCTGCATAACCTGATGAGACATCTGAGCTAGAGTGGAAGGAGGAGTGGTCACTTACATCTGAATGGGCTGTTCCTGCCCTCACACGATGCAATCTCCAACACCCTGGTGTGTACCTGGGGCCAGGCCTGGGCAAGGCAGGATCCTATAAACAACAGAGACCTTTCTTTGAAGTTTGCCTACTTCAAAGGCAGAAAGGGGTATAAGTAGTAGACACAAAACCCCAGACTTTAGATTCTTCTAGATCACTTCTTGAACCAAGAGGAACCTCTGCCAAGGAGAAGAGGTGAAGAGCAGAGGAAAAGTACTGCTCCTGCCTGTGCTTTGTTGGGCTATCCTGCAGTTGTTGCTTCTCCCTTTGAAAGGGGACAACGGGTGGACTTTGTGGTGCATTCCGCCTTGAAGAAGAATCTCCAGGGGCTTGAACTGCACTTGCCTCCTGTTTTGAAGTCTCGGGACCATCAATGTCTTCCTCTGACAGCACCTGGACTCTCTGCTGAGACTCCTGCCCTGCCAAGTGGTACACTATCCAGTTCCTGGGCACTTGAAAGGTGAAGTTGGCAGAACAAGGACTGAAATCCACACACAGAATGCAGTGCAGGGAAATTTTCAATACACCAACTGCAACGTGGCTGATAAACAACTCGCCAACCACTTCACGGCTGAAATCGACACTCCACCTGCATCGCAGCTGGGAGATCGACGCATCTCAGCTAGAGAAATTATGTAAACCCACTTGCGGCTGGCGATAACGACACAAACACCCACGCAGCGTGGTTTTTTACACCATGCAACCGAATTTCTCACACATCGTCCTTGGGCATCAAAGTCATTGTGCACCAGCATGGATCCAAGGTGCCCTGTCTGGAAATCAAGGAATTGCTCTCTTGCGAGAGAAAACAACACAACTTCGCCTACCCAAGAAGAGAAGAAAATGACGCACAGCCTCACTTCTGGGTAAGGATTCAATGCATTGTTTACTTTTCCAACGCAACCAAGTACTTTGTGTAAAATCAACGTTTCCATTGTTTTACATGAATTAAAACTCTTATTCTTTTGAAAATTCTTATTTTGACTTGTGTATGTTGGATTTGCAACCACGTGCAACTAAACCAAACACGGAACAAATAGTGTGCGTTACCACCTTTAACCCACTATCCAATATGATCCAGAAAATTATCAGAGATGATTGGAAGATCCTCACATCTGGAGGCCTACCTTTTCAGCAACCCTTGCACGCTTACAAGAGAGCCACGAATATACGTGACATGGTGGTCCATACGAGACCTAGGGTAAAACCCCCTGCCAGACAAACCACAATCTGGCACCTACCACCACCGACAGGCTACTACCCTTGTGGCAACTGTAGCGTCTGTCGGTTTACCCAAAAATCTACAACAATAAACTTAGACCTGAAAACACCATGGGTACAGAAATCACTGACTAACTGCAACAGCAAGAACATTATTTATCTGATTAAATGCCCTTGTCAGCTCAAATACGTTGGAATGACAACGAGGAAGTTTAGTACACAGATTTTTTAGGATAGGAGCACGATCTGCTGCAATCATGATGCTACTAAACTGATTAACCATTTCACTCTGAACAACCATTCCCCAGATGACCTATCTTGGACAGTCCTTGAGCAATTGCCTCCAATGACTAACAACATGACACAGATGCTTTTCGTGTTTGAACAGCGCTGGGTCTGGAGATTACATTCGAACATTGATGGCTTGAACGATGAGATCCGGTGGTTTTCACTCAAAAAATGAGTTCATCCTATTTAACTGCTCCACTGGTTTGTTCCTTCCTCTTTTCTCAGTTTTTTCCTTTCTTTTCTTCCCCCTTCTTGTTTGGTTTCTCGCCTCCTTTTTCTGCCCTTTCCTGCAGGATCACCGCTACTTTTCCCTTGTCCTCTGATTTTTCTTCCCCGCTTCACCGCTTTTTTTCTATTTTTTTCTATTATTTGTAGTCTGTTACCCCCACTGTCCCCTTCCCTTTCTTCTTTGTTCTCGCCCTTTCGCCCTTTTCTTTGTCTCGCTTATCTCCTACCATGCCTCCTATTCCCTTTCACTCACCTATTACTCTTTTTCTTTCTCTCCCCTCCCCTTAGTTTTTCAACACTATCTTTCCGTCCCTCCTCTTCTCTCTTATCTTTAGTCACTTTTATTTTCACCTTCTGTTTTCTCTTTGCCCCCCCCTTCCTCTACCCCTCACTTCTCCTCTATCACAATGAGCTCAGTCCACTATCGCGGCCGCTGGGAACTACATTTCCCAGCGGCCCCAGAGCTCAGCAGCGCCGGGTCATTAGACCAGACGTTGTTGTTATACTTCCGGTCCTTGCACCGGCCCGCAGCTGCATCTCGGGCTTGTGGCAGTGATCATACTAATTCGGCCCACACTTGCATATTGTGCCGCGGCGGTGACGACGCAATCCTTGCGTGCCAGAATACCTACTCGTGAATAAAAGACCGCCTCTCCCTCAGCCATTCCACCAAGCGGTCCAGGGAGAGGACGGTATAGGTGCATAGCGAGCGCCCCCTTTGGTGCAGTGAGTGGCTACATCAGAAATCGCCCAGCACAGATAAGATCATTTCTTAAATGTTTTTACCCTTTTCATCCTCCTTGTATTGTCCGTTTTGGCTTCCTAGCATGACGTTTTTATTAAAGGCGTCTTCCTTTATGTTGTGTCCCGCTCTCTTGTCCTGCACCAGATTTTTGTGCGTTCCTTATCTGTTCAGTATATAGGACACTGCTGGTGTCGGCTAGGGTACTGCCCCTCATTTAATGTCTCCTAAATATGGGCATAGGCATTGTTTTTGGGCAATTCTTCCCACTCGTGCGTACTATTTTCTCATTTTCAATGTATGCTACTTTCATTGTTTTTCCTTAGTGTTTCACTATAAGGGGACACTCCCCCTCCTGGATACCAGAGGCTAGCAGCCTCTAGGGATAGGGTAAGATTTCCTTCCTTTAGTGATAGATCCTTCTACCACATCTATTTTGTGCATGAAAAAACCTTTTATCTATGTCACATGTGGGTGTGTGGTTTGCAGTGTTGTGTTTCACTACTGCATTGTTTTAATTGCTTCTTTGTTTTTTTTTTAATATTCCTTAGGCCACCTCAAGGTAACTCCTTGGTAGGATAGGAATAGCATTGTAATTCCTCTACGCTCCATTATTTTGGAGTAGATTATTTCACTCTAATCCGAGTCTTAGGGATCTGAGGCCCTGACGAATGCCCCAAGACCTTCCTTAGCTCATGATTAAGGGCAGAAACATGTTGGCAACCGATTTTTAGATAGATGACCCTGTGAGTCCTTGTTCTCACGGAGGTGTCCCATTTTTGTTTTTAACCACACCAAACAGACACCATTATTAAATTGTGACTTTGCACAGGTGACTGGGTGGGTGTTTTTATTTTCCCTAGTTTAACTGGATCTCCAATCTTTCCAGACCAAGAATTAATTTACGCACTCCCTCCTGTTCTTTTAACAGTGAGGTTGAGTCCGCCCAGGTGGCATTGTCCTACCTGGGTGGGACTAGGTGGACAAATGATGAAGCATGACACTACATAGTATGTGAGACCACCTAGTCCGTAAAGGAAAATTCCCCCACGTTTCTCTAACACTCCACAGCATCGCACTGACTTCATTCTCTTAGTAAGGACTTTGAGCGGCAGGTGATACAGGTGTACTCCTTGTTCACGCTCTTTGGTTTTTTAGTGAACCCCGTACTTCTTGGTGTGATTTCAGGTTATATACATAGGGAGACTGGTATGGTTGAGTTCCTCCTAGTCTTTTACTTCCCCCACTCTCTCCACGTGTTATGATGTGTTGGATTTTTGTCATTTTGCTCTTGTTTGATTTAGATAAATATTGCCTATTTTTCTAAAGATGTGTGGTGTTCATTTTGTAGTGTTTTCACTGTATTACTGTGTGTGTTGTTACAAATACTTCACACATTGCTTCTGAGATAAGCCTCACTGCTTGTGCAAAACTACCAAGGGGATAGGCAGGGATTATCTAAGTGTGTCTCTCCATTGTCCTGAATAGAGTGAGGGTCCCTGCTTGGACAGAGTGCAAACTTACTGCCAACCAGAGACCCCATTTCTAACATTGTATATAAAAGATAATACTAATACATTGTTGATTATTTCACTAGGAGTCTGATCAATGGCTGTGACTGCACAAACATGATATAATTTTTCAAACAGAGGGTTCAAAAGGAGCTCTTCTTTGAGGTTTTAAAGTTAAATTTATTCTTTTCTAGGTTAACATTTAAAAACTGGCAATCTCTTGCTGCTTCTGAAGGTCAGAATTAAAGATAGCCCAACTCCCTGAAACAATATAGATTCTTTTTGAGTGTGAATTTGATTGTTCAAATTTACTAGCCAATAATGTCTGAAAACCCTTGGTTGTCTGGATTTATTTTTGCATTCGCAAAGAATACACATTGACCAACTCATCCAAATGACAAGCTAACATTCAAAAAAAGTATTATATGCTGCATTTTCTTCTACAATCCACAAGAAAGGAGCTTGACCGGTGTGAAATGTAATCTACTAAGCTGTGGTTAATACTGTAGATTTCAGAGACTAATTATGAGAAAGAAAACAGGCATTCTCAAATTTCATAAAAATACAGACTAGAGCATAGTTACATATGAAATAGTCATCAAGAAACCTTCTGACACTATAACAAGAAATATCAAGTCTAGATATGATGAACTGTAAAAATGCATGGCATTTGTGTAAAAACTATTAAAACAATGTTTTACAACTTCCTTCCCAGTTTTGATTGCTGATTTTCACTGCTGAAATCAGAAAGGTAAAATATCTCCATACTAAGGATTCCGTTTTGGAGACTGTGACTTCTGAATGAGCGCCATAGATCTGACATTTCTATATTGCTTGAAAACACACAAGATGCCGCCAAAGGTTCCTAGTGCATCCATTTCCAAAAAGCCACTAACGGTTGTTTAAGAATATTTCTGCAAAAGTATATTGTTAATTAAAGTGTTGTTTAAACAATATTTTATTCAAACATTTAAATTGAACACATTAAGGTAATCTTGGTAGAAACTATTCATAATGTTACAAAAGACTATGCCTGATTTAGATCTTGGCGGTATAGCTGCCAATCCCCAGCTGTGGCACACCAGTCGACAGTGTGCTGCCTGCCTTATTTAGATGTATTGCGGCTGATCCACCAACTGCCACAAAACAGTGCTTTCCCTAGCAGTCAGGCTGGCAGGTTCCCGTTCACCATATTCAGATGTTACAATTCTGCAATTCTACAGGCAGTGTGCTGCCGGCAGATTGCTGATGGAGGGAGGTCATCGCTAGACCTAATGGACATCAGACAATGGCAATGGCTATGATATAGAGGTAAGCCTCACACACACACACACACTGTATCTCTTCCATATATGTCACCATGCACAACACACTACAAAACACACCACATACACTCATATATCCATTGCCATTCCACCACAAACTCCATCCATGACACAGCTTACACACACTATTGACACTGCACACACGCATAACACAACCACAAAAATCAACACAACTACACACTCATCTACAAAAGCACATGCACACACAAGCACAACTACTCACATCACAACGACTCCACACAACAACACTCACCTGAATGTTGCAGGCAGCAACACAACACACAACACAACATACACAACAACATCAAAGCCGTGTGCAAGTGGCACACATACTGACACAACCATATCACCCAATCCAGCTCCCTCCACCTCAGCCAGCCAATTGCGTCAAACACTATGTACACGTACTGACTCACATACACAACTGGAAGCACAAAATGACAGGTACAGATCCACTTGCAATGTGCACACATGGACACAGTCAAGTGTAGTTGTACCATCATTGGCCTGCCATCAGCCGCCATTTCCAATTGTGTCAACAGTGTTGATGGCAATCCTTGACAGACTTGGTGGAACTCAGACGGGCTATCGCCTATGGGACCACCAGCATCTAAATCAGGTGGGCAGACCGTCAAGGTGGTGGAGAGGTTTTCAGGTGGAAATCCGACAGAAGGACCATTACAGCCAAAATCTAAATCAGGCCCTTCATCTAGTTCAAACAAAATTTAAATAGTCAATTTAGTTTTATAACATAATCAAACATGCTGTTAAATATGTTTAATTGTAAAACCATGTGCTTACCTCTAAAGTGAGCACTGCATTAACTCCAACATCCATCCGTTTTTTTTAAAGCTGGTGAATACCTGCAAGATATCATAAGATTTGTATTCATATTTTCCACATCGTCTGTGCTTCAGATATGATTATAAACAGAGTACGAGACAAAACAATGTACACTTACTGTATACAATGAGGCCAAGTTGCAAATACCATTGAAAATGATAAGATATGTAACAACAACACAGACCAGCCATGTTTCCTCTAAAGATTTTGACTGTTGAAAGCTGAAGAAGGCTGTGGTGGAAAATGGGGAATTACTGGGGAAATTAAACCAGGAATTCACTATTTTCCCAATGATTCCTCATTCCTCAGACGATTCTCAGACCTTAACCTACAATCCCCCAGAGGCGTGGAGTTAACACATCCTGAAGGGGGGCACTCGTCATAAGGCCACCCCTTTTGCACATTGTGGTAGTAAATGATTTTCAATAATGTGAAAGGGAAGACAATATTTAATGGGGATCAAGGGGAAGAATGTTTTCACATGAGACAATAGTTTCCCTGCAGAAAGAAAAGGAAGAAAAATGGTGCAATGTATGCACATTTTTGGTGTGCCTACTGATGTGACTTTTCCACTTTATTGGCCAATCTGCAAAGTATATATCATGTATTAGGAGCACTCCTTGATATTGATTGCAATCGTATGTTTTCACTGAATACCTCCCTAGAATTTGTGAATCTTATAAAAGTCATATCCATTCTAAATGTAGTAAGGAACATGTGGAATGGATTTTAACTTTTTATATAGTATTCTTGTATAGTTTTTTATAGTATTCACTAACTTCTAGGAAGAACATTTTAAGCTGCTAAGAAAAAGGGCTTCACAGCAAACTGGATGAACTTTGAAAGGACTTCAGATCAATTTGAGAAGAATGGCATGGATCCAGAATTATGTCAGGTGATTAACTGTAGGTACTGGGTCTTGTCCCATCAGGCTACTTACTGGGCACAGGTCTCCAGTGCTGCTGCAGGTAGGTAGCACATTTCTAGAAAAACATCCCAGGAGACGATGGACAGATGCCCTACAATTTGTAATAGCCCTCATAATAAATCTTGGTAATAAGCCCTTCTTGGCAGGGGGGCCCAGACCCCGAACAAATCAACTTAAACTAAATTTGCAGTTGGTCATTAGTGTAGGTCTTTAGTCCAGAAATTACTGAAATCTGTCAAACTACCTTGTACAACTGGCAGAATGTTCTAGTATTAGCACATCATTCAGAAATGAAATGCTCCTAGTACCTTTCCATTTCCAGCTAATACAAATAGATTCTAATCTCAGTGTCTTGATAATTGTACTAGGACAGGGTTATTTGTTTTCCTCCAAATGTCAATGGAATATTGCAGAATCACTTATTTTTATTGAATCTTATTGTGGGCACAAATAAGGAAAGCACAACAATGTTGTACAACATGAAGTCAAGTGACGAAATGTTACCATGTATCATCATCATTATCTATAACTGTATTCAATGTTTTTATGAAATCATACACGTATGCCAGTTAAAGCAGCTCAATGTACAAAAGAACAAGAGAACAAGTACAATGTAAATTTAAAACAAATGTCAGCAGACAAAAAGAAAAACAACACCATGTGCAAATAATCTGTAGACATTTGTCACTAAATGTAAGGACTCTACAAGAGAATCCTTAATATCAAACAGGATGAGGATAGCAGTGTCTTACAAGGATACACATTAAAAACAAACTAGTATCTAGAGCTAAAAAACCCAGCTAGAAACCTTGATACATAAAACCACATTTTCTGTGTAGAAAAAAGCTGCAAATATAAAAAGGTGAGTCTGGCCTGTCTCGGATCTGTGGATAATACTAATATTTTTACGACAAAGAGTATTCATTCTTGGGCATATAAGAACTATGTGTAGGGCATCTAAATTTGAAACCTCATCACAAACATATGCCGGTAAATAAGTTGTTTTAAACCATATGCCTTTTGCAAATAACAGCTGATGAATATGCCCAGTTTAAAGTCCATCAGTAGATGCAGATGGTAGGCATCTCTAAAAAGAGGTAAGGTTCAATGCCATGAACTGATTTTACTATACAATACTGACACACCAACTATTTGGCCAAGGCAGAAGCCTCCCTCGCGGCTGCCACCAAAAGAGAAAAGGCCTGCTCCAACCAAACAATATATGCTTTAGTAATGCCCTCAGGATTAGTAAATAACTCTGGCTTCCCTAGAGATTTAACACTTAACTTTATGTAATGGGCCATGGTATATAGGAAATATTGTCCGCAATTAGGAAATCTTGTATAAATAGTCTGTTTAAACTCCTTCTTAACCCAGACTGAACACCACAATAAAAGAGGGTGAAGGTGAATAAAATCAGCAATAAAACCCATGCTCAATTCCTCATGGATGGTCTCTGAGGAAGTACCTTACATCACACCTAAAAGGCCCCTCATAAATTTGATTTCACCCACCTGGATTGGAGCACTGTTTGCAAAACTCCAAATGTCACAGCCAAACGCAGCCATGGTGATTCACAGTGCTTTATGGACATCTAACATGATCTGCATTGGCTTGTGCCCCAGGTGGAAGGAAAAATTATTTAGTCTTGCAGTGGCCCTCTTATGACATCCTATGTTCTTTCTAATCAAAGGCTACCAACTAAGTCCTGAATCTAATAAAATCCCTAGATAAGTAAACTGATCCACCTTACTTAGTGCCTTCCCTAGCACTGAAAAACTTGCAATTTTAGTGTCCTTAGAGCCCACCACCATAAAATAAGATTTTAAAAGTTGGTTACCAGATCTAAACTTTCCATAAATATAATAAAAAAGTCTAAAAGTCTGTGAAGGCTTCTGGCTGTGCTTGCAACAGGACTGCATCAACTGCATGGAGAAGAGCGGGCAGCATTCTTTACCTCCGCTCTCAGTATATCAAAGCTATGTTCAATGAGCACCCCCTTCAGGCAAATAAAATACATAGAAAAAAGGAAGGGTGTCAAAATGCAGCCCTGCAGACACCTCGTATGACATTAAAGTGCTTTGTGCTTTCCCTATAACTCCCAAATCTAATAGAGCCCATCAGCCAATTATGGCGAGCTTCAAGAAGGCAACAAGACAGGTTGAACCCCTATGGAACCCATCTCTGCCCAAAGCTTATCTCTCGTCACCTTGTCAAAGGCAGAAATAAGGTCCATGAAAGCCAGATGTACAGATCCCCCTTTTGCCTTAGAATATTTGTTAATTAACTAATATACATTGAGGTTCTGCTCTACTGTGCCCCTGTTGGGTCTATCTAAACTCAAACTGGAGATCTGACAAAATGCTGTGCTTATCGGATCAGTGGGTTAGTTTCTCCAATATGACCCGGCCAAGGATTTTTTGCTCAACATCAACTAATGAAATAGGTCTATAACAAGCAGAGCCTTTGCTTTCGCCCTTCCTAAAAACTGGCACTAATACAGAGTGACGCCAAGCCTCTGGGATAGAACCAGAAATACTGCCATTGACATGTAAAGTGAGAATGGAGGCCCATAGTTCCACCAAGGACTTAAACAGGTCACTCGGAACCCCATTATCACCCGGCGCCTTACCTGCTGTGGCGGACAAAAATGTATTCCTAACTTCATCTCAGTGAATCCTCATATAGGTATGTGTAGATTTACTATTATTTTAATGACTTTTTATTAATATTTTCAACAAACAAAAGAGAGCAAGAATTTTCACACCAACCAGGCACCTGGACCAGCATCAAGTACAGTAGAACAACCAAATCATAATGTCACATGAAATTGAGATATGGCATGACCACAAATAGATACATAGTCAGGCATAAATCCCTCATTACACATTTAGACCACCTCCAATACTCCCAGGAGCATGCATGTGTCTAGTAGCCAGTCATGGCTTATCAAGGCATGGATCTAATTGTATTACCCGCAAACCGGCCCAGTCTTTCCAGATTTTGTAATGTTTCTGCAGGCATCCCCTTGCAATACATACAGGACAGTCCAGTCCACTACAATAGTCCATTTACCTAGCCCATTGTCCCAGAGAGGGGGGCTGTCACAACCTTCCATGCTCTTAAGATGTCACTCGTTGCCACTATCAAGCCCAACCATACTAGTGCTCTTTGATATTGGTTGCCCCCGAGGTCATCTGTAATATGTAAAAGGATAAACTTAGGTTCTCTTTGAATTGGCTACTTCAACACTCCTTTCAAGCTGCTCAAAACCACCCCCAAATAGTGAGAAAAATCGGGGCATTGTGGGAGTGTGAGAGGTCTCCCTGTGGGCCCCACCCCATACAATGCAGTTTCATGCTGGTGAAATAAACACATTGAAGCAGTTTCAGTTGTATCAGCTGAAATTAGAAGGCTATCACCACCTCTCTAGGCGCTTCCCTTGGCTCCTGCCAGTCCTTATCTTCCATCTGATCCAACTCCCCTTCCCATGCCCTTCTCACTACCCTCATGGGGTCAGGAGGATTAGGTAGTAGCATTTTATACATCTTGGATAATTTATATTTGTAAGGAGAGGTTTTTCCTCCATGGGGGAGAAGTAGGGAATGGCATACTCTTATTGTATGGAGGAATGGAGTGTGTGCCTAAGTTGTAAATTGCAAAAAGAACTGTGTACGGTGTAAGTGAAGTTAGGCCTGCAGGCCCTGTAAGGATTTCATCACCCCACCAAGCAGCACATCCCCTAATGTGGATATTCCGATGAGGTTCCATGCAGCAAAGCCACATAGGTCCCTCACTTGGGGAAGTTGAGCTCCCCTTCATGATGGGGTCTCTGGTGTCAGTTTATTTGCCCAAACCATGGCCCTTATGGCAGCTGACCATGCCAAAAGCACCACTCCCGTGGCTGGTGGAAGGGACTCTGCTACAGTCCCACCATAGATTAGATATGGGAGATTTTGCTGGCCCATTGACCAGCCCTCCACCACATATGCTGGGTCATCAAACCCCTCAAACCACCAATTATTTATTATGAGCAGGTGTGCTGCCCAATAGTACTGCAATATGTCTGGGGTAGTCCTCCCATTCTCAAACACCTGTCAACAACATGTCGGTGTTGTGGGGAAGATTATTTTTGTGCAGGAAGGACACCTTCCTGCACAAAAACAATCACAAAAGGTAGTTTCCTCTTCCTCTGTGTGCTGCAGAATGCTTCATACCACACACACCAACCACACATACCCCTCACTCACCCAACCCAACCCCCACTCTTGACCCCCCACCACACTCTCCACCTGGGCTCCCACCACACACGAAGAAACCGAAAAAACCATGAACTTCATCCACTCCGGATCCCCCTCCGAACCCTGCCCGCATTGCGTCAACAACAAAGCCAGCCCAATCATCGCCTCCATACTCAGCAAACATAATCAACTCCTCTTTCGACTCCGCCACCTACCCAGACCCCTGGAAGCATGCGGAAATCACCACTCTCCTAGAAAAAACAAAAGCCGAGCCGGAGATCCTCTCCAACTACCGCCCCATCTCTTTCCTCCCTTTCCCCACCAAGGTTGCTGAGAAACTAGTCAACACCCGCCTATCCCACTTCCTCGAAGCAAACAACACTCTTGACCCCTCACAATCCGGGTTCCTCAAGAACCACAGCACGGAAACTGCCCTCATCGTATGCACTGACGACATCAGGACCAAAGTCGACAAAGGCGGGATCGTCGCACTCATCCTCCTAGACCTCTCTGCAGCCTTTGACACCGTCTGCCACCACACACTCTGCACACGCCTCCACAACATAGGAATTCACCACAAAGCCTTAGACTGGCTCACCGACCGGACCCAGAGAGTCTGCCTTCCACCCTTCCACCCTTCCACTCCAACACTACCAAGTTCATCTGCGGAGTCCCCCAAGGGTCCTCCCTCAGCCCCACACTCTTCAACAAATACATGATCCCCCTAGCCAACATCCTCCGAGCACACGGAATCACTATCCTCTCCTACGCAGATGACACCCAACTCATCCTCTCCCTCACCCGCAACCCCACCACCGCCAAAACCAACCTACACGCTGCTCTCCTCAACACCGCCAACTGGATGACCACTAACCACCTCAAGCTCAATTCCAACAAAACCAAGATCATCATCTTCGGCCCCAACAAAACCACATGGGACGACTCCTGATGGTCCACCGCCCTAGGCCCCGCACCCACCCCCGCAAACCACGCATGCAACCTCGGCATCATCCTGGACCCCTCCCTCTCCATGACACAGCAAATCATTGGTCTAACCTCCTCCTGCTTCCACACACTCCGCACTCTAAAAAAATCCTTCAAATGGATTCCCCCAGAGACCAGGAAGACAGTCACCCATGCACTCATCAGCAGCAGACTAGACTACGGTAACGTCCTCTACACCGGCACCACACTCAAACTCAAACGCAAACTACAGAGAATCCAGAACACAGCTGCACGCCTCGTCCTTGGCCTACCTTGCCACGAACGAATCTCACCACACCTGAAATCCCTTCACTGACAAGAGAATCACATTCAAGAACCTCATCCACGCACACGAATCCCTCCACAACACCAGCCCAGCCTACCTCAACGAAAGAGTGAAATTCCACACTCCCACACGCAACCTCCAATCAGCCGACCTCGCCCTAGCCACAGTCCCCTGCATCAAACGCACCACCACAGGAGGCAGGTCCTTCTCCTACCTGGCCCCCAAAACCTGGAACTCCCTCCCCACCAACCTTCGCAATACCAAAGACCTCCTGCTCTTCAGAAAGAACCTCAAGACATGGTTGTTCGAACAGTGACCCTCCCTGCCCCCCTCTTGATTCCCCCCGCGCCTTGAGACCCTCACGGGTGAGTAGCACGCTCTATACGTTTTTCTGATTGATTGACAAAACTAGGAGAAATATAGATATTTCTCTCTGTTACGTAATTCTTCTGCTACCCTCGAGATGACATAGGAATGTGATGCATTCCCAGACGTGTAAATCTGTGAATCTGTAAGATTCCTTCTGGTTCCATGGATGTTGTGGGAACATCCCCAAGCAACACCCATGAAATTCCTGTTTTACACAGTGTTGTCCATGAATGGGGTCCATATTTACAGGGCAATGAAAAGCCATGCAAAGTGGCTTTGCATGGCCTTGTAAATATGGGTTGGCCCGCTGCGTCACTGAAGCATCAACAAAATGATTCTGCAGTGGCACAGTGTGTCGTTAGGGCCTCATAAATGAGGCCCAAAGTTTTTTCATAGGATCTCTGTGCCTACCCCGTAAAGTAAACACCAGGGCACTTAAATCCTGCAGGCACTATTAGTATCCCTGTCGCCCATGGCATGCTCACTGGGAAAGGTACAATAGGATGTCTGAAGAATGTTTTAGTATTAATATGTAAGGCCTGAATACCTTCCAAAGAACTGGAGAATATGGACAGCTCTGGCTCCCTCGACTCCAGATCACCCAAAAAGAGCAGGACATTGTCCATATAAAGCAAAATCCTGTCACTCACTTCCAGAGTCAAATGGAACCCCCTAAAAAAGGCATCCACCTGTATTCATGCTGCCAAAGGTTTGATCATGAGGTCGAAGAGCGGGACAACAAGGGGCAGCCCTGTCAGGTGCCCCCTCACACTGGGAACCACGCTGAGGTCAACCCCACCGATTTGCACCGAGATTGGTGTAGAGTAGTACTACTCTGCTAGGGAATTTGGAGCCAACCCCCATTCAGGTCATGAGAGCAAATAGATATTCCCAGTTCACTGAATTGAAGGCTTTCTTGAACTCAACTGAGAAAATTGCAGTCGTGTTGTACACACTTTGCAAAGTATGACGAATGGCTCAGTGAGGGATGATCCTGGACTGGACAGGATGAGACAGGCATACATAACTCCTGCCAACATAGTAGCCAGCATCCTACCCACATCATCACTTCCACATTCAACAGAGAAATCGGTCAAAAGTTTCCAGTGTCTGCCCTCAGTTCCATGTTTGGGAATAACTATTTCAGCAGTACTAAAATCATCTGGCATCTTCTCCTTATAAATATAAAAGTACATAAATTATCCAAGGTCTATAAAATGCTACTACCTAATCTGCCTGACCCCATGGGGGTGGTGAAACCCAGCTGGGACCACACCAGCCATCAGAATTCCACTGGGAATCCATTAGGACCAGGCACCTTGCATTCCTGCAGCTGTGCCAACACTGCGCCCAGCTCCTCACAGGTGACTTCCGCTTTCAGGGATTTGCAGTCTTCTGGAGATAATCAGGAAATGGTAGGTCATGTATGAATGTGTGTAAATCTTCACAAGGACTCATGGGTTCTGCCTTACACAGTTCTCTGTAATATTCAGCTAAAGGTTGCACAATGGGTACAGTTCCTGTTATATTTGTGCCGTCTCTAGCTACCAACTAGGCCAACAGGGCTCTGGCCTCCATAGGCATGCATAACCATTGTAACGTCTTGCTGGTTTTGTCCCCCATTTAAATATTATGCTACACATGTCCATCCAAGCCTCCCTCTGGTACCAATCCTCTCCAGATTATACTTTAAAATTACATCAAAAGAGGCGATCCTTTCAGGATTCAAAAAAGAAATGAACAGCCATGGGGATAACATACATGCTCCTGCTCCCAGCCCATCTTAAGGCCATCTCTCAGAACAAGACATTTTTCTTCAATATTCCAGAGTCAGCGTGGACTGGATTAAGGAGCTCCCCATACAAATCAAGCATGACTCATCTGACTGGGAAGGTAGGGGGATGGAGTGGGCCCTTCCAGGGAATGGCGTGTAACATTAAGGAAGACAGTACAGGAGACGATTGGTAGGTCACCTGCCCGGCCTTGCGCACCACACTGAGGACAGCATCTTGATCAGTATATTTAAGCACTCTGACAATGAATGGGTGTGGCAGGACCCCTACTGGCAGCTTAGTGTAGGGGGCTGGCCTGGTTTGTAGTGGGTACCTTGGGTACTTACACCTTACACCAGGTCCAGGTATCCCTTATTAGTGAAATATAGTAATGTTCTAGCAGCTTAGGCTGATAGAGGTAGCTATAGGAGAGCACCTTAGGCTGAACTAGGAGACATGCAAAGCTCCTGTAATACCACTTATAGTTACACAATACCTATACACAAGTAAATACAATACTCAGTGTTACCAAAAATAAAGGTAGTTTATTTGGGTGTCACAAGGGCAAAAATATCTTAGTGACAATACTCCTTCTGGAGGTAAGTACCATACACAATATATACACTAGACACCAAAATAAGGTAAGTAATTAGATACAGGATAGTGCAAACAATGGGCATTGCAATAGAACGCAATGGGAGAAAATAGGTCTAGGGGCAACACAAACCATATACTAAGAAAGTGGAATGCAAATCACAAATTACCCCCTAGACAAGTGTAGTGTGTACAGAATCGCTAGGAGAGTAAGAATACAGCAAAGGTAAGTAAATTACCCCACCCCAGAGCCCAGAAAAAGAGGAGTAAAGTACTGCAAGTTTCCGTAGATCACACTACACTTCATTTTTGGGATTTTGCAGCAGCCAACCAAGTTTGCAAAGAACAACTGCTAGATTATTCGACCTGAAGACCTGCAAAGGAAGGAGAGCAAGTCCAGAAGTTGAAAGAAGTTCCAGGAAGGATAGGAGCCCATGCCAACCCTGAAGAGGGTGCAAAAGAAGAGTCCCTGGTGGGACGAAGACAGCAGAAATGCACCCGAGGAAGATGTCAGCGGGGTCCTGCATAATGCACTGGATGTCCACAAAGAGAAGTTGGATGCAGGTGAGTGTTGGCACTGGATTCCTCCAACAAGCCTTGGTTCTGAAAAAGTCGCGTTTTATGTTAAGTTGGTACTATCTGGACCCAGGAGGGACCTGGGGGCCTCAACTCTATGTGAAGAGGAAGAGGGGGCTCTCAGCACTTTGGAGAGCCCTCAGGACACCAGATAGCACCCACGGGAGTCCCAGGACAGGGGGACAAATGAGGTGCAAAATGCGGTTGGTGCAGCACTACAAAGGAAGGTCCCACACCGCCGGAGATCAACTCAGCAAGCTGAGCGTCACAGGATAGAGTGCTGGGGACCTGGGCCAGGCTTTGCATGAAAGGATTTTGCAAATAGTGCACAGAGGCCTCAAGAGGTGAAGAAAACGCGATGCACATGGGTACTGTTGTCCACGGGGAAGGCAAGGTCTTACCTCCACCAAATTGGGACAGCAGGACCTCAGGACATTCTGTGTTGATGGGGTCCACCCTCTGTGTTCCAAGGAGCACGCTCATTGCCAGGAGAGGAGTCCAAGAGAACTGGTCATCGACTTAGAAGATGCCTGCTTCAGCAGGGGAGTGACTCCGTCACCCCAGGGGAGATTTCTTCCATCCTTCTGGTGCAGGGTGGAGATAGGGAGTCCCCAGGGCATGCACACCATGGAAACTTTGCAGTTGCTGGCTGGAGCTGAAGTTGCAGAGGAAAAGTAGCCCTTCTGGATACTTTGTTGCTGTTACAGCAGTTCCAGGAGCAGTCTGCAGTTGATCTGAGGTCAGATGATGAAATAGTAGTTGCAGAGGATTCCTGCTGGAATCTTGCAAGTGGAATTTGAAGAGAACCCACAGGAGAGACCCTAAATAGCCTTGAGTGGGGGATTGTATGGACCTATTAGGAGGGGTCTCTGACATCACCTGCTGGCACTGGCCACTCAGAGGCCTCCAGAGTGGCCACACACCTTGCAAAGCAAGATGGCTGAAGTCTGGGACACACTGGAGGAGCTCTGGGTGATGGACAGGGGAGTGGACACTCCCCTTTCCTATGTCCACTTTCATGCCAGAGCAGGGACAAGGGATCCCTGAACTGGTGTAGACTGGCTTTTGCAAGGAGGGCACCATCTGTGCCCTTCAAAGCATTTCCAGAGGCTGGGGGTGGCTACCGCTCCCCAGCCTGTAGCACCTATTTCCAAAGGGAGAGGGTGTAACACCCTGCTCCCAAAGGATATGCTTTGTTCTGCCTTCCTGGGACTGAGCAGCTCAGAACCCTGGAGGACAGAACCCTATCTGTGAGGTGGCAGCAGCTGTGGCTGCAATGCAAGCCTTAGAGAGCTAGTTTTGGCAGTACTCGGAGTCCATGGTTGAGTCCCCAAGGTGCATGGAATTGGCTCCCTAATACCAGATATGGAATGGGGACAATTCCATGATCTTAGGCATCTTACATGGCCATATTCGGAGTTACCATTGTGAAGCTACATATAGGTATTGACCTATATGTAGTGCACGCGTATAATGGTTTCCCCGCACTCACAAAGTCCCGGGAATTGGCCCTGAACTATGTGGGGGCACTTTTGCTAGTGCAAGGGTGCCCTCACACTTAGTAACTTTGCACCTAACCTTCAGTAAATTAAGGTTAGATGTACAGGTGATTTATAAGTGACTTAAGTGCAATGAAAATGGCTGTGAAATAATGTGTGCACTATTTCACGCAGGCTGCAAGGGCAGTCCTGTGAAAGGGTATGTCTGAGCTCCTAATGGGTGGCAAAAGAAATGCTGCAGCCCATAAGGATCTCTTGGATCCCCACTGCCCAGGGTTTCTAGGTACCATATACTAGGGACTTAAAGGGGGGTCCAGTGTGCCAATTGAAATTGGTAAATGAAGTCACTAGCATAAGCACTGAGGTTCTGGGTAGCAGAGCCTAAGTGACACAGTTAAGCACTATACACACACACAAATTAGGCCATAAACTATGAGCACTGGGGTCCTGACCAGCAGGATCCCAGTGAAACAGGCAAAAACATACTGACATACAGGCAAAAATAGGGGTAACATCTCAAGAAAGATGGTACTTTCCTACACTTAGCCATCAACGTTCTATGCACCCTTTCGACAATGAAGTAAGTTGATGCTTTGTCCACAGAAACCGAGCTCCTCAGCCATTCATATATGAATTTGGAGGGATTAATCCCTTCAGCCCTTTCGGGGATGCCCACTATGCAAAGATTGTTGCGCCTACATCTTCCTTCCGTGTCTTCAACTTGGGCCTCCAACTGACCCACTCAGCACTGCAAGTTCACCAGACACTCCTCATGTGTTTTCACTGCATCTTCTATTTCTGACAATCTGCCTTCAATTTCAGTAACTCTATGGGCGGTGTTGCGGAGGTCCTGTCTGATCAATGCCAAGTCCACTTTAAGTTCCCCCATTTTGCCTTCCATGGTTGCTTTAAGGGCTTGGATTGTGAGCAATATTGGCAAAGTTTGGGCAATGTCCTCTCCTGGTGCATTACTCCCAGTGGCACCGGCCTCCCCAGCAGGGATGTTCTGCTTCATGAATTTATCAATTTTGTGCAGAAAGGACGAGGTCACCCGTTTATCCTTGGCTACGTTGCAAGTACACTATGGGAACACCTCCCCTGACCTCTCTGCAGTTCCCCTTGCCTGGGGCTTAAAGGGAAAGCAAAATGTTGGGGATAGGGCCCCCACACCACTTCAGGCAAGTGCAGACAGAGGGCCGACCACCCCCATTTCAGCCGATCCACCTCATTTGCACAACAGAGCTTGATCAATGCCCCCAACTCCAGGAATGTTCCAATGATTCAGGGGACCCCTCAGTCCAAGGGCATTCCCCTAGTCAGTGGGGAGAAGAAGGGGATCAAGGGCAAGGCAGCATGCCCTAAGCCATGTCCAACAACCTCAGAGGTACAGGCTAGTCCACAGGTCAGTCAAAGGTGGCCCCCACAGTCATCAGCGATGGGGATGGGAAGCCCAACTGTGTGCTAACTACCAGAATTGCAGTGGACCTCAGGCAAGTATAGCCAACATGCATGTGTCTCTGGGGCTCCCCTTGCTCCTGCTCTCTACCCTCAAGTGTATTAAGGGCCCTGGGCCCCTTTGCCTGCCATCCTCAATCTGCCACACACCTCAAGCCAGCAACTGTCAATGATGTGCTGATGCTGCTAGGCCGCCACCTCAACCCATCCTCCAGGCACCTCCACGCCATCTCCTGCCCAAGTGTCCCTTCAGGTGCACCTCTGAACCCAAAATGCCTCCCAGCAAGTCGCTGCTCTCAGTCGGCATCCTCAGAGCACAGCCTCCTGCCTTGGTGCGATCACTTCTATTGCCGCAGTGCAGCTCAGTTTCTGAAGTCTACTGTACAGTGGTCCTCATCAGCATGCCTAAGCGTCAATGCGCCGGCATTGGTGTGTTGCATTTTCCTCGAGGGCCCACACCACTCTCTCTTCTCCTCACCTCTGGTCCCAGAGCCCCATCAGTCATGGTGCCCGGATCACCACCTCCTGGGCTGTGCCAAAGACTCCACCAAAGGAGATGTTGCCTCGCAACCATGTTCAGCCACTAGCAGCCTCGGCCACACTCAGCCCGTGGCACATGCAAAATAGTAGTCTTCTTCTGGAGGGTCTGTGATGTGCAATGAATGGTAGCCATCAGAAGTTCTACCTGGGTTGGATGAGCCCAGGGAGCAGCAGTTTAAAGCTGATTGCCTGCTTGGGAATGTGGAGCTCTTTCATGGAGCGACCACCATGCTTGCCAGAGAGACTATTCCTAACTTCATATCTCTAATCCTTGAATATCTATAGCTCATCAGTGTAAATAGATGTGAAGTTACAGAATAGTAAATCTATACTTGGTATTATTTGCCACCACAGTAAGACATTGGTAATTATACTGCAGGGGACCATTATTAGAATCCCTAGGTTACTGCCACCTTTTGACAAAGTTTTAAATTCACCTAGCGAGTCTGCACATCTAGAGTCCTAAGCACTCATTATCTTTGACATATAGTAATCTCAATCATTAGTACAAAATTTATAATTAATGAAAAATGCACTACTGCCACTATCACTAGCTTAGCCTGTATTCAGTAGATTATCATGGCCATTCATTACCATGGCCCTTTCTAACTCTAGAGGTACAGGAATCAGCAATGATTTAGTATCTCATTAAAAGGCATTCAATCTCACAAAAGAAAAGGGGTGTGTGAAACCTGTGTATATTGTTGTAGTGTAATTAAGCATAATTACCACAAAATGACTTACAATTATGCAAATTGCATCTGACACTCAACAAATTACTTGAATGGTTCGTTTGGGTAAAAATCCAACTCAAAGTGTTGTTTTGAGCTGACTTTTGGTCACTTGTGTTCCTTGTACCCTGTGTTTGGATTTTTAATTTTGTGCTCCAAAATTACCTGAACAGTGAGGTATAAAAATCGACTTGAAATGTTTGTCTACCAATCTTATTAAAAGAATGAGTGCTTGCATTCAAAACATATCAACACAATAAGATGAAGGAAGGAATGCTGAGCACTGTGAAACATTCTCCGCTCAGTAACAGATCTCAGTTAAATCCATTGGTTTTTTTGTTCGCCATGCCACCCAAGTTTGGACCCAGCCATATGCAAATCAGTCTTGACCCTGCTCCCCATGGGAACAGTCCTACCCAAACTGCCAGGCCAGGTCCTCCGTGAACCAGAAACAAGCATCCTGGGACAGGTTTCAGGGTATCACCCATCATCAGCCAGGTTAGCTTGAATCCAGTGATGCAGTGAGCACGGGACCCACATTTTGGCATACCCTTCCCACTGAGGGCAACTACAGCAACACAGAAAGATGATAGACGGAACACTGAACATTGTCAAACCTTCACCCCAGTCACAGATCTGGGTTAAATCCATTGTGTTTTTGTTCTCCTGCCATATGCAACTCAGTCTTGACCCTGCACCCCATGGGAACAGTCTAACTACTGAACTGCCAGGTCAGGTCCTCCCTGGACTGGAATCAAGTATGCTGAGGCCAGTTTCAGGGTATCACCCTCCTCATCAGCCAGGCTAGCTTTAATCCAGTGGCACTGTTAGTATGAAACCCACATATGGGCATGTACTTTCTACTGCATTGCATTAGCATTCTTAAAGGAAATCGGTGTTTAAAAAGAAAAAATGAAACTATGAAGTGTCATTTTTTATAAGTAGGGAGTGATCTCTGGGACCACTGCCAGTTCTTAAATAATATTTGTTTCCAGTTCTTAAAGGAGAAGGAGTCCCTTGAGGACCCCTTCCCATTTGCGAGTGGGTTACCACCTTCATCAAGGAGTCGGTAAACGATAAATGGTTGCGGGGGACTGCCCCAAAAGAAGGTCTTGATTTCAGATGGAGGGTGGCCTGGGGGTACCAGACCTAGAGTTGTACTTTGCAGCTGCCCAATTGCAATGGCCCATGCATTGGATAGTTGGAAACATAATAGAGGAAGGCAAACAGGTACAAGCAGACCTCGAAGACATGGGTATAATGGACTGGATACTCACATCTGGGGGGGCGACTAGAAGATTGGGCATGTTCGCACGAATGACCAAGTTAGTATTGATTACATATATGTCACCCTGACAGGCATGGGTCCCTTTTGCACTTCAGCTGCCTATATGGGGAGTGGTGGCTATGAGGGCACTGCTCGGTATCAATGACTATGCAGCATGGCAGGAGGCAGGGATGACACAGATGGACGACCTTTACAGCAATCGCTCCCTCCTCTCTTTCCAGGGACTGTAGGACCCATATTGGTATTGATGCTGGCGCTTGGGGGCACGTGGGCGACAGGGCAGATGGAACTGGCAATACACCTGGGCTTTCAGTGCCTCTTAATGCACAGACTGAGCCGCCAAGCTATCTTGGTGCTTTACGTAGTGCTGCAGAGAGGTAACTCTGAATATATATTACACACCAAATTCAATTGAGATGACTGCCTGAGTGTGGAATTGACTTCTAAACTGTGGGCACTGGCTTTTGAGCGGATGATGCATATCTCATGTAATGCATTGCAGAAATGTAAACAGTTTAGTGATTTACATCAGATATATCTTACTTTGCAACACCTACAAGAGATGTTTCCAAATGAGTTGCTGGCTTGTCAGTGATATGATCATGCTGATACCACGATCCTGTACTGGGTCTGGGAGTGCTCCCCACTGGCACGTTCCTGGGTACATGTGATGAAACACATAGCATTGGTAGATGTGCTTTTGCATCCTGAGCCACCTCTCTGCCTCCTTGGAATTACAAAGCACACTAAACACAACAAACACTACCTGAAATTAGTAGATCTTACATTGGTCCTCTTTCACTACCTGGCTTCCATGGCTTGAAAGGACCTCAACCCCCTATGATTAACTACTGGCTTCAGGTAACTCACAAGTGGTCCCTAGCCGAGGAGGACACCATGACACATGATTAGCAATTGCAGGGGGGTTGAGGGTGCAGCTGCACTTTGGGACACATTTACCCTCAAATTGTTTGATAAGTTGAACACAGTTTCTCCTTAGCTTGTGAGGGTTGTCACAGCGGGTCTGCCGCTAGATCGAGGTGACACGAGTTGGGGTTCTGCCACAGGCCTATGCATGCTACGTAGTGGCCAGATGTACTACAAGGAACCCCTGTGGTGCTTCCCTCCCTGTTTCCTTGTTCTGTGGTGCTCTATCACCCACTTCATGAGAGCAGCCCCAACCAGAGGTTCAGAATTGTTTTCAGCTAGTTTTAAGATTTTTGTTTATGTTGGCTACTCCTCTAAAGGGTAAAGTGCAAATAAAGTACTTTGTGTTCTTATCTTGCCCTCTTTTTGCACCATATTGCACTATGTCACATTCTTGCTTTGTTGTCAATGATGTAACTGGTATGGGGGCGAGAGGATAAAGGGTCAAGTATGATAACTGGACTTTTTAACAATGCTTGCATTAATACTCAATGTCGTAAGAGGTTTTTGTTCAAATGCCAATAAAGAAACTTCAGCATAAAAAAAAAAAAACAATGAATGGTTCGCCACTGCTATTCTGCGCAAAACATTCACACATCTCATTCAGATTTCATATTTGGAAGGGACGCCCTTAACGTCCCCCTTTCAAATACTGAATCCGAAACACAAATTGCATTTCGCTAACCTGTTACTGAATCACGATTTGTGTTTCGTACATATTTTAAAGCCTTTTTGTCGCCAGAAATGGGCCAATCAGGTCATTTCAAACCACAAATATTGTTTGTATATATGGCCCTTTATGTTTTACCATGGAGTACCTCAAGAGTCTTCATTCTCAGTCACAATATTCTAATTATGCATGCTGTTCTATCATTCTTTGGTAGATATTGTCTGCTCTGAGCAGGTGTTCAAAATGATGGGAAAAATGGTGCTGTGAAATATTGGAAATTTCACTGCACTATTTTTTCGGGTATCCTGCGTCGGAATGTCCCCCCTTGCATACATTATGCCTGGAGCAGGCATATTGTGGCACAAGTTTTTATAAAGTGGCAGAATGCCAGCATTGCACAACTTTGTAAATAGAGTGCAGGGAAAAGCTGCCTTAGCACAACCTTAGTGTAATTAAAAATGATGCTATGGTGGTGCACGGTGGCGCTAGGTGCTTGTAAATAAGCCCCTTATTTTTTTTAACATTTCTGTCTGTGTTTATCCATATTTATTTTTGGGTCATTTTATCTGTACTTAGCCACATTTTATTTTGTGGCAAGGAAAAAAAGGCGCTGCAGCTAGTATTTTTTCACATTTATTTAAATAGGCAATGCACACTTGGTTGTTACAGGTGTAGATAGATCTATGTAGATAGGTGAATGGGTTACTGCTTTTGATAAGGAGATCCTTTTGTTACTTGCAGTTAATAAATGACAATCCTTATAATATACCACATTGAACTATGAAGTACCTTGTAACTCTCACTATGTTGGGTAACACATTCTACACATTGATTTATACACATATGATTTATTGTCAGTGTATAATGTGCGATGTAAAGTGCTCTGACACCCTACATTGGGATGAGTAGCGCTATAGTGGTAATTAAATTATTTTGTGTGTAAAAACTGGGACAGATCAACACATCTAACATTCCTAAAGCGCATGCCTCTTCTAAGTACTTGTGAAGCAATAAGCTGTGTGCATTTGTTTTCTCTTAACTGCTTTTAGGTGTGCATCTCCCACTCCGTACCCCACCTTCTTATGGCTCCCAGTCAGGATACTTTAACAAAAGGAGGCTGATGGCCCTTAACGTTGACCTTGGTTATGGGCTCAGCTGAAATCCTTTGTTATGGGCTCAGCTGAAATCCTATAAACCCAATCCCCGCCTGCACTCAGAAAGGCTTGTTTTAGCCTCACAGACAGCAGCAAACTTAAACATAATTATTTGCATCTTTCCGTTTCTACTTACAAATACAGACAAAGGAAAAATATTTTTCATTGTGTATTTATATGCAAAAATCCTTATAAGCGGAAAACTTGGAGTCTTGCTTATAATTTGATGGAAGTAAAACAAAAAAATTTCTGGCAGATCAAAACACCATGTGGAATGAGTATTGTTGCAACGGGATCGGAAAAGTTCTCCAGGCTCCTTTCCTGGTTCTGGCATTCAAAAATCTGCTTTGACAAGGGTCTGTATCTAGCTAAAAAAATTAATGCAGTGCTGTCTTTCAGCTTTGACTTTAGGTTTCTTGAGAAACAGCATTCCTTTTATTCAAATGTGTCAAAGGGCTGCAGGGAGTAGCATACAGTTTTCTAAGGCTAGATTATGGGACGGTTTACAGATTTGGCATGCATTTTTTCCCTATTTCAAAACTACAGTTGGTTCAAAACGTGACTAATGCACCCATCTACTGTATCTGGGATTTAGGGCCACATGTACGAAGGTTTTTGCACGTTGCAAACTGTGAATCGGGCTATTTGCGACATGCAAAATGCACTTCCCCATGGACAAATCCAGTTTTGTGATTCGGTAAACTTTTTACCAAATCGCAAAACAGGATTGCGACTCACAATTAGGAAGGGGTGTTCCCTTCTTAATTGCGACTCGCAGTCCCATGTATGATTGTTTTGTGACCGTGAATGCGGTTGCAAAACAATCACAGTTAGCACCAGTGTCACAGTCGTGCTAACCCATGCTCAAATGGGAAGGGGTCCCCATGGGACCCCTTCCCCTTTGTGAATGTCACTGAAAAAAAAATTCAGAGCAGGCACTGGTCCTGCAGACCACTGCCTGCTCTGAAAAAATAAAACAAACACGTTTCATTTTTTGTTTTTGAAATGCATCTTGTTTTCCTTTAAGGAAAACGGGCTGCATTTAAAAAAAAAAAACTGCTGTCTGTAAAAGCAGTCACAGACATGGTGGTCTGCTGTCTCCAGCAGGCCACCATGTCTGTGAGGGCCGCCCCTCCCAAGAGGGTCAGAAATTGCGACCTACCTCATGAATAATCATGAGGTGGGCATTTGCCACCCCCTTGCAAATCGCTATGTCAATGACACTATACTGCATTTGGATTTGCGACTCACAAATTGCGAGTCGCTCTGACTCGCAATTTGCAAGTCGCAAATCTGTACTTTGATACATGTAATCACTTCCTCAGAGGTGCAGCAAGATACTCATTTATTCTCACAAACATAGAATATTGTTTTGAAAGCCCTGTGTATTACTCATAAGTATTGTATGCACTTGGCTTTCAAATCGTCTTGGATATAGCCCACCTTAGTCTCCCTTAAGTCATCTAGAATTTCAACCTTCCTTCCCATTAGGTCGGCTTTATTTTTGGCATTTTAGAAGAGAAGGCAGAATTTTTGCTTTTGGGCCTCATTTATGGAATGCTGTAGAGTGCCTTTCCCAAATCTCCAATCATCTCACTTTTGCATAGCTTTAAAACTCATCATTTTTGTGTGTTTATTATGAATTTGTTGACATCTGAAATCAACATCCTCTTTATCTTAGTGCCAAATATGAGATGCCTAACAGATACCATGATAGTACCTGTTGCCCATAATTTGACAGGATATATAATCGTCTATCAAGAAAGTATTAAATATCAGATCTGCCATGCTGTATTGAACTACAAAAGAACTTAATAGAACCTTCCTAGTAGTCTGCAGCTCAGAGTCACCATCATGAACCTCCCAAATATGAGACACCAGTCTGCCAGCCACTGATATTGGAAACTAATCTAATTTAATCATCTTATGGACTTCCGGACTTGCTGTCCGCATGTTATCACACATGTAAGAGTTTCCTAAATTCAGCCTCCTATCCTTCCATCTTCAAGATCTCCTACAACAACCCATGTATGAATAGTAAAATCTAGTTCCAGTAGATGCTTTACGTTAAAAAACACCATTTTCTAGATGAAAACAAAATACTTTCACACAATGACCCTGGAATTTCTGCTCATGAAAGGAATATAATTTATCCTGAATGTCATCTGGTTCAACCTGAAGACCCTGGTGGATTGATACTGATTTGTCACCCTTTTACTAATGAACATGGCCACAGGTTTCATTCACTCCACTACCAGTGAGCACCAAGATTAGAGGACATTGGAATTTACACAATATTTTAGACTGCATGGCCTCATTTCTCTCAAAGAAGTGAAGTGTTATCTTCTAGCTGCCATTTACTTAATCTCCTATCAGCTCCACCTTTGGTGCACCTCAAGGATCAATCACATAACACCTGATTTTCAGAGTTTTCCCACTCTGATACCACCCAGGTCATCCTGAAGCTTGAAAGTTTGATGGACATAGGAACTTCATGACTAAACCTTTACTTCTGAGTTGTCAAACAGTGGATACCAACCTCATATGTCATGGCAGAAATACTACCTAAAAAACATATGGCCCAGACGTATTCCCTCCTGATGCAATCCTGATTGAAACAACAAAACTAGAGATTTTAATGGACTGCAACCCTCACTTGAACCCCTCCTCATAAACCAGTCAAAAGAGATGTTTTCTATTCAATGCCTTTATTTCCTTTATTGATGTTCTAGGCAACCATCAAAGTTGCCATGCTTAACTATCCAAATGGTCTCTACCTAGGGACCCCATTCTTACAACTCTGAAAACTACAAAAAGCCCAAAATGTGGCATCAAGATAATGCTGCTCTTTGGACAATGAGAACACATCTAACACATCTAAAATGTCCTCCAAGCACTCCAGTGTCTAGCCACTTAAATGCATTCCATCTTCACAGCATTGTACATTAACCCCCAGGCTACCATCCATGGCAAGGATCCACTCTTCATCCAAATAATCTTTAAAGATTCTTCTAAATCATAACTCTTAACTCAGGAAAGGCTCCTTGGATGACCATCCCGTCTTACAAGAAAACGCAAATTGGTGGAACCTTTATCTCTACAGGCAGAAAAACATCCAGTATGTCCACAGTGCAAAAACCAAGGAATTCTGGAAGGTAGTAAAGAACCAACTCATTTCCATCTTGTCAGGTGATGACAGGATCATCAACCACAAAATTAAACATTTTCTAACAAGTAGAACAAAGACACTGAGGCCCATATTTATACTTTTTTAGCGCCACATTTGTGTCATTTATGGACGCAAAAGCAGCGCAGACTTCCGAAATACTATTGTAGTTTGTAAGCTTGCGCCGATTTTTACATCAAAAACTACGCAAATGCGGCGCTAAAAAAAGTATAAATATGGGCCTGAAGGTTTTACGTGCCCTAGAAATGAAACACATCATTATCATGGCTGGTAGTCACAAGTACATGTAAATCATTCTCAAAATCTTATTGCATGTTCTCTATGCTTAAGCAGAATTACACATGTGAACAACAAAATGATAAGCCTCTGCAACTCTTTTAAGATGCCATAAAAATTCCCACCAACCATCAAATTTGGTGACTTGATCAGGCTATAAAGAGCTATCTAAATGCAACTAGAACATACTACAAAACTCTTCAATTGTTTGCCTTTGTTGTCATGATCATCTCTCTAGATGTAGAGTCTGAAGCAACTATTACGTGGATGGATTTTTTAAGAGTAGTGTTTGGAAAGTAGGTTTGATGACCAGGCACTTTTGTAGTCCCAGTTTAAAATTCTATATTGTTCACAAAACAAAAACAATGCAAAAGCCCTTTTAGTGTCATAAACATCTATCTTATTTGATAAAAGGCTTGTGGGACCTTTCGAATATGCAAATAGGATGGGGCATGAAAGGGATGTTCCATTCCTATGTAAGCATTTCAAATGTATGTATTAATTTTTTGTGATCATAATTGCATGTCACATCCATTGATTTATTACTGACCTGCAAGTTGGGGTGGTAAATATTTTCAAAACAGAAGCTGCCACAGGATCAGCTTCCCCTTTGTAAATTGTGTTCAGTGTCAAGATGACCACTGCCAAATCCTACTTATGTCTTTCCAAATGAGATACACCTTTTTTTAAAGTAGCATCTATGCCTTTAATTGTAATAGTAATTATATTTATATAGCACTTATTACTTCTGATGAGTAGTCAAAGCTCTTTTTGGTTAGTAACATGCTACTCTTTTACCCAAAAAGAATCAGCAGGTGATTAGGCAAATATGAGTTAATTTGAGCTGTTGACATGCAAATCTGCTAGTTGGATTGAATAGGATATTGGAGGGATAGAAGAGTGAAGAGTGTAGGAAGTATTATTTCGGACATCATTGTAGTAAGATGAGGTTTGGGATGAGTAAAAGGAGCGATGGAGGAGAGCAGAGTCTCTAGACATTTGGGATGAGTCAGAGGAGGGAACTAGGAGGAAAGAATTTAGAAAGGGTTGTTTGGGCGATCATAGTAGTAAATTGAGGTTTTGGGTGAGCCAAGGAGGGATAGAGGAGGGAAGAGTCTGTAAAGGGTTATTTTGGAGATCATAGTAGTAGATTAAGGCTTGAAATGAGTCAGAGTGGAGGTAGATGATATATATTAAAAGAAGAATAGGGTGAGACATAGAGTAGTGCATTGGAAAGAGTCAAACAGTTTTTTTTTTTTGTTTTTTTTTTTTCCTCTACAGTAGGAGGAAACTAATACATTATAGATAGAAAATTACTTAGAAGGGTATACACGTTTATGGAATATAGGCCCATATTTATACTTTTTGACGCAAAACTGCGGCAGCGCAGTTTTGCGTCGAAAATATTACCGCCGGCTAACGCCATTTTGGAGCGCCGTGCTGGCGTCATATTTATACTTTGACACACGGCAGCGCAAACCACAGGTGGGAGCCATTATTTTTGACGCACACCGCAGCGTCAAGTCGTAAAGCAAAACGACGTTAACGCGGCGGAAATGACTGTGGGTCGATTTACGACCCCGCAAACCAGATATGCCCAGTTTTTTTAAGCAATAGCGTCAAAAAAACCTGCAAACACTGCCATTTCACCAGAGGAGAGCCTAAATGGATCCCAGATGCCACTACAGACCCCCAGGAAGATGACAGCAGACCAGGAACCAGCCAGGATGACCCACACAAGAACCAGGACACATTTAAGAAGATAAGAAAGTGTCGCTTTAGTGCAGAGGAGCAGGAAATTCTGGTTCAAGAGGTGAGGGAACCCCAGCACCAACTGTTTGTCACCTCAAAGTTGCCAATCAGTAGGAGAGAGGCTATATGGCAACAAATTGTCGACAAGATTAACAGTGTGGCTGAAGTACGCAGAACAGTCATCGAGTGCAAGAAACGCTGGCATGACTGCAAGCGCAGGACCAAGGAAAAGTGGGCCAGGAACAGGAAGGCAGCATTGCAGACTGGAGGGGGGAGTCCAGCACACCAGGAGGCCCTGGACCACATGGAGGAGATGGTCGCAGCCGTCATCCATGAGGAGATCGTCACAGGGATTCAAGGACAGGACAGTGCAGACTACCAGGAGACAACGCACATGCAGGGTAAGTCTCATGGGGAATTATAATGCAATAATGTCATCTACAACCGGGGGGGGGATACCGACCACAAAATGCATGGAAGTCATCTTATACATGGAGTGGCATGGGTAAAGGGGCACAGCTGTTGGGCATGGCCCGTTCTGAGAAGACCTGTGGCACACCATTACACAACACCAACAACAGTCCCATGGGGACATGCTGTCATGCCAACATTGGAGCAAAGGGAAAGCCACGCCAGGAGGGAAGGCCACAACGTCAAACTGACATCTCGGCACACGTCAGCCACCATACCCCTACATTACCTAGGGCCCTCTTAACAACCTCTAGCCATACTGACAACTGGAATGTAACTGCGACAACAGTTGCCACTACCACCTCCGCTCTGTGTGCAGCTCAAGTAGCAATGGCAGTAACCTCCCCATGGATCATACACACCTAAATTAGGGGTTGAGGATGACAACTTCAACAATCCCCAGAAACAAGACAAAGGCCCCAGTACTCTCAAATGTCAATGCCCATAGTTGTCGCAAACATCAGCCAATGTAAACAACAATAGGAGCTACACAGCACTAAGGACACACCCATGCTGCATATGTCAGGGTCCATCCTGTGCCTGGGTAACAATGCAACATCCCAAATGTCATATTGCTCAGACAACAGCATTGAGGGGGGGACACATGTAACTGGTCACTGAAATACACCTGCACAGTCAGAGGAGGAAATAGGACACTGATACGATTATCAGGGCAATCCAATGTAACACACATTCCCCAACATCAGCAGTACACATTACCAATGTCAACATCCATATCAGATCATAACATTGCCATGCATAGGATATGCCACATGTCAAATACATTTAAGTGGATGTAAAAGGTCAGAGATTGGGGTAGGTCCAGATTGTTAAATGTGCTGCCAGGCCCATCAGAACACCCACAGCCAGTGAAAGGTCTCACCATGAGAATGAATGTAGACGGAGGCTTGAGTAGGAAAAGAAGGTGTCAATTCTCTATTTGGCCTAAACAAACACCTAGAGGCGATGAGGCTGACAAGTCTATAAACTCTACAACATACATGTGACATGCAGGTGGGCCATAGGCCTGGAAGAATGCCCATCTGAAGGACTGGAGCAATTAATACAAAACAAGATCACAAAGTGAATTCATCAAAAGGCAGGCACGTCACATCAAAATTGCCACAACACAGACACACTAATTGTACCCTGTTTCATTGCAGAGGAAGATGGATCTCCTTCGGATATGCCTGTCCCAGATTTCCCTGATGACATGGATGACGAGCCGATAAACATTCCCCAGGAGACTATCCAAAAGGTCCTTGAAACCCTCCAGACCCCACCTTCAGTCACAAGGAGGAACACAGAACAAGCAGCCATCGCAGAGGATGCACCCACCACCCCAATTGTAAGACCTGCCAGCTCCAATACAGCTGAGGACTCAGACGACACTGGCACCAGCTTTGAGAGAACTGTAGTTGTAGTACGGGGGGAGCTGGCCAAAGAGGTGCGGGTGGTGATGCAAAATATGTCAGCCAGCTTTGAGGGGGTGCGTACGTGCATGATGCCATCTGCAGATCAGGCAACAGCTATGCAAGCCCTAACATCCATCCTGCAAGGACTACAAGAAACTGTCAAGGAATTCCCCACTGCAGTAAGGGAGTTGCCACAACAACTCACACCCCAAACCTTCCACTGCATGCACAAATGCAATCATGACCCCCTCAGGGCCGACCTGGCTGCCTACCATTGTGATGTGGCTGCTATTCTCAAGAACCAGAAGATCCTCCTTGCTGCAGTACTTCCCTTAAGACCTTCACAGGTAGCAGCGACCGGGATGTCTGACTCCATGTCTTCTAACACTGAGATGTGTGTTGCCCCTTCACAACCAACAACAACAAGGACAGAGGAGGCAACACACACATCAGAAGAAGAAGACATGGAACAGATCACATTCACAAGGAAAATGACCCAGAAGCACTAGTCCCTGCCACATGGCCCACATTTACCAAGGTCATGCGCTTTGTAACTTGCCAGTCTTGCAACAACTGCACTCAAGCACTGTTCTGCAAACCACTCTATATCTTGCCACCCAGCCCAGTGATTGTCTCGCTCCAACTCATTGGCAAATTCTGTCCCTCTGTACTGTCTGAAACATCAACCCCAGCATGTCAAAAGCATTTTGGTAAACCCTTGTGTTGGATCACAATGTAAGATGACACTATAATGGACTCACAATCATGGACAATGTACAGATATCACTACAGCACTTTTCAATAAATAGCACTTACACAACAAATCTGTCTCTGGGTAATGTGACATATCAACTGTGCAGTAGATGACTGAAATGTGCCTTCTGTCAAATTACGTAGCTTGTCAATACAACTGTCCTGATAATATGTAGTCAGACAAATCTGCACAGTGCCCATGATTGCATCATACTCTGCCCATCCTGAGGGACAAATCTGATGAAGTGAGAAACCACACACCATCATGCTGTGTTGGACAGAAGAATGCTTCCTCAGGGGATAACTAAGTCATCAAATAGTGGCCGCAAAATGTTGTCAACATGCAAAAATAACACAAATAACATGGCACACTAATCTAAGCAAACACTTCAAAAACTGCATAAATGGAGGTGTCTGAGTTTACATACAAATAGGTAATCATGCTGAACTGTGTCACAAATGATGTATGAGAGTCATGAAGACAAGAATACAAGATTGCCAATGAGAACTCATCTTATAAGGGTGTCCATGATGATCACACTGCAGTCAGACCTAAAACTGTTTCCCCAATACCAAGTCTGGAAGCACTGTTTGTGACTTTCAAAACACACTTATCAACAGAAACACATTGTCATCCATATTAACTATGATTGGAGGTTGCAACGAAGGGTCGACACTTTGCAAGGTAGCTCTGGGCTAGCTGCCAATCGTACAGCTCAGTTGGGATTTGTTTGTAGCATAGGACACAGATGTTATAGTACAAAAATTATGTACACTGAATCCAAACCCATGATCAAGTACCATTCAACACATACTATTAAGGGTAACCAAATATGTATTAAATGCTAATCACAGAAGAGGAAACTGAGTGAAAAGTCTTACCTACCCTAATTTACCCTGACTAATCATTACCACCAACTGTCCCTAACTAACCTAAGCTACACTTACTTATCACATGTAACAAAACGTTCTAAACATCTACCCCCCACCCCCCTTATGAGACAGGACACATGGAGGACAACACATACTAACCTAAACACATACTAAACTATCCTATACAAATATATATTATTTGTATTTTTTTTGTATTTTTTTTTTTAAACACACAAGAACCCCAACATAGCCCATACACACTTAATAAGTACAACTATAAACATTCTGGACCCCCCACCCACTAACTAAACTAACAGCCTATACTAACCTTACACTAAGCCCCCTAAGCCCACTAACTATAAGAACAAGGAAAGAGGGGGGGGGGGGAATCATGTCCATCAAAAAATGTCTAGAGGTTGGCCCTCCGGAGGGTCTTCTTAATAGACTTAACACGCCGGTTAATGTGTCGCACATCCCGGCTCAGGTGGCTCAACTTGCGCAGCACTCTGTCCATCCTACGTTCCATTTGGTTGAAGGCTGCAGGGTCAACAGATGGAGCTGTGGCAGTCTGGGTACCGGTGGAGGAGGTCTGTGTGGGTGTGGTGCCAGGCCTAGTGGGCTGTCCTGCACCAATGGCAATGCTGGGACCTGGAAGTCCAGCAGATGTAGGACCAACAGTCCCAGCTGTGGGTGGGGCCACCTGGCTTGGATTGGTGGTTGTGCTGGTGGTGGCTGTGGTGGGCAAAGTAGGGCCACTCTGTGGAAAGGCTCTCCATGCCCGGGAGGCCCGTTCATGGTGATATCGCCGGGCCATCCTCCGGAACCCCAACTCCACCAGCAGGATGTGCTGGTATCTCATGGCCCGGCGCTGGAATTCATGGACCTGGTCTGGAGTCATGTTTGCAGCTGTGAAGACAAATGCTGATATTCTACATTAGTAACTGCATTGTGTGAAATGGCACAAGAAGTTAATCAGAAAATACATCTACTGTACTTGTAACAGCTCATATCACAATACAGATCATTGAATGTCCCTGAGGAACTATATGGGAGGCCAGCCGACAAAGATCACACCACACATAGCACATCCATAACCTACAAGATGGGTAACAACTGGCTTTGACTTGAAATCTGAGTTCTGCCAGTTATCAGCTAAAAATCATGCTGCATATCCTCTGCAAAGACCTGGGATACAAATGTCAGTGTACGGAAAGCAAAACTAAAGCCACATGGTCTGCAAGTTGTAACTGGACTTGCCAGTATAGTACCAAGTGCCAAACCTGAGTGTGTGTACAAGTTTGCAACCAAACCGTCACTTATTCACATGTATGTGTAACATACTGGTAGCATCAGTACTAGGTACCCCATTCACAAACCCATGACCGTGTTTGAGGGTGGGGGGGTGGATAAAGAACTATAATTTTCCAACAATATGTACACCGAGGAGTGTATAGAAAACTCCACACATGTTTGACTCTACACACACACCACATGTAAAGTCTATCAACAATTAGGAGTCAGCAAACCCTAGAGCAATCATAGGGCCACACATGTCAGGAAATGCAGAACTTGGTACACAACATATACTTCCAGTGAGGCCTGACTTACATCAGACACATAGTTGCTAGAACACCCATGATCATGAATTGAATGCACACCTAGGCAATTGCACTCAAGTTCCACATACTTGTAGCACTACAAGTGGAAGTACATGCTGCTAGGAGGTTCTACCTACTGTTTCATAATTACGTAGGTCACTAGGGAATCAGATGTCTATTGGAAAGCAATTTGCTGTACCAATCTTGGAGAATGTGGGTCTGACAGGCTGACTAAATCGGAGCTGACTTCCAGTGCGACTCTTGGTGATACAAGTGTCATACACATGACTAACCCCTGTACTCACAGTGGGGCCTAGAGGAATGGCCTACAATCCCTACATAATACCATTGGATACACATTGGCCAACTCAAAACATGTGAGAAACTGAATTCCCACTCATGGAACAAGAGAAAATCTTGCCCAATGCATCACACCTTGCCTTGCGTTCAACTCACACGAGTCCATTACCAGCAAAGACAACACATAACAGACAGTTCAACACTTACTGGAGTGGTCGGGGTCCTCAAATGTCGCCACCTCTCCCACAGTGTAGGGTGCAAGTCCACCTATAAGGTATGGAAGGAAGAAATGTGCTCAAATTCTGAGCACAGCACAACAATTTCATAAACATATACAATGGGTAGGCTGAATAAGGAAATGGCAGCCATACAGACATGATGGTACTGCATCTGATATATCACGGCCAACTTGTACATAGCATGGGCCTCCTGTGACAGTTACACACATATCTGCACACATACATTGGCCCTAACTATCATGTGGTTGCAAACATGCCCCGTAATTGGTGACCAGAAAAAAATATGGAGTGTAATCGTCTCATCATGTGCATCCAAGAGAGACATCCAAATCCTGGTTTCTTGAGGACTGCTTTACCAGTCAAAAATGCCTTGTGGCCATGACACATTAATGACACATAGGTACAATGTACAGAGGGAGGGGCAGGGACTTTTGTAAGCCCCCCTGTTGTTACATTGGATTCAACTGATGTGGCCCAGCTGTGCTGATTTGCACCAACCATGGAGATGTGAATCCATGTGCATACACTTGGACTGCCATCCATACTTGGAATGTGGCACAACTGACTCCACCAAACATTCTAAGATGTTAGCTGAGGGCACCTCACACCTTTTCACGATGTTTTCAAATCCAGATCTGACATGTATCCAAAAAGATAAAGGAACACAATAATCCCAAACATTCATAGTACGTCCGTGAACGCTTTCCTTTCACACTCACAAGACATATGTCTGAGCCACTTTGCTATTATCAATTGACGTGAAGGCAGCACTCATTTTCAGCATCATGTAGTGATTTTAAAGTCAGTCTAGCTATTGCCTCAACAAAGTTAGACAATATGTTGGTACATCTTTACTTCTCTGTCAATAGTACCCTATATAGACATGATTGGCTCCTATTTTGTTTGGTTTTCTGACAAAAAGGCCGCACCAATTTACTTCATGGAAAAGTATCCTGTAAGTTTGCTGAGCAAGTGCTACCTGACAGCTAGCAATTGTGATCCTTGCCATAGTGCATCAATTATCCCTTTATGTTTCCCCAGCATTACACACAGTCAGCAAGTTAGCTGGCAGACATAGTACAAATCCTCTTATGTCACTACAGAGCATTTAATTGTGCATCATTTACATGATTAGTACTCACCAACAGTGCCACCAATCATGATTCCCAGGTGGTCCAAGAGATCCTGCTCCCTGGTGATGAGGTCAGCCCACCGGTGCTTCAGCTGGTGGTCACTCCTCTGGCTGGCATACACACGCTGCAGGTGATGCAGCACCTTTCCCCACCGGATTCTGCACACCTCTGTTGGATACCCCTGTATCACCCTGCCCCCTGACTGGATCATGAGTGGCAAGAAATGGCACACAAGCCAGATGAACCCCCCCAACTCCTCTTCACCCATCCTGCCAAGACGTGGCCTAGCAGACATACTTGAAAAGTGAAAGGGAATACGGGAAAAAGAAATAGAAATGGGAAAAGGGTGAAAGTAGGGGTACACATACAGATGAAAAGTAAACAACCACTAAAAGAGTCCAACTATCCCCAAACTAACACTACCCACAACAGACCCCCACAAACAACAAAAACACTAGATAAATGGACAAATGTAGACAAAACACAGTAGTACAGTATACAGCAACAATATTTATTTCACAAATGGACTTTACAGATAGCACACAGGACAAAAAACCACAAAATCTCAAGACACCACTCACTACACCGCCACACAGTCTAGAAGGATCATAGACGTGAAAGTGAAAGTACACCCACTGTACATGATCTGTAAACAGGATATCCTATTACATCACTTCCTGAATGAAAAGTCCCGCCTTTTTCGCGTTATGCGTCATTTTTTGGGTACCAAAACTGTATTTGCGTCATTTCTTTTGACGCACAGGAGTGAAAATTAGCCCACATCCACATAATAGTATATGGCCTGTACAAATATCTGGATGCGGGCTCATTTTCACTCCTGTGCGTAAAAAAAAAATGATGCAAATACAGTTTTGGTAGACAAAAAATTACGCATAACGCTAGGAACGTAAACATTTCAATGCATTAACTGGTTTTGGGCATTTTTTCTTGTTTTTTTGTTATGTTACATTTGGGACACATCAGAGACAGGCTGATTGAAGACACTATGGTGTTGATGGTGTATGTTCACATGTGTGACATCATACTGTAGCGGACCATGATCCGCTACTCCCTTCATAGTATTTTTACGGTTGGCTGATGCAATAGTTGGTCATAAATATGGCCTACATATATGTGTTGCACAAATTGTGCATGTTTGGCATAAGGAGAGGATAGCAATGTGACGCACATATGTACAATACCTAAATGCCTTTGGCTCAAAGTGTGTGCTTTGGCAACTAATGTATTTGTTGACCAAGTGTGTGTGTTTCACATGAAGCATATTTGTACATATGCTTGTATGAATGTGACGTCCATGTGTCCAATCCTTAGATGCAAGTCATTGTGGAAATGAGAGAGGGCATGTGTTAGTCCTACATGTAGCAACATCCGTAAAGTGGACTTCCAAGATTTAGGGTCACGTAGACACCACATGTGACATAGCATGCACCAGATAGATGGCAGACGCTTGATCATGTCAATGGTCCACATTTTCAACATCCTATGTCATAGAGTATTGGTAACAGCTTCCTAGGCACTAGTTGGTGAATCCCACAGTGAGTCATACACATGCATTGAGGAAGTGGGTACCATGTTGTTTGCACAGACAGACAAGGGTGAATCTCAAATGTATGATGACACCACAGTTGAGGCCATAGAAGTGAGCCCCAACTATCAAGTGGCTGTGGTGGACCAGCATACAAGACAGCACGTGTCCACATATTTCCAGTGATCAATTGCACATAGGTGTCTTGTTCATGTGTGTGGTCCAATGATGATCCTATGAATAGTTTGGGGTGTAATTTGTCACAGTTCGGTCCAGGACTCATCATGAGTCAGTGGCAGCTATTCCTCTATCTACTGAGTATCCTTGGTTGATCAATGTGAGTAAAGTGGATGTGGACATGTGAACCTACATGGGGATGGTCCCACCCTGTCACTAAAGACATGTAATGAGACAGTCAACAGGGCAACCTTGGTGTGCTGAGTGAGAAAATGTCTCAGGTGTCATGTTCCGGCAGATGTCATTACAACATTTGCACACAGGTTAGCCTCTGTAATTCCCACTGCATCTAGGAACATCATGGCCTCTGTCCTGATTATTCTCGCAGCTATTAACCACACATGGCCCATCACTATGTTGTGAGCACTGTGATTCTGTGTGTGAACTGTCATGATCCTGACATGTGTGTATTTTTCATGGACATTATCAGAGGTTGCTGGTTGTGCTGAAAGCCCCGTACCCAATCCCTGCCTGCGGCCCTGGGACACTGTCACACTTTTTCATTCATGCATAAATGAGACCCAGACAAGGGATGGGCCATGAATTTTGCTTTTCCAAGAGGATTTAACTCAAATGTTACAGTTAAAAGGCAGATGATGCTATACAATGTATTTGTGTATGCATTGAAGAAGCCCATGCCCAATACTCCCTGATGAATGAGAGCTTTGCTAACGCAATTGTGGTACATATGTAGGCACAGGGATACTTGAGTGTGACGCACAGACAGATGCCAGTCAGGCTGACAGAATGCATGGTGATTCAGGATCCAGCAATTTCACAAGTTACATAATCAGTGGTCTGACTCAGACTGTTTGGAGGACAAATTAGAGAGCTGACATGTCAAACTGTGTATGTCCTGTGTTTTGAAGGTGACAAATGAACCCAGTGGCTGTGTTACACGGCTTAATTAGTATCAATGCTTAACGGTGTATTTGACATAATGGCAACTCCTATGCTGTTCCAGGCATCAACAGGGGCAGTGCTTTTTTAAATGGGTGGTGTGCATGGAGGTGATCACAGGTGTGGGCTGCATCTGTTTCTCACCAGTCCTGTAGGTGAGACTTGCATTCTAAGGGCCAACAGACATTTTCACACGGGAAGCAATCTACAGGTGCTAACAGGGCTTTGAAACTAGAAGACAGTGTATAAATTAACCTGACATCCATGCAGTCAGATGTTCTATGACAATGGCATACCATAGGAAAGGGTGTAGCACACTGGATTGCTAATGTTGGTCTGTGTGTGTAAAGGAGGGAATATCAGGGTACACGTCTTAGTATTCCAGGGATCTCTTCCAACAGGTGGGTTGTGACCAGGTGCATGGGTGTGTCAGGAGTTAGGAAATGGGCGGACATGTACATGGAATGTCATGTGTGCAATGCTGCTCATTTGTGTGGCACTTGCGATGTCTATGTTCTGCTTCTATGGGACTCTGGTCACAGATAGTCCTTGCAAATATTGGATGCAGTTGGACTTACTGCTGTCAAGGGTCTGGTCAGGCATTCCTGTTACTGATGCAAAAGCACTTTGACTGCCTCATGTATGAGGCTTGTTTTCCCCTTATTGAGTGATGGTGTCTTAGTTGTGTGCCATATGCTGCGTTGGACCTTGATTTCAACATGTACGTGTGAAACGGTTGTGGTCCTCTGCTATTGGCCTTCAAAGGAGAAATGTACATGATATATGTCATTAACAGTGTGTGTGTATGTGACCATTGTATGTTAGGCATCACATTAGCTCTGGGATGTTCAGTGTCCTACTCAGTATATTAGCAATGCTCCATGAGGCAACACTCTTATTCTGATAAGTAGAGATGAAGGTGTGCAAAAATGAATAGCCAGACCATGATATGGTGATTATAATAGGTGTTTATTTAAATTAGTTAACTAAAGTGGTGAAGGTGATTATATTCAAAATAAATAGTTGGCAATCTGTTGCCGCCTGCCTATACCAGAGGCCGTGTTCTGTAGTTCCCCCTCATGTTGCAGGCCAGCATCCTCCTCTTCCTCCTCTTCAGGCATGTGTGGCTCTGGTTTCAGGAGGGGAATATTCCTTTTGATGCAAATGTTGTGCAATATTGCACATGTTAGGATGATCCTACAGACCATCTCTGGGGAATATAGGAGGCTATCACCAGTGATGTCAAGGCACCGGAACCTTGACTTGAGGATGCCAAAGGTCCTCTCGACAATGCTGCGTGTCGTCCTATGTGCGTTGTTGACGGCCCGCTCTGCAGCAGTACTTGGGTTGCCAAATGGTGTCATAATCCATGGCTGGATGCCAAACCCCTGATCAGCTGCAAGAGAAAATGATTGGGATCATGTTGATGTGGCTGGCCCTATTGAAATGACCTTTCATGGCAGTAGTTGTCTTGTGTTGTCTGTGACTCTTTTGTGTTATAATGTAGCATCCTAGACTTGTAGGATGTACTATCTGCATTGTGTTGTTTCCTTGGCTGAACGAGTGTTTGTCTGCTAACCGTTTGTCAGCGGTATGTTTTTGGATTTGCAGTACAGTGTGCCCTCCCTAGCGTTGTGACTTGTGATACAGGTGTCCGTGTGTCTTCACTGGGGGTGAGATGATAGTTCCATACACAGTTAAATTTGACAGTGTTGTTAACACGTTCATATCAATGTACCCTGGACATCCCATACCTTTAGACTTAGGCAATGGATTAATGTAAAGGTCATTGTGACACTTACATTTTGCAATGTGACATTTGGGCAACCCACTCCACACGTTGTGATCTTTGACGTCTTAACATTAGGCTGTACAGTAATTTCCGATGTGTGACAGGTTCAATGGTGACCTAAGAAACATGGCTAGCGATGTCACGACCTCAGTATGTTCCTGTTCACATGTTGCTGTTGTGGTGCATTTGTTGTGTGTCCTAGAGGGTTGCTGTGCAGTGTGAATATAATTAGGTTTTTGTACTTACCAACAAGTAGTCCATTGCCCTACCGTCCATCCTGGAAGTGTTCATTGATGGTGCAGTGACGGAAGATGAATGAGTCATGTACACTCCCAGGATATTTAGCCATGATGTTGGTGATCAATCCCTATGATCGACTATGGCCTGCACGTTGATGGAATGTGTGTGCTTCCTGTAGCGGTAGAGGTGTTCAGTTGCACCAGGTGGCACAAGGCGTACATGTGTGCAGTCGATTGCACCAAGGACGTGTGGGAAGCCACTGATGATGTAGAACCCCTGTTTTGTTTGTTGCTGCTTCTGCAGTGTGTTAGGGAAGCAGATGTGGTGGGGTGTCAGTCCAATGATGACATCCAGTACTTTGGGCAAGAAGGCGGAGAATTATGGTTGTGATATTCCGGCAACCAGGGCACCAGTTGCTTGAAAAGAGCCACTTGCCAGCATATGAAGTATGGCAAGCAGCTTGGTTTCTGTTGGGATGGTGCGGGTGTCAGCAAAGTGGGGGCCAACTGCGGTTCAATGTTGCGCAGCAGCTGCTGAATGGCCTGCAGTTCAACCGGTACCTCTGAATGATGTTGTGTTCCCTGAGGCCCTGAAGGGTGGTTCTGGGGCGGAATATCCTCTCCTGCCTTCTGCGCTGCCTTTGGGGTCCCTACTGGTGTTGTTGTAGCTGCTGTTGTTGCTGCTGGGCTCTGCGTCTGCGTGCACGCTGGATTAGAATCACCTCCATGGCTCCTTGTTACTGCTCTGCTGCTCTGCTGTTTGTTCTGTGTGTTCTGATTAAATACAGGTCTATTTGCCCCAGTTTAACGCCTGCCCTGACCCAGGCGTTACATTTTGACGCAAATCGGGCTGTGCGTCATTTTCCGGGTCCGCCTCCCAGACGTGCGTCATTTTTGCCCGAAAGCATAAATACGACGCACGGCCGTTTAAGCCATTTTTTGGACGGGGACGCCTACCTTACATATGATTAACGCAAGGCGGGTTGCCGCATCCAAAAAATTATGCACACGGCGGAATTTTGACATCCGCGGGCGTCAAAGTTTTAATACGGGGCAACGTTTGCGCTGAATGTGCGTAAAACTTTTTGACGCACAAATGGCGCAGACGGAGTATAAATATGCCCCATAATATATTGGGATTTAAAGTTGTACTGTTTAAACATAGACTTTCAAGTGTTGCTGCACTTGCAGCAATTTCATTTGTGTATTTTTATAATTTTGTTTATTATATTTTAATTGTATAATTCCCTCAATATTTCAATAGTGAGGCACTTGTAGATGAAACAGTTAGGATGATATTTACATATTGTGATAGATAAATACAACAGAGACCCATAAGCATCTAATCCAATAACTTACAAGAAAGCTATGCAGTGACCTATTTATGTGTTACGCATAATATATTATTCATTATATATTTCTAAGTTAAATATATATTTAACCACAAGTAACATAGACATTTGTTAAGCAGTCCTAAGGAATATCTATATATTTTGAAAAGCATAGTTATTAAACTTATTTGTACAAATTATCTATCTATCTATCTATCTATCTATCTATCTATCTATCTATCTATCTATCTATCTATCTATCTACCTACCTATCTATCTATGTAATCAAATTATAAATGTTTGCATACACAAGGATAGGCTCTACATTAGTGTTTGAGTATGGTAGTTGTGTAGCAAAAGCTAACCCTTCAGGAGCTTTTGAAGATTAGATAGTTATCCGTGGATCTTATAATTGGGGGTAATGAATTCCATAGTTTGGCTGCTTGAACAGAGAGAGATGCAGCACCCATGTTTTTTATGTCTTTTACGGTGGAGTTTTGAGGTAAGGTGTCAATCTGGAGAGGAGGTTTTTTTTGTTGAATGTATTTGGTAATTTTATTCCTGATCCTGGTCAACGTCTGCTGCCCTACCCAACTCCTCTGGCTTCTGTGGCCTTTGCCTTGCCTGCGAATGAACTGAGAGCCTGCCTGACTCTCAGTTCAAAGCCCTTCTCCACCCACAGGCTCCTGTCTGCGTCTCATCCCTGGTGGTCTAGTGGACATTGACAAGTAAGTATCTCTCTCTATGTCTCCTTTACTTCTGCTTCTATACTTCTTCCTTTTCTTTCACTCATTTTTACTTTTGGTTCCTTCCATCTATTTTCTCTTTTTCTGTCCTTTCCTTGACCCTCTCCCTCCAGCGCCACTCCTGCAGCCCTCCCCGCAAAGCACCTTTCCCACCTCCCAGCTGACCAGACCCCCTCCCCTTCTTAATGATGCCCGCAGTGCATTGAGAGGGCAACTACACTGACCTCTTGGTCAGTGTCTGCTGACCTCCCCAGCTACTCTGGCTGCTGCTGCTGCTGTTGCTGTGTCTGCCTTGTCTGGGAATGAACTGAAAGCCTGCCTGACTCTCAGCTCGAGGCTCTCCTCAACTCGCAGGCCCCTACCTGCACCTCAACCCTGGTGGTCTAGGGGCTATCGACAAGTAAGTATCAATCTCTATCTCTCCTTTACTTCTGCTTCTATACTTCTATACTTATGCCTTTTCTTTCACTCGTTTTTACTTTTGACTTCTTCCATCTCTTTTCTCTTTTTCTGGCGTTTCCTTGACTCTCTCCTCCCACGCCGCTACTGATCCTACGTTCCACCTGCGAAGTTTCTTTCCCACCAACACCCTCCACAACCCCATCAACTGCCTCCTCCTGAACATCCGCTCCCTCCACAAGCACGCCACTGAACTATGGGATGTGATCGACAGCGCCCAACTGGATATCATCTTCCTTACTGAGACCTGGACCAACCCCACCTCGGGACCGGACATTGCCATCACCATTCCGGACAGATACAGCTTCCTCAGGAGGGTCTGGCCCTTCCACCCTGTCGGAGTACTCACCATTGTACACAAGTCCTCATTACGTATCAAGGCCAACTCAGAAGAACAGTGCTCCATCATGGAACACCTTCACTTCCTGGTCCACACCAATCACAACTCCTCCATCCATGGCATCCTGGTCTACAGACCACCCAGCTCCCACCCATCATTCAACGATGGCATTGTAGACATCACCACCCCCAGGCATTGGCGTCTGACGACTACCTCCTCCTCAGTGACCTGAATTTCCACCTCGAGGACGGAACAATCCAAACACCACCGCTCTACTCAACAACTTTACCATTCTCAGCCTGAGACAACTTATCACCGCACCCACGCATGTCGCAGGACACACACTGGACCTCATCTTCATCTCAAGCAACTGGATTACCATCAACACCATCTCCACCCTAGACTGGACCGACCACCGCTGCCTACACTTTACCAGTAGCTGCATCCACATCCCCAGGATCCCCCCACAGGAAATGGAATGAAATAACCAATGAGCAACTAACTCAACTCTTGCAAAATCCCTTCCTCCTCCCTCCGATGATGCCAACACTGCAGCGTGCAATCTCAATTCATGGATCACTGAATGCGCTGACATTCTAGCCCCTATTCATCTGACATCGGCCAAACGCATACCAAAGAAAGCCAGCTGGTTCACCACCGAACTCCAAGAAGCCAAACGCACATGCAAGTGCCTGGAGAAAAAAAGTAGGAATAGCCAAACCAGTGAAGACCTCACCTCCTTCAGAGCCGCAACTACCATCCACCGCCGACACATTAAAGAACACAAAAAAGAACGCACTCTGGGAGCACAACAACTCTTCCACACGCAACACGAAGGAACTTTTCTCAGTCATCAATGAGTTCACCAAGTCCCCCTCCAAAGCCACCAGCATCCCCCATCGCAAGAACTCTGTGCCAAACTCCCACCTTCTTCCACTGCAAGATCCAGCTTCCTCCCAGAACACCAACCCAGCACCAGGAGCTACGACCGATCCACCCCCCCAGAACCCACCCAGACCATCCACGGAGGAAACAGAAAGCACCATGAACAGCAACCACTCCGGAGCCCCCACGGACCCTTTCCTGCACCACATCTATGTCAGAGCCAGCTCATCCATCACCCTCGAACACCGAAACATGTAAACCACTCCATTAACACTGGCACCTTCCCCGAGGACTGGAAACACGCCAAAGTACACTCCCTCCTAAGGAAACCCTCAGCCGACCCATCAAAACTAAAGAACTTCTGGCCCATCTTGCTGCTACCCTACCCAGCCAAAGTACTGGAGAAATCCATCAACACACAACTATGAAATTTCACCAAGGTCAATAACTCTCTGGACAGCTCTCAGTCCAGATTCTGCAGCAACCATAGCACAGAGACAGCTCTTCTTGCAGCTACCGATGACATCCAATTACTTCTAGACCGCGGCCACACAGCAACACTCATATTCCTCGACCTCTCAGTGGCCTTTGACATGGTCTCTCACAGCACACTATGCACCAGACTCTATGATGTAGGAATCTGCAGAACAACCCTGAAATGGATCCACTCCTTCCTCTTTGGAAGGACTCAGAGGATCAGGCTCCCTTCCTACAAATCTGAACCCACAGGAGTCAGCTGTGGAGTTCCCCAAGGATCCTCTCTGAGTCCAGCTCATTTCAACAGCTACATGACCCCACTCTCAACCATCATCACAAGCCACAGAAGGAACATTGGGCCACATGTAGGAAACTGTTTGCGACTCGCAAACGGCAAAATTTGCCGTTTGCGAGTCGCAAAACGCAGTTTCCTATGCAGAAATGCATTTTGCGAGTCGGAACCGACTCGCAAAATGCATTTCCGACTCGCAAATAGGAAGGGGTGTTCCCTTCCTATTTGCGACTCACAGTGGGATGCAATACCATTTGCGACCGCGTACGTGGTCGCAAATGGCATTGCAGTTACCATCCACTTCAAGTGGATGGTAACCCACTCGCAAATTGGAAGGGGTCCCCATGGGACCCCTTCCAGTTTGTGACTGGACCCAAAAATATTTTTTCCGGGCAGGGAGTGGTCCAAGGGACCACTCCCTGCCCTGAAAAAATACCGAAACTAAAGGTTTCGTTTTTTTTTTAAGTGCAGCTCGTTTTTCTGTAAGGAAAACGGGCTACACTTAAAAAAAAAAAAACTGCTTTATTAGCAAGCAGTCACGAACATGGAGGTCTGCTGACGACAGCAGGCCTCCATGTTTGCGAGTGCCTATACTCGCTATGGGGCCGCAATTTGTGACCCACCTCATGAATATTCATGAGGTGGGTCATTGCGACCCCATAGCGAGTCGCAGTCGGTGTCTGAGACACCGTACTGCATTGCAAATTGCGACTTGCAATTTGCAAACTTGCTACATCTGGCCCCAGATGTCATACGCTGATGACACACAACTCATAATTTCCCTCACCGAAGACCCAGACATGGCCAAAAGGAATTTCCACTAGGGAATAGAAGCCGTCGCCACCTGGATGAGAGAAAGCTGCCTCAAGCTCAACCCTGACAAGACAGAGCTCATCATTTTCAGAAATGCCACCTCAGCATGTGATGACTCCTGGTGGCCCACATCTCTCATCATCCCGCCTTCACCAACTGAGCACATATGCAACCTAGGCATCATCCTCAACTCCTTCCTATCTATGACCCAACAGGTAAACTCAGAAACCACCTCCTGCTGCCACACCCTCCAGAAACTCTGCAAAGATGTTCAAATGAATCCCAGCAGACTGCCACAGGATAGTCGACCACACCTTAGTCACAAGTAAGCTTGACTAAAGGCAATGCTCTCTATGCCTGCACCACAACGAGAAACATCAAAAAGCTGCAACTCATCCAGAATGCTGACAAAATACTTGTCCTTAACCTCCCCCACCAAGAACATATCTCCCAGCACCCGAGGACCCACTGTTGGCTCCAGATAGAAAAAAGAATCATCTTCAGCTACTCACCCACACGTACAAAGCCATACACAACATTGGACCAGCCTTCCTGAACCACCGCGTCTCCTTTCACACCCTTGCCAGATTCTTCTACTCTGCTAAACTGGCTCTGGCCACTATCCCTTGCATTTGAACAACCACCATCGGAGGACTATCCTTCACCTACATCACAGCAAACAGCTGGAACAACCTGCCCCTGTACCTCAGACAAAACCCATTGCTCACCATCTTCAGGAAGAACCTCAAGATGTGGCTCTTCAGATGAGGCTCCACCCTTCCCCCCTCCCCCCAGCATCTTGAGACTCTCACAGGTGAGTAGTTGTGCCTTACAAAAACTGATTGATTGATTGATTGACCAAAAGTGGTCCTGTTCTGTGTATTGCGTTGTGGGGGATACAAAGCAGCTTGATGGTGGATCTTCTGGCAACCAGTAACCAATGTAGGCCCCTCAAGGCAAGAGGGTATGTGGGCTTGTAGCATTACATTTAGGACGAGTATGGCAGCAGAGTTCTGAATCTGCTGTTGTCTTTTCATAGTTGATAAAGATGATTCATGATAGAGGCCATTGATGTAAACAAGCTTAGACAGTACAAGAGAGATAGTAGCCTGGACCTTGTGTGAAAATCCCAGTTGGGGAAAGAGAGATCGCAGAGTTTCATAGCAATGAAGCTTGATTGGTCTACTTGGACATTCATTGATCATAGCAATGAAGCTTGATTGGTCTACTTGGACATTCATTGATAACTTGGAGTCCATGTTGATTCTATGATTTCTTACTTCCTTAGATGGTGGACAAGGGTCAGAAGGTCAGCTGGCTGGTTTTCCTGCTTTGGTCAGATCTATTAATTAAATTTGTGACAGTTGCTGGGAGAAATGCAGAGGTCAGAGAGCCTACTCTTAGAGGGGACTGTAGGAAACAGATTGGTGCTGGTTGTGTAATTATTTGCCAGTTTGTCAGTGAGTTCATGAGTAATGGGATGAGTTATTTCTGAAATTTCGTAAGAAAATTATAAAATAATTTATTCGTACATTTAGCATTTTGAATTATGTCTGAATATCACCCTTTTTATATTTGTTGATTGTTGACTTGTATATTCTGTTAATGTTCTGGAGGTGAATTGTGCCTTGATTGATGTCTGTTTTGAGCCAGGTGTCCTGTAGCTTCCTAATTTGTTGCTTTATCTTTTTTAGTTCCGGATTTCTCTAAGATGCTTGTTTTCTTATGCCCTGTTTTGTTGTTTTTAGTAGTATTATATATTGCTAAAAGCTTCCTGTAGCCTCTTATAAAGTTTTAAATTTAATGTATTGTGTCTAGATCTGTGCTGGATGTTAGATGTGGTTCCATGTATTCAAAAATGAGTTGTTTCTCATTCGATAGGTGGATGCATGTACAGTGGTGTTAGGTGTGGCAATTTGTGGTGTATTGAGTTGGAAAGCTACAAAATTATGGCCTGACCATGTGACTTGAGTAATTCGTTGAAAAGTAACTAGTTCTGGATTTTCAAAAATGATATCTAAGATGTTCCCAGCAAGGTGTGTGGGTTTGTGTGTGATCTTGTGTAGGTTCAGTGTGACTAGGCCAGTGATAATAGTTTTTGAATGGGGCTTGTTGGGTTTGTCAAACGAAGGGACAGATTTAAGAAAAGTGTCGCTGCACCCAGTGCAGTGCCACTTTTCTTGAGCCCCTTAGTGCCCCCCTACTGCCACCATGTGCGCACTGTATTTAAAATACTGCGCACCATGGAGCAGGGTAGGGGGCAGTATCGTAAACAATTTTTGACGCTATTGTTGTACTGTTCAAGGTTACCACCATAATTGTGGCGCTAACCCTGAACAGTTCATAGGGGACCATTGTAACCAATGGTGTGCCACCTTTTAACGCCTGCTTTGAGCAGTCGTTAAAAATGCTGAAAATAAGGGTGCAAAGAAATATTTTAGATTTCTTTGCACCATTTTTTTGGCCCCCTAACAAGGAAATCCCCCCCTTGCATATATCATGCTTGGAGCAGGCATAATGTGGCACAAGGGGTTACAAAGTGGTGCAGTGCATGCATTGCTGCACTTTGTAAATATGGCATGACATTTTTGCCATAATATCGCCACATTAGCGTAAGAAAATGATGCTCATGTTGTGATATATGGCACAAGGGTCTCCCAACTCTGCCCCCAAATATTTAGGTCAGCAAGAATGTATAGGTTGGAGTGTAGTGTTATAAGGTTTGAAACTGTGCTTAGAAATGTGTCTGGGAATGTTGCAGTTGGTGTAGGGTTGCACCTGGTTATGAGGGCCTCATAACCTTGTATGGAAACATTGTCAGCTTTTGGGAGATTTATTGTTTGGTCTCTTCTTTTGCTTATATAATTTTTTGCGACAGTTTGATAGCCTGGAGGGACAACTTCATACAACACTGGAGCTATGTCCTTCCCCAAGCATGATTCAGTTATGAAGAGTAGGTCAGGTTGTCTGTCAGCGAGTAGATTGTAGATGTGGTGCTTGTTTCTGCAGAGTGTTCGATCATTGATTAGAAGTCAGTTTAGAGACTGTGTTTTAGTGGTGGTGTGACTTTGTTTTCTAAAAGAGAAAGCAGTACTTGTAGCAGGCGTGTAATTAGTATTGGTATTACCTGTATGAAGATAGCAATAGTGTTGTTATTCTACATAATATGTTCTTCGTCCAGCAGGTACAAAAGGCATTTTGTTGGGTCTGCATGTGCAGGTGGTGATGGTGGTTGAGAGTGAGTTAGTGAGCTGTGTTGTTTTTGTAGAGTAGCCTTGCTGTGTAATAGATATGAGTTGCAAATTTGTGAAGAGTGGCATGCTGTTTTATTTTTTTGCGCTTATTTATGGTAGAAGGTGTATGGGTTAGGGGTGATGATGAAGCATGTGAGACATATTTTAAGCTTCTAAATTGTGCAATGGATGAGAGGGGAATGAAAAAGAGTTGTTCTGTTGAGGTATTTGTGGTAAGTTTTAGTGAAGATAGAAAGTTAGATGGTTTAAGATGTGTATTATTTATGTAGTAATAAGTGTCGGAGATTGTGCTGATTTTAGCCTTTGGCACCCCATCTCCGAGGGCCCAATTATTAAAAGGGGAGGTGGGGCACACAACACCTCTCTCTAAACTGATTTGATCCGGGGTACCCAATGCCCTGGGGCCCTGCCAATTATTGGAGGGGTGTGCCAGGCAGCTCCCTTGTCCGGGCCAGTTTTGGCCCCAAGGACCCCATCCCCTAGGTGCTGTTTAGCATTAAAAGGGGGAGGGACTGTGCAGCCCCCTCTGTGGGCTGATATTGGCCCCCAGGCCCCATCTCCCAGGGCCAGCCGGTTGTACCTGGGTGTCCTGTCCCCAACCATGCATTGACGGAGATTGTGGGGATCCTGAATGCCCCCATGGTCCTAACAGGCCCCTCACTTCTTGAGGGAGCTGGTATTTCTCCTGAATGCAAGGAGATGAAAGAAAAGCAGATCCCTGCATGTGGGAGGAATCCTTTAATCTGTTTCCCTGTCCTCATGACAGCGGGCAGGGATACAGATGAAATCTCTCTGCCCAGGGAGCAGGAGCAATTTTCCAGCTCCCGCTTGCTGTGAACAGAAGGTGGGCACCTTGGGAAATAGCAGGAGCTGGCACTGGGTGGTAGTAGTCCCCAGGGCCATTAATGGCTCCAGATGGGCCATATATGGCTGGGAGGAAGGCTACACAGTCCCGTCCCAGTTTTAATTATATTACTGGCCTGGGAAGGAGGTGGTTCTTGAGGCCCAAGGGTTCCACATGCTTCTCTGCAGACACTTCTATTTAGCCCTGGGGAGGGGGTGGTCCCTGGGGTTTGAAGGAGCCAGAGGAGTGGGTCTGTGCAGCCCCCTTCCATATTAATATTCAGGCCCCAGAGAGGTGGTGGTCTTCAGGGCTCATAAGCTTAATGGGGGAATTACTGCACAGTCTTGCTTCAATATTTTTAAAAAAAAACAGGGAGTAGGTGGTCCCCAGGGTTCTAAGAAACCTTACGAGGGGGGTCCTGCACCCCCTCCATTTTTATTAAATGAAGCATGCCCCCAGGATTTGCCCCACGCAGGGGCTAAAGTGTGAACAAGCACAAGACACTGTGCTTGTTTTTTAAACATTTTTGCAGGATTTGCAGATCCTTCACGATCTTTAGCAACTTTAAAAAAAAAATGCTTTAAAGCCCTGGGGAGGGGTGTTCTAGGGTGACACCAGCATCAAGGTTAGGGGGTCAGGGAATTCCTACTCTGCCCTCTTTTCTTTTTTTTTCTTTTTTTTGAGACCTGACTGAGACTGAGTCCCAAAACGGTTTGCAACACTTCCTGGTTGAAGTTTTGGAAGCCAATCAGATCTCAGCAGGATATCTGCTGGATCGGCAGCTTTAGATATCTATATTTCCTTTCCCTTTAATATCTCAAAAAATACTGAACGGATTTACACAAAAATAATTTTAATAACCAAATTTGACAGCTCTCTCTCGCTGCGAGAAGAGTGTTTGCTGTGACTTTGACAGCTATGTACCGGTGGTGCGCACCCCAGAACATAGCAGGTCCCCAGGGCCATCTGTGGCTCCTCAAGAGGGGGGCACACAGCCCTCCTCCAATGAAAAGAGTCCTGGGGAGGTGGTGGTCCCCAGGGCTGTTGGGGTCTGAATAGGAACCCCTTTCTATTTTTTATATTTGCCACAGGAAGGTGGTAGTCCCTGGGGCTTGGGGGGCTCATGGCCCCCTCACACACAATTTGAGAAATGCCCCAGGGAAGTGGTGGTCCCCTGGGCTGTGTGGGGCTGTGTGCCCCCCTCACACATTTAGACAAATGCCCCGGGGAGATGGTGGTCCTTGGGGCTGCGGGAGGGCCTGAGGCCCCCCACATACAATTTGAGAAATGCCCCCAGGGAAGTGGCAGTCCCCGGGGCTGCGGGGGTGCATGTGCCCCCCCACACAATCCGAGCAATGCCCCGGGGAGATGGCGGTCACCGGGGCTGTGGGGGGCTAGGTATCACCACCTTATAATTATTTAAAGTCCTGGTGAAGTGGTGTTCCCCGGGGTTTGACGGCGTCCGGGGTCCCATCTGTTACATTTGTTTGAAGCCCCGTGGAGGTGGTGTTCCCCAGTGCTGTGGGGGGCCCTACACGTGGAATTTGTTTTAAGCCCTGGGGAGGTGGCGGCCCCGGGGATGTGGATGGGAATGTCTCCGCACCTGGCCCACTCGGGGACCTCACAGAAACAAGTGCTTGTTTTTTTAAAAAAAATTGCAGCAAATTTGTGAATTTCATAAATTGCAGCAAAAAAATTGAAAAAAAATGCTTTTTAGCCTGAGTGGGTCCCTTTGGGAGCCCATCACCGGAGCTAAAGGGTCAGGGTGTCCCTACCCTGGCCCCTTTTCCGTTTTTTCACATTTTTAGTGAGACACATCTGAAGCCAAGTCTCAAGATGGTTGTCAACACTTCCTGGTTTGAAGTGTTGGCACCCAATCAGAGCTGTGTATTTCCCTGCAAGAGCTCATCTTTTTTCACAGTCATTGCGCCAAAGATATACAAATGTATTTTCCTTTTATTATCTCCAAAACTAGTGAATGGATTTACACCAAATAAGTGAAAGCACAATTTGCATACTGAAATCAAGCTTTCTGCCAAATGTAGTTTAATTTTGTCCAGCGGTTAGAGCTGTAGTCGTGTCTAAAGGTCCTCTCGAAATTAACATGGGAAACACATCTTTTTCAACCCCCTTTTTTTTCTGTCCCTGCTTGGTGGATCACCTCAAAACTTTCCCTGCACAACTAGAATCAGGGGCACACTTTATTTTTAAAAGTTTGTGAAGATTTGTCAAATGGTGCCAAAAATATAGGTATGTCAAAAAATGATCTTTCTATGGAAATTTAATCCTAACTATAACTACATAGTGGTGACCAGCACTAGCTAATATGTATATATATATATATATATATATATATATATATATATATATATATATATATAACCAGAATAACCAGAAGACTGTTGATCCATGGACTTGATTCTGCAATTACAAATCCTGTGATTTTTAAGAAAAAATATTTTATACTTTTTGACCTCGTGAGATGCTTTGTTATCCTGCCTAGGGAAAGCACCCTTGTGCTCTCCTGATCATTAACTTTCAGGACACAATATTCAATGCCTGCTATCCTGTGATGGCTACCACAAAAAATATTGTAAATAGTTGTCAGATAAACAGATGGCACCGATGCCAACGCAAGCGTCCGAGAACCCTACATTGTACAAAGTGATGAATTATTCCCTCTTCATATGAGAACTGGTAATTTTTCCAGTTCATTATTGCTAGATGATTTATTAATTGAAGGGGATCCAAATGTATACATATTCTTAAAATAAACACTTCACTTAAAAGATTATTAACCGTTTGTACCCCACATCACACCTTTTTCTGCAGCAGGAGTGGACACAACAAAGGGGTGTGGAGAATGTAGTGAAAATGCCTAAACATTTACTCAACTTTGTTAATGGTAGATTGTTTGAACTGTTAAGCCTGTAAAAATAGCACAATTGTAACTGAGTACAGGTCACCAATATATAGAACATAGAAATTCACTTTAAAAAAACAAATGTTACAGGGACGTTATAGTTAGGCTCACATTTCAAACGTACAAAACCATAGAAATTCAGAAGTCATAGTTACAGTTATTTCAAATAACTATAGCACCTGCCTTAAGGTATCTATAAATTGTGCCACCGCCATGCACAGTTTTTTCCTCAAAAATGTTTTTGCAAATATTACATTGAAATTATCAATGATGTTATCAAAGATGTCATGATTGTTGCAATATGTGGGTTAGTAAGGATTGGGCTTGTGAGTTTAAAATGTGAGCCTAACTATGACGTTCCTGTGCCGTCTTTGGCTGCGCACGTCAGAGGTTGGCCACAAGGCCTGCGGCTAGGTCTTGCAACCAACCCTCTACAACCACCCAGTCATGCACCACGTACAGCCTTTGGCCATGCTTGGCGGGGGTTGACCTGCTTCCATGCATAATGGGGGTCTGTTAGAAATGGGGTCTTTGGTTGACAGTCATGTTACCCCCTGTTCAAGCAAGGACCCTCAGTCTAGTCAGGGTAAAAGAGAATCACTCACAACTAACCCCTGCATACCCCCTTGGTAGCTTGGCAGAGCAGTGGGCTTAACTTCAGAGTGCTAGGTGTAAAGTATTTGTACCAACACACACAGTAGCTTAACGAGAACACTACAAAATGACACAACACAGGTTTAGAAAAATAGGAAATATTTATCTAAACAAAACAAGACTAAAATGACAAAAATCCACAATACACAAGTCAAGGTATCAATTAAAAATCAAAAAGAGTCTTTAGGTAGTTTTAAACACACACTAAAACTGTAAGTGTGAAAATGCACCTTGGGTGCGCCACAAATAACCCCACACTGGTAAGTGCTCATCAAAAAGGGCTTGCGATGCATTGATTCCACCCACAATCAGGACTGTTTGTCGTTTCTCCTTTCACCGGGTCGGGCGCGTCGTTTCTCATCTCTGCAGGAGAGCAATTCATCGATCCGATCAGCACTCTCGGGTCCGGACAGGCCTTGTGTTGTTTTTACACGCCCAGCGGTACTTGACTCAGAAATCCAGCCGCACGATGATGTAAAAACCCCGCAGTGTGGGTTGTGGTCTCCCGGCATCCGTCAGCGATGCTGCGCATCATTTCTCCTGCTCAGTGCATCGATTCTTCGGTCGCATTTCCGCGAGCGTTGATTTTCAGCTGCGGGACTGTCGCCGCATTGTTTCTTCAGCCGCAGATCAGAGTTGTGTTGATCTTTTCCCCGTACGGCCCTCTGTGTGTGGATTTCCTTGTCTTTAAACTGCGAGCTTCTCCTTTCAGGGTCTCAGGAACTGGATGGTCACTACAGGGCAGAGTAGGAGTCTCTCCAGAGACTCCAGGTGCTGGCAGAGAGAAGTCTTGGCTGCCCCTGAGACTTCAAACAACAGGAGGCAAGCTCTAAATCAAGCCTTTGGAGAGTTCTTCTCAAGATGGAAGGCACACAAAGTACAGTCTTTGACCTCTTACTCTGGCAGAAGCAGCAACTGCAGGATAGCTCCTCAAAGCACAGTCAGAGGCAGGGCAGCTCTTCTTCCTCAGCTCTTCAGCTCTTCTCCAGGCAGAGATTCCTCTTGTTTCCAGAAGTGTTTCCTAAAGTCTGTGGTTTTGGGTGCCCTTCTTATACCCAATTTCTCCTTTGAAGTAGGCCTACTTCAAAGTAAAGTCTCTTTTGAATGTGAAATCCTGCCTGCTCAGGCCAGGCCACAGACACTTACCAGGGAGTTGGAGACTGCATTGTGTGAGGGCAGGCACAGCCCTTTCAGGTATGAGTGACCACTCCTCCCCTCCCTCCTAGCACAGATGGCTCATCAGGATATGCAGGCTACACCCCAGCTCCCTTTTGTGTCACTGTCTAGTGTGTGGCACAACCAGCCCAACTGTCAACCTGACCCAGACAGGGAATCCACAAACAGGCAGAGTCACAGAAATGGTATAAGCAAGAAAATGCTCACTTTCTAAAAGTGGCATTTTCAAACACACAATCTTAAAATCAACTTTAATAAAAGATGTATTTTTAAATTGTGAGCTCAGAGACCCCAAACTCCACATATCCATCCACTCCTAAAGGGAAACTACACTTTAATCATATTTAAAGGTAGCCCCCATGTTAAACTATGAGAGGGACAGGCCTTGCGACTGTGAAAAAAATTTTTAGCAATATTTCACTGTCAGGACATACAAAACACATTACTACATGTCCTACCTTAACCATATACTGCACCCTGCCCTTGGGCTACCTAGGGCCTACCTTAAGGGTGCCTGACATGTAAGAAAAGGGAAGGTTTAAGCCAGGCAAATGAGTACACTTGCCAAGTTGAATTTTCAGTGAAAACTGCACACACAGACACTGCAAGGGCAGGTCTGAGACATAGTTACAGAGTTACATATACGGGTGGCACAATCAGTGCTGCAGACCCACTAGTAGCATTTGATTTACAGGCCCTGGCACCTCAAGTGCACTTTACTAGGGACTTACTAGTAAATCAAATATGCCAATCATGGATAATCAAATTATATACACATTTTGTAAAGGAGCACTTGCACTTTTGCACTGATTTGCAGTGGTAAAGTGCCCACAGTAACAAAAACAGTAAAATCAGAGTCCAGCACACATCAACAACCTGGGGAACAGAGGCACAAAGTTAAGGGGGACCACGCCAAGGATGAAAAGTCTAACAGAGTCCCTGCATGTCCTGGCCTTTTGACCTGGCCCTGTGGCCAACCCTGTAGAACCACCCAATCCCATGACCATGCTCAATCCCTCCAAGCTCCAAACCCCGCACCACACATGGCCAAAGAGGTTTGGAGCTTAAAAAGAGAGCAACATAAAATATATATATTTAAGGGAGCCGCATGGGTACCCCTCTGTCCTGGGGACCACCACCTCCCCGGGATACATAATGAAAATCGTAGGGGGTGGCTGCACAGATCTCCCTCAAGTCCCAGGAACCATCACATCCCCGGGGCTTCATACAAAAAAATTTAGGGATCCCCTGCTGGCTCATTTTGGTTTTTTTCTTTGTTTTTTAAATATTTTAAAGTGGGGAATGGGTATGTGTGACCCCCTCCCTGAACCATATCATGGCCCCAGTGAACCCATCCCCTGGGGCATGATGCTGTGTCCTTTGCCAGTGATAGAGAGGACAGAGGGCAGATGACACTGGATTGCTCTCACCCAACACGAGCAAAGGAAAGAAAGGTTGCATCCACCGGGCTGGAGCCCATGGAATTGTGTCCGGCTCATATGATGCCTGAATATGGGAGCTGACTGGGGAGCCAGAAGGGTCTAAGCACCATGGGAGTCAAGGAACTCCCCGTTACGTATATTATCCTTATAATATAGGACAGCGGGTACCAGACATATTTTTATGGCACGAAGCATTGAAATATGATTGGAAATGCTGGTCTGCTTATGGCTAGAAATCCCTCATCCGCTAAATTTTATCCACGACATTTATTTACACACAAATAATTGAAATAGAAACCAATTACGTTCCTACTACTTATTCTGAGCATATCGCATGATGCAAGCCATTCGGAACCTAGGAGTAACAAGCACTATCAAATAAACATCACTGACTTAAGTGTTACCCTGAAATATATATATATTTTTTTTATGTAGTGCTTCATATCTTTATTATGCAGATTACATATAATATAAAGAACAGTTGTTTGTACTTCCAAGTTCAATAGTAGTGACTGTTTAGAGCTGTGAATGGAAGCCTGAGGTGGTTTGCTGGCATTCAAAATCATTGCCAACAAATCACATATATGCCCCTGGGTAACTTTAACTCATTAAGCCATATTTGAAAGAGAGACGTTACTGATCTCTTCATATAAGTAGTAAATGTAGGTTTCTCAGCTACTCCCCACTTACTAAATATTGTGTATTTCTTACTTAAAGATAAATATCACAGCATGCGTCAAGTCGTCACTGGATTTGTGTTTCCTCTATGGTTAAGCAAATCATGAGCGTACAGCTTACAAAAACTACTGTGCGTTTTAATTGTTAAATGCGGTTTTTAGTTCCCCGCAAGGTTTTTTTTATGTTTAAAACCAATGACAATAAATCACTAAGTGGTCATTATATAAAGAACGGTCAAAGTACAGTACTTTACAGATCGACTTTCATCCATTACCCTGGGGTTTTCAAGCCAGTATACAGGGAACACAGAATGAGCCAGCTCATTTTATTGCATTATTTTCTTTCCATTTTCAGACTGCGTCGTTCGGGTTCTCGTGGGATTTCTGATAATTATACCTATTTAATAATCATTATATTATTATTTCAAACCATGGCTGGCTAACTAGGCTGTAATGAGCACTACCCAGATGGATACAGCTGCAAACAAAATTCCTATTAAAATTAAAATTAGCATTATTAAAAAATGTAATGTGTAGAAACACATGAAAACAATTACGGATCGGTATAGCGCAGATATTCCAGATGCACCTTAGATTTAGTCAAAAATGTCAAATTCTATGATTTTGAGACTACCTGAAAGCCACGTACGACTACCAAATGTCAAAAGCAAACCCAAGAGTCGATGTTTTTGAACTCCTAAGCTGAGACAGGGCAACTGTTGCAGTTATTTTATATGTAAGAATATGTATGTCACTGTACTTTAGGAGACTGTTTCTGATTTATAAACATAGTAGTTTCATAAAATGAAGATAGTAGTTCGGTAACTACTATCATGAACTCCATTATTTTAGTAATTTCAGTTTGTTTCAAAAGACATAATGAAAAACCAATTGCAGGCAATGCCCAAAACACCTAATAAGATGGAAGGTGGAAAGGCTGGTATGTTGAACATGGACATCAGGGGTAACTGCAAACCCTGAATCACTTGATATTAGTCACATACTATGTCATTGTAGTGACCAAAAGCACCATGGAGGCCTGGTTAAATCAGCTACAACTTCTAATCCCCCCAGTTTCCTGTCCAATCTTGTCCAACTTGTTTGATGATCAACAGGCAAAATACAAATGCATTGGAAGCTGCTCACACCTTATTCACTTTCATCTCCATCACTTTCATCTCCAATGCCAGGATAACTTCCTGTGATTTCTCGGTTAACTGAACACTCACATTTTTATCAACGTCTTTGGCCTGCTGATAGATCTGATCACACGAGTGTGCCTACACAAGGAAAATAACTTTTTCAGCACAAAAACTCCTATTTTCCTATGTGTATGCCATCTATTCCTCCTGTCAGTAAGTGCTCAGAGGCAAAGTAAAAGAAGAATAAGAACTATATAAGTAGAATTAAATAAATATATGAGCTTTTGAAATAGGAGTGAAAAATGTGACAAACAAAATACCATAATCCTTTGAAAAGTTGCTATGATTGTCACCATGGGCATAGCAGAATATCTGGTTTAGCAAAGGTGAAAACTCATTCCCTTTAGATTGGCATTCACAAGACCTCATGTTTGCTTCCTATCTCAAACTTTTGCCATTTGATGGAAACCAGATTAAGACCCTCATTATGAGTGTGGCGGTCTGAAGACCGCCACACTCGCAATGGCAGTCGGACCGCCACAGACAGGGCGGTCCATCCACCATATTATGACCGTGGCAGATGGGCCATGGTCTGACTGCCGGCACTGCCAGATTGCTGTCAACAGCCTGGCAGTCTCGGCAGAAATGCTGTTTTCGCCCACTGGCCGAGCGGAAAACTCCTAATGGGGCAGCCAGCATACTGTCAGCACTGGTGTTATGCTAGCTGCAACAGCTTCGGCAGTCAAAGTTGTATTGAGGCCCTAAGTGTTGTTTGAGCAATTCAGCTGTAATGTTGTGTAACTCTTATGCCAATGTATCATCTATGTTTTGGTTGTAGAGTGTGGTGTCCTAAGGTCAGGGCAAGGTCCACCACACGTAGCATTCAGCCATGCACATTAATCTCGTAGTGCAGTGCATGGCCCTCGAGCATATCCTGTAGTCAGTCTGCTCATGAAGAGTCCCTGCTTGGCACAAATTTGACTAATCTCATTAGCTACTAGCCTCGGGAAAAGGCTTTCCTATCACCCTAAGACTAATTGCTTCACCCCGGAACTAAATTTGAATGATTGTTGGGCAATGATTTTTATATTTCAGCAGCTCAAGCATAAGACACGGCTTTTTCAACCATATCATCATTTAACAATAAAATATTGATTAGCATTCAAGGATGCAGTCTCCTTTGAATTAAAGATACAGTTCAGTTCAAGTTTCACAGTTGTGCTGTCCTGACATCCTAATGCTTCACTTGCATTAAAGCTTTTCAGAAGTTAGCCTTTTCCGGTGGTGCCGACTTTAAATGCTGCAGAACAGTATACTTCAAATGCTAAGATACCCAGGTGTTTGTTCCACCCCTGAAGCCTCAACAATCATAGACATAAAAACAGATTGTGATAGTGGGTAAACAAAGCGTTTTCGTTTTTAACAAAACTCACCGCAGTTTTTAAGCTATTATTAGATACTGTTTCTACATAAAACAAAAAAGGATTTTTGTTGCAATGCTTCGCGTCCTCTCAGGAGCGCCCACCAAAGTTGCTGTCCAAGAAGTGTTGGGCAGCAGATCACATCTCAAACTGACTTGTTTTGTCATATAGAAGTATATTTGTTCGGCTATCTTTCTGCCACTAAGATATGGTGCTTTGTCATCTCTGCCAGGAGTACTCTTGTTAACCTGGTGCCTATCTGTTGGATTAAGCGCGTGCTCAGACATGATGGTTGTGATGTAGAATCCACTTCCAGAAAACAAGTAATATATAAAACTTTGAAGAAGTTAATAAAGCAAACACAATATCAAGAATTATTCCGTCATTTAGGTAAGGAGAACAAAACGTATTGGGAAAGCAATTATAGACTTGGGGGGTTATTCTAACTTTGGAGGAGTGTTAATCCGTCCCAAAAGTGACGGTAAAGTGACGGATATACCACCAGCCGTATTACGAGTTCCATAGGATATAATGGACTCGTAATACGGCTGGTGGTAAATCTGTCACTTTTCCGTCACTTTTGGGACGGATTAACACCTCCTCCAAAGTTAGAATAACCCCCTTGATCTTGGAAGACCGTCAAAGATTTCTTTTAACACTTTCCAAGACAGGTTTTCACTAGAATGTTTGCCATCAGTAAAGTAGTTGCATAATAAATTCCTGAAACTGACAAGGATGTTCAATGAACTGGTCCACTTTACATTTCCATCTACAGGGATTTCACAATAGGTACTTCCCTGTCTCACGGGATCTACTGGAGGAAAGCAAGCTCGCAATACCCCATTTTCCAGGCTACACTCTACCTTTACTGCATTTGTTATTACATAACAACCCCTGCTACTGTGGAGTAGCAAGGGGTCTTCAAGTCTAAAGTCCTGAACTGAACACTTTTTCACTTAAAAAAGGTAAACGAAAGGTCGACTGTTTTATTCGTGATTTAATAACAAACACAGATCAATTTCTTATTTAGGATTAAGATAAACGCATTCCGACTCTGTGCTAGGTGAGGTTAACCACAGTATGGCCATCAATGACAATAAAGACTACAACAATACCAATATTAAATCTAAAGTAACAGAACAATGGTTTGCAAATTCGTACAAGCACAATAATGAAGAGAACATTCTTCCTGATTCTGCTTCGACAACCACACAAAAATGCAAATGAATCACTAGCACTGATGAAAATTTAAAAGCTAATAATTTTACAAGCCACTAGGAATATCCATATATTTCTCCTTCTACATCGGTAGAACCTATGACCATTACTCTATCTTCTTTAGTTAGTCTGTAGGAGACACAATAAAATCATATACTTCTCTGCTTCATTCATACGCAGCCCAGATGAAAATGAGAGGATACTTTGGACAGAGTTAAAATGAACCTAAAACACTGTAGTAGTCACTAAATAAAATCACTTATCAATGGGAATCTCATATAAAAATAAATCTGAGTCATTTTTACACCAGAGTATTAGAGACATTATAACCAAATTTGTGGCAGAAAATCTAGTTGTTGTGGGCTTAACTCTTATGAGGTCTACACAGGAGAACAAATGAATGAGCAAGCAGGACTTGACCTACTCTGGGGCTGACCAGCGGGACTCAATTAAATAGCAACATACATGCCAGGAGAGGTGCCATCATCTAAACCATGTTGCCCCATCTCCCACTTTTGCGCTAAAATTGCTCCAGCTCTCCGCAGTGTGGGACGCACCCAGGCTCTGCCGAGCGAACATCAGCTGAAGACCAGGCACATCTTCACCCATCATCACTTGAAAGAGGCTGGGCTAGGTCACCACTCTGATATCGGCCCTTGAGGAAGGTTTATGTCATTTCATTCTCAACTTTTTGAAGTTCAGGATAGTGCTTTGATATTGGTGGACTCTTTGCTGCTGGTTAGCTGTGAAAAATGGGGAAAAGGAAAATGCTTGAGTCTGCTGCGGGGCCTCTTTTTCCAAGAAACCAGTTAAACCTGCAGGTACCAGTAACGCATTTAAGTACATCGACAACATAATGGACAAAGTTGAATCAATTTTAAAAAGACCTATGCTTCTTTCTATACAAGTCACTTTAAGCTCTAAAGGGAGTACTTTAGCCAGAATCTTAATGAACAAACGGGAGAAACAGGGGAAAAGCAGGAACTTGGCTGGTTCCCAGGCCAAAAAGCAGATGACCCCGACAAATGGTTGTGTAATCATTGACTCTCTCCAAACAGAACAAGGGATGGTCCTTGAATATATTTTAGAGCCAGCCCCCTTTGGGTCAGAAAACCCCTGCACTAATCATTGGTCTCTTCTGCCTCCCTTTACGAATACCGATCAGTATTTTTTTGAGGGAATGGACATCACCAATCTTGTGAGCTATTTAAGGGCAGGCTTAGGTGACATAAGGACTCAGACTAAACATTTAATAGGCCAAGTTGCTGTAATTACTCGTTTGATACAGCAGCTGATGGTAGTCCCCCCACAACCTGAGCACATCAAAAAACAGCAAATAATAGATGCTTCAAGTCGACAGGCCATCCATGAATCTCAGCACTGCGTAAGAGGGGGTGGCAGAATCCACTAAAACTACCACCAAGGCAATAGAAGCCTAGGTCCTGCCACAAGAACAGTACGATAATAAATAGCCTTCTTATCAGTCTCTGTCCATCCTTACGACAGCCTGTAGTAAGAATTTGGACAGAAAGAATCATAGGCTCGAAACCTATCCAACTGTTTTATCCCGGCTATAAATATTGAAGACCGGCATCTATGGAACAATACCTCCTGGCGAACACAACCCATAAGGGCCACGCCATATACTTCAGGATCTCATAGATCAAACTAAGGCAACATTATTTTCATGAATAATGTTTCAAGGCTGCAGCAAGGTGATAGAAAGGACAATGAATCCTTAATAAATAAAGTGATTCACTGGCTTTTCTATTTTCGTAGATGTAATTCACTCACACAGCAAGATATAGTGAGGGTCAATTGATGCCCAATGCCTGGTAAAAATCATGATTACAATTAATTTCAACTATGATCGATGATCCATTCACATTGGAGATCGGCTTTCCTTGTAATGTTTCTGCGACAATTAACCTTAAGTACAACTCTCCTTCTACAAGTCCTAGAGCTCAGCTGACTCCCTAAGATCATTCAGCTGTGCCCAACAAAGAATGCCAGTGTATAGAGAACAGGAGGGACTGACTCTCTTCCCCTGACCCCCTTCGCCTAGGCTTCACTTCCTCTAGTAATGTTTTTTTTAATGTCCACTCTTGGAATATTGATTGTCTGAGATCCAAATTCTCTGACCCATCATGGGGATCCTTTGTAGAGCCCTGTAACATTTGCCTGTTCCAGGAAACTTGGTGCATAGAGCTGCCTTTTAGATCAGGTTTCACCAATGTTAGCTGTCTGGCAGTGAAGCAGGTGACCTAACGGTTTGGGTTAAGAATGTGATAAACTGCAGAGTAAGGAATCTGTGTTTGAATTCACCAGTTTTGCTAGGCCTCTCAGTTTTCAAAGACAACAAGCATGTTCATATTTTTAACGTCTAGCGTCAAAAATTGGAGTTAACATAATTTCTTTAGATGCGTGAAACCTCAGTGCGTCAATGAGATGCATGGTAGGTGTTCCTGTCCAAAATGTGACTCAAAGCCCCTAGCGCCATATTTTTCCACCTGGGCAAAAATAGTGCATGGGTGGGAGCCGCACTCAAAACATGATGTTAACTCTGATTTGCATCAAATTTTAATGCCAGAGTCAGACCAGGCATTAAAATGAGGCCCAAGCACCAGTACTTAAGGAAAACACACAGAAGCAACATTACAAACCCACAGGAGAAATTAGAAGTGCTACTGCTCTAGTTTACTAGATGACACAGGGAACAGCCACAACAACAGCAACCACCACCAACACAACGAGGCTCACAAAGGCAATGCAGAAGGCAGGAGAGGGTATTCAGAAACAGGACAACTCTCCTTGGCCTCAGGGAACAAGACATTATAAGGACATATAGGCTCAACCAGCAAGCCATACTACACCTGCTGCACCACATTGAGCCACAAATCAAAGCCAACCTGCAGACCCCACACAATATGCCATCTGTGACAAAGCTGCTAGCAGTCCTTCATATGCTGTGGCTCATTTCAAACAATGGGTGCCCTGGTTGTTGGTGTGTCACAGCCGTCATTCTCTGTGTACCTGCCAAAGGTGTTAGATGCAATAATCTCCCTGACACCCCGCCACATCAGCTTCCCCTACACCCAGCAAAAGAAGCAGGAGATAAAACAGGGGTTCTACCAAATTCATAACTTCCTGCATATGCTTGGTGCAATTGACTACACCCATGTCCGACTTGTGCCACCTGCAGCAACCAAGCATGTATACTGTAATCACAAGCACACGCATTCCATTAATGTGCAGGCCATAGTAGACCACCGGGGACTACTCACAAACATTTTGGCCAAGTATCCTGTGAGTGTCCATGACGCCTTCATATTCCAGCACAGCAGGATCAACGAACACTTCCAGGATGGCCAATTTGGAAATGGCCTACTTGTGGGTAAGTCATCAAACCTAGCAAAATACACATAACACACCAACCCTGTAGGACACACAAGACATACACCACTCCAAAAAACATGGCCAGGGTAACACAGATGTGCAAGTACCAACACATATGCACCATGCTGCAGTACAGCACAATCAGTGCACACCAGAGACACATACACCCACATGTACGTAACACACCCTCAACTTGACAGGCATACCACGTGAAGGACAGGTGCTGATATGTACACTTTGCCAACAGAAGAAGTACACAAACTACTACAAGTGCCCACAGGTTGCCTACTACATACACTTCACACACAGTACACCAAACAAAGAATAGCACAGCAATGTCAATTGCATATACCATGCTCATGTTACGTAAGTCTCACATAGGACGAGATCCCTCAAATCATGCTGTGCAAGTCACTACCAGAACAAACATCAAATGCCAGACAACTGGTGCCAATACCAACTACATCTCATCAACACATACCTGACTTACCTTTAGTGAGCATATACATCTGCCTGACGCATTGGGTCACTCACAGAGGAATACTAAATGAATGCCCATCACATACCATAGATGTGTGAGAAGTGGCACCACACCTACTTCAGTGCCACCTCACATGCACTACTTACTGACCCACAACACCATCATGTCAGTACCATAAACAACAGATGGCCCACCATGGGGCAGAGCCACTGTTAGGAAAAGCCCACAAAAGGGGTCCCTGAAATGGTAAGGAGAGAAATTCAGGGAAATAAACACAAAATATTAAAGACAATCACTCTCCTATCTGATTAATGAAAAAATTATACAAATAAAATACTGGTCAAACATAAGACAACTGTCTTTAATCCTATATCAAATTAAGCAAAACTTAACAATCAATTCCAGTTTTAATATGACATATATCGTCCAACAAAACGTCACATATAAATAAATAACAACACAGCATAGACTTACACAGACGACGATCAAGACAACATGTAACACAAAACAGACCTACTCAAACAAAATCTGAACAGACAAACAGCAAATAAACACTTTTTTCACAAATGAATTCATCCATATAATAACAAGTATCTCCATAGAAATTCAATATAGTAATCCATATATGACAATTTTGTATATCTTAGCCACCAAATTTAAATATATTTATATTCTACCTACATTTCATAAATCTCAATAAGAAATCTAAAAATCACTGCATATAACAACTGCTCAAAACAAATCTTTTTAAAGAGTTCTTTAGCAGTCAGAGTCTTTCTGATTATTCAAGACAGCGGAAGATCCCAATGCTGTCTATTCTCCAAAATGATCCAAATATAGTAATTCGTCAGTGGATTTCTGAAACTTTGGTGCTCCGTTGTCAACCTTGGTGCTCCATTGCCAATGCACGTTTTGGTGGTTTTTGACTTCCTAATAAATTTATAATTCCACAGCCACCTTCATCAGGGCATGTATATAAAGAAAAAAGCACCAGGAATACAGTATTTCATCTAGACAGAAACAATGTAAAAAATGTATCAATCAATAATGTAGGCCTCTATGTAACAGTTGTGTTGTAAACTATAATAATTCAAAAGATGTTCTAATAAAGCCAAAAGTACAAAATAAATTGATGTAAGTATCCATATCTTCACAAGCAAAAAACCATACACAAATAAAACTGCTAACAAACAACCATGTGATGAACACCAAATAAAAAACAGCACCAAAGGCAAGCATGTGAACTACATCAAACCTGCAAAAAACAAGTGTGTAAATCACCCAATGTGCTCACAGTAATATGGCACAAACAACACACCACAAAATAAAATAAATAAAATAAGCTGGTTTGTCCTACCTGATGGAGTTTCTAATTTCATATTTGTTTTTAATATATACTGCTTTGCCACTCTATAACAAAATAACAAACATTACTCACCTAAAACCCTAAAAGTTGTAAAATCACTTAATAAGGGACATGGTCATATTATATCCTAAAGTTACACTGATCCCATCAACCATTGCCACGAAGAACCTATAAAAAAATGGCTTACATAAAAAGTATAACAACCTTGAATGTTCATTATCCCACATGTAGCTCAGTGTACTATAAATAAATGTGAGCCTGCACAACACGGGGAACTACTTCAAAAAAGTTCATCATATCGATTAAATTGTCCTCGCTATGATATTAAACCAGTGCTCAAGATCAAAATAAACAAAGTTTCACAGGCTAGTCAAGCGTCTAATCATCTACTCTGACCACAGCGTAAGTTGCCGTGCGCCGGTCCTCTTATAACAATACAAAAAATGCATTTCAGAGTTATAGAACTCACCCAATAGTGTGAGACTAATCAAAGATCATGCTCCCCAGATGGAATCCATTATGAGATCAGCGAATATGAACCTGCACAACACGGGGAACTACTTCGAACATGTTCATCATATCAATGCAATTGCCCTCGCTCTGATATTAAAACCAGTGCTCAAGATCAAAATAAACAAAGTTTCACAGGCTAATCAAGCATCTAATCATCTACTCTGACCACAGCGTAAGTTGTGTTGCCTGGGTCCTCTTATAACAGTACAAAAAATACATCTCAGGGTTATAGCACTCACCCAATAGTGTGGTAATAATCAAATATCACGCTCTCCGAATGGAATCCATTTTGGGAACAGCGAATGTACGCTGCACCAAGCCTCTTATATACAGCTCGAGGCTACGCTACGGTGAAAAAGAAAACATGGAGGAAAGACTATTCGAGCATAAACGCTATCACATGCTCTATCAATGTCGGCCATCTTAAAGGGGTGTAATTTATGCTTTTCTAATTCACACAATTTAATAAATCCCTGATGGCATAGAGATTCAAAGAAATCCTAAAGGTCATCTTTAAGCACACCTCAGTAAATATGCCCACTACTCAAGCATTTCAATCAATGGGTAATCTCAATACCCCAAGTCACGGAGTAATGACAATCACCCGATCTTTAATACGCTGCACCACTCATCTTAAAGCAGCTCGAGAATCACGCTACAATTCAATAGAGGGCCGACCCTCAGAGGGGGACTATTAGGGTATCAATGATATGACATACCCAAAACGGTGTTAGCCATCCTTCAAGGGAGAAATTATTATACCCCTGTTTGAAACAACCTAATTAATCACAGATGGCAAAGTGATTAAAATAAATCAAAAAGGTAATCTTTAAACGTACCAAGGCAAAAAGAATCGCCCGTTCGGTGTTTCAACAAACGGGTGTTACAGATACCCCAAGTCCATATAAAAAATATATATTTATGGTAGTTCCATCGAACCCAGTTGAACGGTATTCTGCCAAGGTAGTTCCTCATTCAGTCCCTTACGAAATGCATCCAAAAAAAAAATCCAAAAAACTCTACACTTTTTTCTAGCTTTCTCTGTATCATAGCCACTTTTAGGGATGATCTCCAAAATCGTCTGTTTGATGTCGTCCTCTTTGTGATAATATTCTGTCCAGTGGGCAACTAGAGGAGCATTTTGTTTGCGGGTCTTCAAGGCTGATCTATGCTCATAGTACCGGGTTCTAAACTCTCTTGATGTTTCGCCAATATATCCCATATTATATGGGCAGAAAATCAGATACAAAAACAAGGTATACACAGTTCCACAATGTAAGTATAATCAGGGAAACCACATTGGGTCCTGATCTAAGGAAAAGATCGTAAAGAAAAGAAAGAAAGCCAGGTCCCTGGAAAATTAATTATTTTGGAACAAGAGCCCTCACTCACCAAAGGTGACATGCTTCATCCTTGGGCTTTGCTCAACGTCAGGCCGGTGCTGCAATGCCTGACGGGCCCCTCAAGGGGGGCTCTTTGCCGGAGATCTTTTGAGATATATGCCCGGTTTAGAAAGAATAGGGTATAGGATTGGAAAAATTCTATTTAAAAATAACTAGAGGTTAGGCAAATTTTATTAAATAATCCAACCACTGTCATGATTAAAACCAAAGAGCGGGGAGAGAAAAGAACAAGGTCTATGCTCCCCAAAAAATTATTCACTTCCTCACTCAATTTGAGGTTAGGAATTGTACGTACAGGATCCCCTGTACGATTCACCAAAAGGTCAACATGTTTCTCGCTATTGATGTCCTACGGATCTAACGTGATTCTTCAGGACCTAAACTACCTAATCCTATGTGTAAAATCAATGTGAAAATAATGATGAAAAAATGCTTACCCTCCTCATACTAATAGGGTAAGCATTTTTTCATCATTATTTTCACATTGATTTACACGTTGATCCACAGTGGGCATACTTCACCTATGTGTGGATTTGCACAGAGCACATTACTGTTGATATTGTGCATGTGAATAATGTGTTGTTCTTTTTGTTTGTTATTCTTCTCATTTCAGGTCCCTGCATTGTACTAATATTCCTTACTATAGGTTACATTTACACATAGGATTAGGTAGTTTAGGTCCTGAAGAATCGCGTTAGATCCATAGGACATCAATAGCGAGAAACATGTTGACCTTTTGGTGAATCGTACAGGGGATCCTGTACGTACAATTCCTAACCTCAAATTGAGTGAGGAAGTGAATAATTTTTTGGGGAGCATAGACCTTGTTCTTTTCTCTCCCTGCTCTTTGGTTTTAATCATGACAGTGGTTGGATTATTTAATAAAATTTGCCTAACCTCTAGTTATTTTTAAATAGAATTTTTCCAATCCTATACCCTATTCTTTCTAAACCGGGCATATATCTCAAAAGATCTCTGGCAAAGAGCCCCCCTTGAGGGGCCCGTCAGGCATTGCAGCGCCGGCCTGACGTGGAGCAAAGCCCAAGGATGAAGCATGTCACCTTTGGTGAGTGAGGGCTCTTGTTCCAAAATAATTAATTTTCCAGGGACCCGGCTTTCTTTCTTTTCTTTACGATCTTTTCCTTAGATCAGGACCCAATGTGGTTTCCCTGATTACACTTACATTGTGGAACTGTGTATACCTTGTTTTTGTACATGTATTGGGAGCTCTATACACAGGACCAGGATTTTTCGATCCAAATCTCCCTTTTTCCAAACCCCTCTTTTAGTTGGTTTTTGAACAGAAAATCATATATACCACATTTTTTGATCTACAGTTTGACATCACTTTCAACACAATAGATTTGTTGTTACATATGATCCTATTTGTAACAATAGTTCCACTACAAGATAGACAGTCTCCACACTTGTGGTTGCCAGTAATAGGTTCCAAACCTAAAATAGACTTTTGTGTAAGTTCCTTATGCCTCTAACCAGCCTAGCATCATTTTCTGACGCAAAACCATCCATACCACATACTTAGAAAAGACAGGAGTCATGCCCACCACCCAGTGGTCAGCACAGGGGACTAGTGTCCCCTGGGCATGGCCATTGCACCCTGTGCCATGCAGGAGGCCCCAATTGGGTTCTCTATAGCACTTTAATTTAAAAAAAAAAAAAATACTTACCTATACTTACCCTACTTACCTGGGATGGGGTCCCCATCCTCTGGTGTCCTTTTGGTGTGGGTCGGGGGTGTTCCTGGGGCATGAGGAGGGCACCTGTGGACCCATTCCATGATGTTTAACCATGGAAATGGGTCCACAGGTCCCCTAACGCCTGGTCTGACACAGGCATTAAATAATGGTGCACAGCAAGCTTTGCACAATTATTTAGCCTCTCCTCCCACCCGTGCATCATTTTAGCACAGGGGGATAAATATGGGGAGATGGGGTTATCACCCTTTTTTTTTAAGGGAACACCTACCTTGCATGTCATTGACGCAAGGTGGGTTCACGCATCTAAAAAATGCTGAAAACTCCAATATTTTGACATTAGACAGGTCTAACATGAAAATATAAATATGGAGTAAGTTTTGCGGCAAAATTGCATTAAAAAATATGTAAATTCAACATAAATTGGGTATGAATATGCCCCTAAGCATGGTTTTCAATTCATATCTTACAGGTGGACCTGCCCCATTCACGACTGGCAAAGTGGCGCAATTTGAGGACCCGGATGTATCCAGTAAGTGTGATAATAAGTGTCCTATGAAGTAACCTAGGGTTCGGTGTGAGTGAGTCATGTGTGTTGCATACAATGCTAGATATGATAATCCGTCCAATGATCAGATATAAAAGTAGGGTGGATGGTGACATTGTGTCCCATTGCGGGGATCCCCATTCACCACCAGAGGGTCACTTCTTGTGAGGCTTGTTGTGCTCAATGTCCAGCCTTGTGTAAACAAGGTGATCGCAAGCCACATGTAGGGCCCTATGTGACTAAGAATGACAGAGAGCAACACTGTGAGAATATATGCAGTGGGCACTCCATCATTCTCACAACACAGGGATGCACCATTTTGAGCCCAATTTGGTGCATCCCTGTATTGTGATGTATGTAACACTTATGTGAAATATAAATGGCGTACATGCAGGTCAAGGCCAAACTGGCATGGAAAGGGTGTGTAAGAAATAGTATTGGCAGATCAGATATTGATGGGCGTCTACACCTGGACAGATACATGTAGGTGTGATAGACCTAAGGATACCAGCTTCCTAGTTGTCAGCCCTCCTAACATATGGTCCACTCACTGACTCCATGTGTGAGTTAACATGCCTTGGTGGATGACCAGGGCAGTTGAGATGATGGATTGCCTGGCCATTCCTCCTTAGTCACAGGAGGAGAGGAATACCAAATTTGTAGGTAGATGTGATGCGCACAGTATAAGTGACAATCATATTGATCAGGCTTGCATGTGTACCTATGAGCACTGACCCCTTATGGTTACCAACAGCATCCCATCCTCCCAATGCCATGTTCAAGTTACTGGTGATGTATGGTTGAAAACTGACACAAATGATGAGGAAGTTTGGGCCTGATCCATGAGGAGTCTGTGCTGCCTTTGCACTATTACATATGCGAAAGCAATGCACACCTCCATGTGTTTGGTTCATATTCTTATTCTGTGTCACTTTGGTGTCAATGAAATGATGCTAAAGCTGCATTGTCTTTTCTGGAATGGGAGTTGGAGTGCATGTGTAATAAGATGTAGACGTGTAAGCTAATATTCTGTACATACTCCACACAATGCTGACACTGATGGTTGCCTGTCTCCAATTAACAGCTGCCAGCATGACCAATGAGGACCTGCATGCGTTATAAAAGAGGGCAGTCCGGTACTGCCAAATCCTGGCAGTTGAATATGGGTTCCGGAGAATGGATTGCCGCTATCGTGCTGAGAGGTCAATGGAGGGATGGAGGGCATTCACACAAGGGGGCCCCACACTGGCAGAGGCCACACATAAGAGACCCAGTTCCACAGCAGTAAAGGAGGGCACAGCTGCCACCACGTTACTACCCACAAGTGCAACAGCTACGACCTCAGTGCAACAGCCCTCACCACCTGCTGCCATGGACCCTAAAATGCTGCAGGATCTGCAGAGGGACTTTTACCTTGTGTTGCAACGGTTGGACAGCTTTGAGAAGAAGGTGGCTGCCAACACAAAGAGACTTAAATATATTTTAAAAAACCTCAAGATGGCCAAACTTTGAGTGTCATCGGAACTGGCACCTCCAAGTTCTGTCCCCTCCGTCCTCATTTGTATTCATGTTTTAGAGTGGGTTTTAGGGGGTTAGTGTTAGGTTAGTGTAGGTATGTAGTTTAGATAGGATAAGTGGATTTGGGGGGTGTTTTTCTTTTACTTTTTACGTGTTAATTGGTCGGTGGGTGGGGGGTCATGTTGGATGTTTATGTGTGTAAGAAAAAAAAATATATATATATATATATATATATATATATATATATATTTGTTTAGATTTAGTTAGTATATGTGTATTATACGTTTATGTTGTCCTACATGTGTCTAGTAACTTAAGGGGTTTGGTGGGGCTAATGTTTAGAGTGTGGTGTTAAATCTGTTAGGTAAGTTTAGCATAGGGTTTTTAGTTCAGTTGTTGGTTACGTATAGTTAGAATAGGTCTGTTTAGGTTAGGACAGGTTTTCTTGATTTTTTTAGTTGAGTTTCATATATAATAAACATGTTTGGGTATGCCTTTACTTTTTGTATCATATGCTTGTGTCTCAGGGTCTTCCCATGAATGCACGGTGATTATTGTGTGTTGGCCTAGGGATTCCGTCCTGCCTCCAAATCCCTCTCTTGCCATGTTCATCAGCTGTTTACAACTGAGCTGCCACATTGGCAGCAACAACACATCTACTTGTACATGCATCTGCCATCCAGTGCACCCACCACTCAAGGTGACTACGTTTACTTTGTATTGGACAGGTAGGTGTGGTAATTCAGCTGTCAGTGTTAGGGTCCTGTGTAGGAATGTTGGGCTCTGTGGCACATCTGACAACAGACTGAATTTAAAATCTATCCTGCAAAACTGACCATTGGCAATTACAGATGAGGTTAAGTGCCTCTGTTTCACAGCAATGTGTTCTACTGGTACTCCCAGCTGACTATATTGCTCGAGAACTGTTTCACAGCCATTCCTGTTGTATGTAGTGAGTGAAGCATACATGTGTTCTACATTTTTGATATACCCAGTTGTTAGAAATCGGGTCTTTAGTTGGCAGTCAGGTTACCCCCTGTCCAAGCAAGGACCCTCACTCTAGTCAGGATAAAGGAGAATCACCCTCAGCTAAACCTGCTCACCTCCTTGGTAGCTTGGCACGAGCAGACAGGCTTAACTTCAGAGTTTAGGTGTGAAGTATTTATAACAACACACACAGTAACTCAGTGAAAACACTACAAAATGACACAACATAGGTTTAGAAAAATAGGAAATATTTATCTAAACAAAACAAGATCAAAATCACAAAAATCCGACATACACAAGTCAAGTTATTCATTTTAAAAGCAAAAGAGTCTTAAATATTTTTGTAGACAGTAAAAACCCTGTTAGCATTGAAAAGTACCTGGGTAGTGTCAAAATAACACTCACAGGCGAGGATGAGTCAAAAAAGGATAGTGATGCATCGATTTCTCACCCGCAAGCGAGACCATGCGTTGTTTCTCCTTCTCCCATCGGGTCAGTGTGTGTAATTTTTCCTCTCCACAGGAGAGCAATGCGTCGATCCGGGCAAGCACTCAGGTACGGGCAGGCGTTTCGTTGTTTTTCAGTGTCCAGCAAGTTTTGCGTCAAAAATCCTGCCGCACGGTATCAGCAAATCCGCGATGGGTGGGTTGAAACGTTCCCAGCCTCCGTTAGCGGTGTTGTGTGTCGGTTCCCCAACCGTGTGCGTCAATCTTCCAGCCAGCTGCGCTGCAGGCGGAGCGTCGATTTCAACCATGAAGCAGGCAGCGCGTCATTTCTTCAGCCGGATGTCTGTGCGTGGATTTTCAATCTTGGTCTGTTAGCTTCACCTGTCAAGGCCCCAGAAACTGCATAGGGCACCACTGCAGAAGCAGCAACTGCAGGATAGCTCAACAAAGCACAGTCACATACAGGGCAGCACTTCTCCTCAGCTCTTCAGCTCTTCTCCAGGCATAGGTTCCTCTTGATTTCCAGAAGTGATCTAAAGTTTGTGGTTTTGGGTGCCCTTCTTATACCCATTTTGGCCATTCAAAGGAAAGTTTCTCTTGACTGGAAAATCCTGCCTTGCCCAAGGTAGGCCCAGAACACACACCAGGGGGTTGTAGACTGCACTGTGAGAGGGCAGGAACAGCCCTTTCAGGTATGAGTGACCATTTCTCCCCTCCCTCCTAGCACAAATGGCTCATCAGGATATGCAGGCTACACCCCTGCTCCTTTTGTATCACTGTCTAGAGAGAAGTCCAACCGACTCAGACAGGGAATCCACAAGCAGGCAGAGTCACAGAATGGTTTAAGCAAGAAAATGCTCACTTTCTAAAAGTGGCATTTTAAAACACACAATCTCAAAATCAACTTTACTAAAAGATGTATGTTTAACATGTGAGCTCAGAGACCCCAAACCCCACATGGCTATCCACTCCCATAGGGAACCTACACTTTAATCATATTTAAAAGCAGCTCTCATGTTAACCTATGAGAGGAATAGGCCTTGCAACAGTGAAAAATGAACTTGACAGTATTTCACTGTTAGGACATATAAAACACATGAATATATGTCCTACCTTAAACATACATTGCACCCTGCCCATGGGGCTACCTAGGGCCTATCTTAGGGGTGTCTTACATGTAAGAAAAGGGAAGGTTTAGGCCTGGCGAGTGGGTACACTTGCCAAGTCGAATTGACAGTTTAAAACTGCACACACAGACACTGCAGTGGCAGGTCTGTTTACAGGGCTACTAATGTGGGTGGCACAACCAGTGCTGCAGGCCTACTAGTAGCATTTGATTTACAGGTCCTGGGCACCTCTAGTGCACTGTACTAGGGACGTAGCAGTAAATCAAATATGCCAATCATGAGAATCCAATGACATACACATTTTATATAGGAACACTTGCACTTTAGCACTGGTTAGAAGTGGTAAAGTGCCCAGAGTAACAAAAACATCAACAACAGAGCCCAGCACACATCACCAATCTGGGAAACAGAGGCTAAAAGTTAGGGGAGACCACAACAAGGATGCCAAGTCTAACATATGTCCCCCCAGGTGAAAGTGGGAGAGCAACTGCCCAACCTCATGGGAGTTCTCATCACTAATGCAGAAGAATCTGGACAGACCATCAGCATTGGCGTGTTCTGTACCAGGGCGGTCTCCCACCGTAAACAACCTGGGAAACAGAGGCAAAAAGTTAGGGGAGACCACACAAAGTATGCCAGGTCTAACACCAGTGAATTGCTGGTAGGGGATAAGACCAGCATTGACATTTATCATGTAGGAGCCTTGTGTGTAGATATGTGTCCCCATATTCCTCCACTTTTGTACTGACACTCTGTGACTTAAGACATGGTTACACCCATCACAATTGCTAAGCGTAGTAGTTGTCTCACAATACTCAAAGATATGCTGTTTGTATAGGAGGTATTTATTTACTGGGTTTTAGTGCTATATTTACGATGTCCAGGTCAGTGACCCCATTTGTGAAATCCATACATTTGTGACACAACACAAGTCCAGGGTTGAGGGACATGTCATGGGACATGCTTCGGTGAAGTGTTTTTAAGTGCGGAGAAGCTTGATTTGCCAATTTGTAGGTGAGAGACAATGACAGTCCATAGCAGACAGGTAAACAATATGTCTGTGAGGTTTGCACATATCCAACTGTGCTAACACTGTGATGATTTTAAGCACAGGACAAAGGAAAACACTGCCCATGTGGCATGTGCTGGTGCTACTGGGAACTCTTATGGGTGAAGAGGATCTGTTCCACATCTTCATCCTCTGACGTGTGTGGTGTCTCCTTTGCCCTTGATGGTGGTGGTGTGGAGAGAGAGGGGGCCACACACACTTCAGTGGTTGGAGATTTGGAGTCACAATTCCCGGCAGCTGCCATCTGTGGCACTACATATGGCATCACTGTAGCAAGGAGGAACTGTTGATTTGTTAGGATAGTAGCAACATCCCAGTGGTAGGCAGCCATGTCTGCCCTGAGGGTGACCAGTTCCCGGTGCATGGAGTCAATCTTGTTTTTAAGCACACTGCTGCCAGTTTGGGAGGGCAGTTGTCGTGGCCTCTCCCTCACGGCAGCAGCTATGTCCCTCAGACACTGATTGACTCCATGCAGTGGGGAGTGTGTGCCTCGTTTGGCTGCAGTCTGTTCATTGGCTGTGAAGGGGCACATGCGCGTACCCTCTAGGCTGTCTGCCACAGTCTCCATCCCCACCCGCACCTCCATGGTCAGCTTCCTGTCCTCTCAAAGGTGGCTCCCTGGGGCCTCTGGGGCCTCTGAGTCCTCAGCTGTGTTGGTGGTGGCAGGTAATGCTATTGGGGTGTTGAGTGAGGCATCTGGGATGGCCATCTTGGATGGCTGCTACATCATTTGTCCTCCTTGCGACTGGAGGTGGTGTTTGGAGGGACACAAGGACATCTTGGAGGGTCCCTTAGCTGATGGTTGTCAGCTGGTCATCCGGGAACTCCAGGACAGGCAGATCAGCAGGAGAGCCATCTGCAATGAGATGGTGTAAAATCAATCGTTCTGTATTGTGGCAGTTGACATGTCACGTCACTGACTTGCTCTTGGCGGCTCATTGTCATCTTACTTCCCAAACAATGTTCCTTTACATTGTGGTTGCAGTATATCAGCCCTTTGCCCCACCTTACAGCACATGAGCAGCTTAGGTGGTGCAATTGGCTGCGTCCTATCTACTATGTGTGATGTATATCATTTTTATGGCTTGACACCATCTTGTTATTGTCAGCCCTCTCTATGCATCCATTTGCATGGTAGGGCCTTGCAATGTGTGTTGCAGTGGACAGTCTTACATGTTTCACATACACCCATGTGGTACTGAAACCTTGCACCACCCCAGAGATGGCATTGCCAGGACACTATGCTGTTGTATCCTTTGATAGCTCCTCATGTTGATGTATTCAGAGTCACCAGATCCTCGGGGTCTGCGCATGTTCCCAACACGTCCACCACTGAACAGTTCCAAGACTCTGATAGATAAATCACAGAGGCTAAGAGAGTTCAAGAGGGGATGAGGGGATTAGGAAGGGAACAGCTGGGAAGGAGTCCTGAGGTAAGAAAAAGGTTAAAACACACAATATGAAAATTACATCTAATGAAATCAATACTAGACTATGGTGGTCATTACAACCTCAGCGGTCTTTTTACAAGACCGCAGAGGGACCGCCGTGCTGAAGACCGCCAGTGCAGGTGGTTTTCCGCTCGGCGCATTATGACCGCTGGCAGCCCTCCGTCCTTTTCCATACGGAGAGCTGCCAGCAGCCATACTGGCGGTCGGCGGGGAAGTGGAGGTTGCTCCACCTTCACCGCCCCATCATCAGAACACTGCCCACTGAATCACGTCCTGTGATTCGGCGTGGCGGTGTACTGTTGACGGGGTGCTGGCAGCGGAGCTGCCCCAATGGATCCCGTCCCCTCCTGGAGGATCAACGGACCAGTTAAGTTGATCGTTCGTTAGGGGAGGGGGTGAGCGGGGGTTGTATGTTGTGTGCGTGCATGGGGGTGTGTGTATGTAGAGGGGGTGTGTGAGTGCCTGTATGCATACGGGGGTGTTGTGTGTTTGGAAATGAGTGCGTGTCTGTCTGTATGTATGTCTGTATGGATGTGTGCGTGTATGGCTGTTGGCATGTATGTTGGTGTGTCTGCGGGTATGTGTGTTGGTGGTGCCTGCGTGTGTGTCGGGTGTGAATGTGTAATGTAATGTTGGGGGTAGGAGGTGGGGAGGGGGGGTCGTGCCACCTTTGGGGGTGGCAGGGGTGGTGGGGGGTGTAGGGGAAGGACTTGGGTGGGGGTGGGGGGTGGGGGAGACCCCTATCAGTGCCAGGGAAGGAATTCCCTGGCACTGATAGTGCTCACCGTCAAGGAGGTTCCTAACCCCATGAAATCCATGGCGGTGAGCCGGGTCATGATACTGCCGGCGGTATTGTGACGACCGCCGGGCTGGAGACCCAGGTCTCCAGCCCAGCGGTCGGATCGGAGAAGTGGCGGATGACCATGGCGGTAACCGCCATGGTCATAATTCCAAAATGTTTACCGCCAGCCTGGCCAGCATCCAGCGTAATTGCTGAGGAGTCAAAAGTCTGGTGGAACTCATGAACTGAAGATTACAATGATCAGTATATACTGTGACAGTGTATTTGGCACCCAACAAATGATGTCTCCATTCTTTAAAGGCGTCACGAATCGCCAGAAGCTCTTTTTCAGCAATGACACAGTTATGTTCGGCTTCGTTCAACTTCCGAGACATATAAGCTACAGGATGGAGTTGACCAGTGTCTTTATTTTGTTGCGATAAGACAGCTCCTATTGCTACATCTGAAGCATCAGCTTCCACTATGAAAGGTCGATTCGCATCAGGATGAGTCAAGACTGGGGCAGTGGAGAAAGCTTGCTTCAAAGTAGAGAAGGCTTGGTCAGCTTCTGGGGACCATACAAACTTTTCTTGCTTTCTTAATAGCTTAGTGATCGGAGCCACTGTCTGCGAGAAATGATTTATGAACCTCCGGTAAAAATTTGCAAACCCCAGGAAACATTGTACATCACGAACAGTCTTTGGGGTGGGCCAATCAGATATGGCTTTTGCTTTCTTTTCTGCCATCACCATACCTTGAGGGTAAGTATAACCCCTAAAAACTCAACTGTGATAACATGAAACTCACGCTTGGTTAGTTTGCAATATAATTGGTGTTTTCGAAGGGCTGCAAGAATTTTCTTGACATGTTGGACATGTTCGTTTTCATTGTCTGAGTAGATAAAAATGTCATTGATGTATACTATGGCAAATATGTCGAGGTAGTCTCTAAGAACGTCATTCAAGAAAAATGTAAATGCTGCTGGAGCATTACACAGACCAAAAGGCATGACGGTGTATTAAAAAAGGCCATATCTTGTCTTGAACGCTGTTTTCCATTCGTCACCCTCTCTCATTCTGACCAAATGATAAGCACCTCAAAGGTCAAGGTTCGTGTAGATTTTTGGTCTCTTTACGTGTTCCAATAAGACCGGAATTAGGGGTAAAGGATATATATTCTTGATGGTGACTTTGTTCAATCCCCTATAGTCGATACAAGCTCGAAGTTCTCCATTAGCTTTTGAAACAAAAAACAAAGGCGAAGCTGCAGGAGACTTAGAGGGGCGAATGAAACCATTCTCCAAAAATTGATCTAGGTATTTTCGTAAATGTTGATTTTCATGTTATGACAGGGCATTCACACGACAGTTGGGAAGTATCGCACCTGGGGCTAGATTAATTTGACAGTCATAAGATCTATGAGGAGGTAGGGTCTCTGCTCCTTTCTCATCAAATGCATCTTTGTAAGATGAATATTGTTTGGGCAGCTGAATTTCTTTCTCCGCAGTAGCTATGTAAGAGTTGCAGACTTTTGGTACTTGAATCTTTTGGAGACATTGTTCTTTACATAGCACAGATGAGAACATGATTTTTCGATCTCCCCAATTGATCTCTGGATTGTGATGAGTTAACCATGGCAAGCCCAGGATAATCCCATATTGGGGAGCATGGATCACGTCAAGGATGATTTTCTCTTTATGTTTCTTTCTTTGATTCTTCTCTTCACAAATCATTGATAAGGGAATAGTCTGAAGAGTTACTGGACCTCCAGTCAAGAGTTTTCCATCGACTGCCTGGATGATTTCTGGGGTCTTCTTTTCAATACATGGGGTCCCCCATGCACGAACCAATTGGGCGTCAACAAAGTTCCCAGTAGCCCCAGAATCGGCTAGAGCTTTTTTTAAATAGATCTTTTTCTTCACCTGAACTCTTATTTCCAGTTTAAGATGTCTAGATTGTGAAGGGTCCACAGTGACACCCAAGAGCAATCCTTCTCTGCATCTCGGGTGTTTCAGTTTTCCAACTTGACTGGTGCATTGGCTGCGACCTTCTGAACTGGACCTTGCTTGCTCTTTGGTTTGATTGGGCAATCTTTGGCAAAATGACCCTTCCGCCCACAGTAAAGACATTGTCAATTTTTGATGTGTAGGTCCTTTTCATCTTTGGTCAAAGGTCTTCTGATGGTTCCAATTTCCATCGGTTCCGGCATTCTTTCTTTCGGAGTTCTTGAGTCTCTGTTATCATGAACACGCCATGAATATATTTCAGTCTTTTTGCACATTCCTTTACGTTCTGATAAACGATGATCAAGCCTCAAGACAAGGTTTATTAATTCTTGACAGTCTGTAGGTTGTGGGTCAATTTGCGCTAAGATATCTTTTAGTTCCTCTTTGAGTCCCTTGTAAAACAAGACTGCTTGTTTTTCTTCATGCCAGGATGTCTTGGCAACCAACCAGTTACATTTGGCTAGATATGACACTAGGTCCTGATTCCCTTGGCGTAAATCTAATAATTCACGATCTGCTGACTGTGTTACAGTTCTACGATCAAAAACTCTCCCAAACTCACAAACAAAATTTCTCCAGTTGTACAACAAGGGACTATCTTTACGCACAAGAGGTATTGCCCAGGTAGCTGCATCCCCAGACATATATGATAAAAAGAAAGCTACTTTGGACTGGGCAACTGGGAAAGTATGTGGTCTACAGGTGAAGTGTAGTTCCACTTGAACCAAGAAAGATTGCGCTTTCAAAGGGTCACCTGAAAAACTTTCTGGGGGAGCTAAAGGAATTGCGGAAGGGACATTGAGGGAAATGCTTGTCAGATTACTCCCAGAAGTCTGAGAAGAAGTACCCGGCCAAGACACACCTGTGGGACTTTGTTCCCTCTTCTCTACCTTATCTTGTAACTGACTCACTCTCTCAGCTAGGCTAGTTGTCAATTCTTTGGATGATACCACCTCTGCCTGGAGCTGGGTGATAGCCTTGACTAACTCATCCAGCGTGGCCATGCTGAGAACATCCACAAACCAGGAGGATAATAATTTGTGTGCTCACTAGTTTGTCAGAGTCACCAGATCCTCGGGGTCTGCGCATTTTCCCAGCACATCCACCACTGAACAGCTCCACAACTCTGATAGATAAATCACAGAGGCTAAGAGGGTTCAAGAGGGGAAGAGGGGATTAGGAAGGGAACAGCTGGGAAGGAGACCTGTAGTAAGAAAAAGGTTAAAAAACACAATATGAAAATTATATCTCATGAAATCAATACTAGACTATGACTCTAAGACTAGTCATTCTGAAAACATGAACAACCTAAGAATTAGGCTTAAAATGACTAAGTTTCAAAATGGCCGGATACCTATAAGGGAATCAAGATGGATTCAATGAAACTTTCAAATTCAAGTACTTTCCTTTACATGAGAATCAGGAAAACATTCTGAATAAGTTCTAAACCAGTCATATGAATCCTTTTTTGAGAATGCATACTAGGACCATGCAATATTGCATCTAGAAACTCTAGTCTTCTGTGTTCTCTTGAAATGTTTCAACACGAATTGCGCACACTGCAAATTTTCATATATATAGTAAACACCATAAAAGGATTGTGCACCATGAATAACACAATATGGATTCAGGAAACAAATCACACAACTTGTCAACTCAAATATTACCTAATAAATGTTTTAGAAAAATGGTTCTTGTAACGAAGAGGTCGAGTCCGCCCAAGTAGTATCATCTTACTTGGGTGGGGCTAGGTGGTCAAATGATGAAGCAAGACACTATTATGTGTGTGAGACCACCTAGTCCGTAAGGGAACTCCCCCCCTTCCCCCTGTAGAACAACACAGCCTTCCACCCTCGGGGACACTCTCCACCCACAACTTTTCTATTCCGTATCATAAGGCGACCCAAGAGATACTGCCTTTTGAGGGAACACTGACTCGGTTCCACCCTCAACCCCTACTACCCCACACCCTTAGTGGTTATATAGATTTCTTTTGGGAGGTGGTGTGGGATAGCAACACTCCCAGTACTCTCTTTTCGTGTTTTTATTAGAAAAGAGGCATACAATGAACAACATGAATTAAGCTTGAAGAGAGAATCATGTATCTTGCCGATTCGAGTGTCACCATGTGAAATGTCAAGAAATGGTAGCACGCAATGACTATCAAGGTTAAATCACCATTAAACGAATTGCGCGTCTTGCCGATCCTTAAGCCACAATGTAAATGGCAAAAAATAACAACGCGCAATGAATAACAAGATTAAAGCACCATGAAACGAATCGTGCGTCTTTTGCCGATTCTTAAGCCACCATGCAAATGTCAAGAAATGGTAGCGCACAATGAATAACAAAGTCAAATCATCATGAAATGAATCGCACGTCTTGCCGATTCGCAAGCCACCATACAAATGTCAAGAAATGGTAGCGCGCAATGAATAACAAGATCAAATCAGCATGAAACAAATCGCGTGTCTTGCCGATTCGCAAGCCACCATGAAAATGTCAAGAAATGGTAGCGCGCAATGAATAACAAAGTCAAATCATCATGAAACGAATCGCGCGTCTTGCCGATTCGCAAGCCACCATACAAATGTCAAGAAATGGTAGCGCGCAAAGTAATCTGTTAATCATTAAAGAATTAGGCCAAGAATATGAAAGTTCTCGATAGCGGCGTCGGGAGGTCAGACCAGCCACCGTCTTACCGCCCAGAACAAGGATCACCAATGAAGAATGAAGGGCAGAGGCCTGGAAGATCAAATAGGCCATCGGGACAGGAACTCAGGAAGTAGCTGCCGCTCTGCACCGGGACCTCTGAATAGTGAGCACTTGGAGCTGGGCTGGCTCCCTTTTATAGAGTCTTGGCCCAGCCCACAACCACACCCAGGCATGCTGCAGGGAAAGTCTCTGGAAGGCCTTGAAAGGGACCACACCCTAACACACTCTGAAAGCCTGCAGCAATACATCGCAAATTAACAGTATTTTTAAACACATTAAAAATAAGTCTTCGGGATTAAACTCTGCAATGCAAAAGGTTAAACAACAACATATCAGCACAATGCATAAATTACGTTGTTTTGAGAGTGCTGGGTTTTTGCATTCTAGTCACCAATAGAGCGCACACTGCCCTGGTGTTGACAGATGTATGTGTATGTGTGCTACATTGCACAGCACACATGGACCTGGCAGGTGTCCACTTCATCTTCTGTCTGTGCTGGAAAGTGTGCTCCCTACACAGCTATGATCTCCCCCTCAATGCAGCCATCATTACACTATGATGCAAGAGATGCAGCATAGGGGCAGTGCAGCTAAATTGACACAGGCACAGGGGTAGACCCAGGGATGGCAAGCATGGGTATCATTTGTGGCTGTGTACATCATTTTGTATATGACAGTGCCTGATTGTAACTTAGTTCATGGACATAGCCAGGGCCTCAAGCTTGTTTGATGGTGATTTGGAAGATAACCTTACTGTTCCCTCAGTACAAGTGCAGCAGTAGTATGACCACCTGACTGCCATTGTCTAAATGACCACCCCCAGCAGGGCAGGTAGTAGTGGCACATGTTGTCAATAGGGAATGCCCCATGGGCCAATGGCCTGGCATTGGCAGGATTCCAGCAGCTTACAGACTGGCAATGCCACCTGTCTTGTGACATCAGACCAGTTTTACGATCAATGATCCCATCCAGGTCTGTTCCTGCTTTTCCACCAGCTTTTGCATGGTGGTGGAACCCCCATGCAAAGGTTAGTGGTAATGTGGTGTGGTGTGCTCCTGGGTGCCCCTGCACAGCCCATGCACCTGGCATGGGCAGTGCAGGGGGTCCCATGCCCTGCCCCTTTGCCCTTTCCACTGCTTAATTTCCACGGCTAAGTGCAGCGTGCCCTGTCACACCAAATGCACCCCAAAACCGTCACTGACCCTATTTGATCCATCAACAGTGTGGTGCTAAGTGCCCCACAGAGCTACCATGAACAGACATATTTCCACCCGCCATCCCAACGTTTGATTCATAATGCCAACTGCAAAGAGTACACTGCACTGGCAGTCTTACCAACACCAGACTTGCCCATGCACCATCCTCCACCCACAATTATGTTCAAAGTCATACACCATGTGTTGTATGTGTGTGTTTATTTCCCCATTCCTATGTGTCTCACATGGTTGTGTCAGAGTAGTTGTGGGCTCAGCCAGTAACTGTTGGGACCTATAGTTTTCTATCTGTGGTACATATTTTCTGTAGTGACACATTTCTGTTCAGCATCAAGATGTATGGTTCCATGCTACACCAGTTTAGTTGGTCTGGGTAGTGGCATGTTTCTAGTGATACAGAACCAGCCTGCTATTCCCCCAGCGCCTGCTCAGATTATTTTTACCTGAACCCAGGGGGCATCCTCGATATATGATAGAGTGATGGCTGCCTTATGTGAATGTGTTGTCAATGTTCGGGGTGGTGGTGCTACAGGCACATGTCTGGGTACTGTTGGGAAGGTTGCAATGAATTGTGTGCTCTGAGGTGCAGCACATGTGTGTTTGAGCAATGCGGCAAGGCAGTTGCAAGGTGTTACTGCAAGGGACACCACCATGACATCACCCCAGGAATGGTATTGACTGACTACCTAGTCTCTGAAGTCTTGGTCATGTTGGTAGGGTTAATATGACTATATGCAAGGGATGTTGTGATGACACAACCAGAGACACAGTCATTACACATGCCTTCCATCCCATGTGCTGCATGTGTACATGTAGGTATTTAGGCCTGGTGATTGACATATGTCCAGTTTCTGTATGTGTTGTGGTGCATGGCACTACCAAGGCCTAGGTACATGTGTAGCTTATGTAAGCATGGTGCAACTTACTTCATGTGCAGTGTGTCCCTCTGCACTCCTTTGACATGCATTGTGTGAGTCTTATGTGCCTCACCCTTCTTGCACTTGACAATTTAGCATTAATTTCCCCCATGCAAATTACCCTGCATTTGAGGTGTTTCCTGGTAGTCTGCGCTGTCCTGATCTGAAATTCCAGTGACCAGTTCCTCCGGGATGACCGCTGCAACCATCTCCTCTATCTAGTCCAAGACCATTTGTGGTGGTAGACTACCAACTCCAGTTTGCAGTGCTGCCTTCCTGTTCCTTGCCATTTTTCCTTTGTCCTTCGCTTACAATCATGCCAGCATTTCTGGCACTCTGTTACGGTTCTCCTCCCCTCTGCCACACTCTTAATCTTGTCTACTATCTGCTGCCAGATTGCCTCTCTCCTGCCAATTGGCAATTTGAAGGTGATGAAGAGTTGATGTTGATGCTCCGTCACCTCTCTCACCAGTATTTCGTGCTCCTTCACACTGAAACAACACTTTCTCTTTTTCTTCTCCCTCTTAGATGCTTTGTCTGTGTCCTCCTGGCTGGTTCCTGGTTGATTGGGTGTCACCCTGGGGCCTCCCCTGGCTTTCTGGCTCCATTTTGCTACTCCTTGGCACAGTTTTCTTCGTTAGCATCTGTAAATGATGCTAATGCAGGTAATAATGGTGCCTTTCAGTTTTGCAACATGTTTACGTGTTATAGAACAGGTTAGAGTCATTTTTCTGGCGTTAATGTTATTTTGCCTTAGGACAAGGCGCAATGGTTAGCATCAGAAATTTTGACTCTAACCTGTTTTAGCGCCACCCAGCATCATTGTATAAATATGATGCCCGGGTGGGGTTAAAAAATGGCGCTAGTCAGTGCTAAACATTTTGATGCAAAAAAGCATAAATCTGTTCCTAAATTCCAGTCATTTTTCTTCCAGTTCTCCAGCTTGCTCAGCAATCCACCACTTGTATTTTGAAACATCCCCTTCAGAAAAGTAATGAAAGAGGAAACATTTTTTTTGTAGAGTTGATCAAGTAAGATGTACTCTTTGGATGAGATAACGTCATTTTGCATCCTTGCATTACAAGCCAAGCAAAGAATTAAGCTCTTAACTAAGGCATGCGCTTCTGGGTTTTCATTCACACTTCCAAGTGCGAACCTGTCAGATACCTTCGTTAGCTGCTCTGTAGCATTTGCAACAATGGAGTAGCTTGGCCCATCATACTGTCCTCTTTGATAACTTCCTGTGTGAAAACCTGACCCAATAGATCTTACTTGGGAACCTTCCATTTCATGCAGACGGCTGCCACAAACTCTAAGAATCCCAATCCTTCCACAAAAGAAAAAGGGAGGAGGTCCAGTGCTAGAATCCTTGCCAGCTTCCCATTGTACAAATGAGCCAATGGGTGGTTGCAGTCGTAGGGCCCCCTCTGCCTAAGCAAACCTGAGATAGTAGCCTAGATTTTCTTCTTTTCTGAGACCACTGACACAGGTAACTTTTGAGATGTAGGTGGAGGTAGACTCAATGCACGTTGAGATGCAGTCACTGTATGTTGTGGTGTCTCCATCTGACTGTGAGTCTTCTTGTGCCATGGTGACGTCACTAAAGTGGGTGATTCTGGCACGCTGCTTGGGACAGTGCTCCTTTACATGAGTATGTCACCCTCTTCTGCCTCATCTTCCACCATGACTTGACCAGTTGTTGCTGATGTTTCCTGGCTCCCCTCACCGGACATCGTTATACCTAGATTTGGGCAGACAATGCAATTGCTATAGCCAACATTTGCAACACCTTCTGATTTTGGTCTTATTAAATTTGGAGAAGAAAATATGTTTGTACATGAATGGTAGCTTTAGCCGGACAGACGATGTTTTGTGTTTTAGTGATACATGTGATGTTTGATACTAAATGAAGCATTATGATTGACACAGTTCCTAGTTGTGCTTTGTCTGAAAGATTTTCATTCTGTTTCAACAGACAACATGACTGGAGCAGAAAAAGGCCCACCTCATCCATGCCGAATGATACAGGCACATCAGTTTTGTGGCAAAGGCATATCGAAGAATAGTCAGACAAAATGTGGAGAAGAGGGAAGTGGGAACATGGCACATTACACCTCAGGGCACAGCCACACCCGTCCAGACAGAGCCAGGTCATGATGTTGCAGCAGTGCCTCAGTAGCACATCTACCATCCACCCCACAGGACTAGCAGTGCCCCAGTCACAAACCAAAGGACATGGTTCAACAGTTGAAATGTGGATGATCAACAACATCTCAGACCTAAAGCTTCGGGTGTCAGCCCCTGATCACAAGATAGACACTGCAATATGGTTATTGCAAACTCTGCAACAGGCTAGGGACAGGATTGGTGAACAATTGTAGACCACAGGGATCCTTTCTTCCCTTCCCCATGTTTTAGTTTTTGGTTTTATTCTACTGTTTTTATAGCACATTTTAGGCATAGCTAATATAGGCTTAAACAATGTTAGCAGCACACGCTATAAATTACTTCTTTCAGCATATGTAATGAATAATACAGAATAAATTCAATTGAATGTAGAGTCCTCCTCCAATCAGTTTCGTGAACAGGATCTTGTTTAATTCTCCTTGAGCTTGTTCCCAACTTTCATCACATATTTTCCATAGAATTCCAAATTTCCGTCAAAGAAATCACAACTTCGCCCATCCCGTCAACACGTGTTTCGTCTAGGGAGTGCCCTTTGACTTCTTCAGGACTTCCAATAATAACATTTTCATTTGATACAAGTTAACATATGTTGTTGGTACCTCATTAACTACCCTCAACCACATTGATAGATCTCTCATTATGCATGCTTAAATGTGGAAACCGTGAGAATCAAAATCGAGCATTCTTAGAAATGTGCCCTTACCAATTGTCATCATATTCACATTTAATATTGCCCCAAATTAATTATTTACCAACTAAAGTCTCTAATGCTAGTCCCAACAAGTCGTGTTCTTGTGAGAAGTGTGTGGAATAAATATTGAAAAGTATGTGGAATAAATAGTGTTTATAAAACAGTGCCAACCAAATTAATGATCACTGTGGTGTGATAAAGGTGTCAAAGTATCCCTATTACACACCGGTGCATAAGCTAGATCACCAGATGCACACCTGCAGTGTCAAAGACTCAAAATATTTCCTCCTAGTTCTCGTCAATATCGATTGTTGAATTGTTCCCGTTTTAAGATGCCGGTAATTCATATTCATCCAGCGTATCCTGTCAATATGTCAAAATTATTGGTTCCCCGTGTACTTCCAAAGTTCAGAAAAGTTCAAAAAAAGACATACTAAAAAAGACTTTTAACGTACACTATCCTGATTTTTTTTTTCTGCATTCTTAATACAACCACTGTGTTGCACAGCAAACTTTTTGACTCATGGCGCATATTGCAACACAGTCATATAGGTCTCTGGGCCTACCATTCCTTGATGTATGATAAGAGGCCAGGTCCACATCGGTCAAGGTGATTTGCATTGTTTTTCATATTGCCTGTAGTGATTGTGTTTTAACATGTTGACAGCATTGCTTTTCAGATTACACCTAAACCCCAGGGTGCCTGCATTCCCTGTGGCCAGTCACTTTCAGCCCACTGCTCCTGCCCTGGTGATATATGTTTGGATACAGATTTGTGATGATCCTGACATCTGGATTTCACATTTTACACTATGGTACTCTGCCTTGTTTTGCTGTCTTGCATGCACATTGTGCGCAACGGTTGATTCTGGAACACTTATCCTGCACAACTCTACAACCAAACAACCTTGCTACACAGTAGGAATGTGTGAGGGCATGTACTTACCATGCATTTTCAATTACTGTCTCCTCATTTGATCTGATTGGATACACTTTTGGATTAATCATTGTGGACAGTGGACACTGTGTGCCAAATCTGAGGCTATGGGCTCAATCACACAAGGGCAGTTGCTAGCATTGGCATTCACCCTAGTTGATAATTGCTGGGGTTGGTATCTGCATGGAATGACAAGTCCTTTGACTCAGGCCCACACATGTATATTTATGTATGTACATATACATGCCCCCTTTGCTGCTCCTTATTTTGTGCCAATGACTCACATAACTGCCACCCTCTGATGTAACCACGATCATGCACTGACTCTCATGTGCCAACAACAAAAACAATATGTGTGACCATATCCTATGTACTGACATGTCTTGATGTCATTGAGGGAAATGGTTCAAGCTCTACACCATATGGTAGTAGTGCTGGAATTGGAGACATGTAATTACCCTAGTTTGTGACATGACTGGGCACATCCACCTCCATCTCCTGGCCTTTGAGGTGGCAGACTAGTTCTTCCTGTACCTTTACAGAGCCCTGTTTCACATTCTCCTACTGAGATATATGTAGCATGGTAGGACAATTTCCCTTCAGTGTCTCTCCTGCCACAACTTCACCCAGGACTTCACTACATGTACAACATTGTACCCCAATGGGCTTTTCTCTGTCATCCCTTCACAACTGCAATACAAGTGTGACATTGTCTGCCATAGCAGTGCATGTGTATTGGTCTGGCTATCTTGCAGTACACATATCCATTCTGACCTACTAGCTATGGAATGTCGCCCCATTCAAACACAGTGGCAGTTCAATCTACTCAGCTAGCACTTACAATGCACTGCACAACCATGGGTCCACCAGGGCCATTCCTCAGCTTTGGTTTCAACACACATGCTCCTTTGATATGCATCACTCGCATTAACACTGACCCAGTCCAATTTAGTACATGGTATGGGTTCTGGTGGGCTTTACCATGGCAACTGACACCTGTGTGGTCTCACCAGGCACATCAGGACAGCTGTGTGTTATGTTTTGTCATGGCAATTGATATGCATGTGGCTCCTGGCATGTACCTTTGTGCTGATATTTCACACACCCCACACCTGACCTCCCACTAGGGTGAGCTGTTTCTCCTCTGACAAGCACATGCTCTTGGTTCTATTTACAATGCATATTTGTGTTTGAGGGTCAATGTAGGACAGAGTGGCCTTGTGGTGCAAGGTTTCCTGCATTGTTACTGTCAGGTTGTATAGGGCTCAGGTGTCCATGCAGGATTTTCCAGCCCATGGGGCTTATTTTCCTTCAGCTTCCACCACCGGTAGGTGACTTTTGGTGACACACCAGCATAGCAGGCAGCAGACCCATATTTTCAAGACCATCTTGCATGGCTATTACTGGCCTTGTAGGTATGCAGTGAGGCAAGGTGGCGAAAGGTGGCAAAAGTTGATAGGTATCCTTACACTGCATCAAGGGGGCATACCATAGGCATTGGTATGCAAAACCCATGGGTTTTGTTGCATTTCCTGATTTACAAGGATCTGTGAACTGGGGAATGCAACAAATTCTTACACCTTACCAGGGGAACTGTGACAAGAAGTAATGTTTTTTACTCCTTGTTTTCTCCTCTTTCTGTGTGTGCTGCATTCTGCCACTCACGTAGGAAGAGGATAAAGCCTGACATGATTGTTTTGAGCAGGGAGGTGCCCCTTTCTGCACAGGGACAATCCTGCCTGTGACTCAGGCATACATACAACCTGATGCAAGGATACTTGCATTGGCCCCAGGCAGCCCAGTGTGTGCCAGTGCAGGGGAGAGGACAGGAATGCACATTATATGGTCAGTGGGACCCAATCCTCTCCTATCCATGTGTCATAGATCAGCACAGCAAGGTGACTTGCAGCGCTGCCCTCTGCCACTTACCTTGTGATTGGGCCCCCATATTGATTACTTTGTATGGTGGAATTTGTAGTTCTTGTGACTCATGTTGGATATTCCACCACACATACCAGTTTACAAAGGAGAACCTGACTGGTACTGCACTTCACAGATGTAAAGGATACATTTGACAGAGTCCTAAGATTATAGCCAACAACTTGTCTGTGATGACAGCTGCCAGCTGCTCATCCAAGGCATCCAGCTCCTACTGGGGCACAGGGCTCCATGATCTCGTCTGCATTGCTTCCTTCAGGTTGTTGGACAGTTTCTCCTTTGTCCCCTGTTTATAATCATGGCAACACTTATTGCAGTAATGACAGCCATCTTTGCTTGTTCAACATTGTTGACCTTCTCCAATATTGACTGTCAAAAGGCCTCTTTCTTCCCTAGTGGCAGTTTAGAGGGGACAAAGAGCTGATGTTGGCACTCTATCACCCCAGTGATCAAGATGTCATACTCATCCTCACTGAAGTTGCACTTCGTCTTCCACTGGGACTCTGTCCGCACATCCTGGTTGATGCTGGGCTTGTTGTCCTGACTTCTGCTGCCTGCTCCCTGGCTGCCTTCAGTTATGTTTGCCATTTTTTTTACAAAGCATAATTCTTTCTACTTTTTTAATGCATTCTGGACTCAAAAGTGATGCAGGGTCAATTTGCATCACTTTACTTGTCACAAGTCAGCCCTGCATCAGTTTTGCAGCAAGAGGGTCACATTTTCCTACATAGATGCCTCATTTTTTTCCCATGCAGCTTGGATCCTTACACCATGATGGACTGTATTGTAAATATGATGCATCCATTGTATAGAATTTTATTGTGGCAAAGTGCAAGTTAGGATGATGCATCACTGATGTAGCACAGCTATGCTATGCATCATTTCTTGTAAATATGGCCTTGAATGTTTGGGCAGAAGGTGGTCTTATCACAATTCCCTCAGGTTGGTTCTGGGCGGGGGGAGGTGACAATTACCTACCCTCACTTAGAAACTCAACATCAAAGCTCTGGCTAACCCACAGCTCAGAAACACATTGAGGAAGGCCATAGTTGAATATTTTGAGGTATATGAGATTGTCTTGTTATGTGTGAATGAGGCACTGATATTTATCAAAGAGGGACTCATGGCACTCCCCGTTATGAATCCTGGTTACAAATAAACTGGCCTAAATCCTATTATTCTGAGGAATGCACTGGACTCCCACTGACGGGGATAGTACCAAGATTTCAGACCATCACAATTTGGGGGTAAATGTCTATAACTTTGTCTCACTCTTGATGGAGTGCAAGCTTGGTAGGCTGCTTGCGTCCACATGTCAATCAGTAAAACTTTAGCTTTACTGCTGTCCCCAGAGAGTAGGATAGCAATATTTAAAAAGCTGTTTTTCCTTCCATTAATGTATTACTTCTCAATGCCTAGTCCATAACCACAAAAAGGTATTTGCTGACTTCCACATGTTTCTTTCTGATCTCATTTGGGATTTTGGTAGGAAGCAGGTTATCTCCATGAGATACAACGTTCTCTTACAGATGGAACTTCAGCAAACCCCCTCTCAACTATGAACTGTACTATGCCCAGCTCAACTGCAGTGAATCACTCAGTGGCTGGCGCCAGACACAGACCCATAAAGGACAAAGGTTTTTGATGACATGCAAACCCCTGAGATATTGCACTGGCTAATAACACTGGGAACATGGCACCTACTGACACATAAGCTAGGGGAGATGGCAAGACACTGTTTAAATAGAATTGTACATCCTAAATAGTGTAGATCCCCATACATGCTGTATCTCCCGCTCTGCTACCCCACCCATCCATTGCCTGAAAGCCATTCACTGCACAGAGACGTGTACCAAGAAAGCTATTACAAGATTGGGTGAACTTTACATGCATGGGATTCTTCAGACATAACAGGAACTATGGGTCAAATGTACTGTAGGACTGGGACATACAATACACTAGTTGGCACATTGAATCAGCTATGGGAGCAGGAGGTTCCGGAAGCCCCTACAATGCTTTCCCTCCAGATGATGCTTACTCACAGTGGTGCTAGGAGGGCAGTAATGGTGGTATGCAATTCCCTATTAACTCCAACAACAACCCCAGCAATTCACCTCAAGACCGTCTAGAAGAAAATATAACAGGGATTGTAGCCAACTGACAATGGACTAAAGTGTTGGAGTGTCTCATAATGTCCCTCTAAAATACACCCAGTTTAACTACTTACTCTAGACCTACCTAACCCCTGTTTGTATCACTGGTATGTACAAGGGAGCAGACTCCAGGTGCCCCCGCTATCAATCCCCACAAGTGAGATTCTTTCACATGATGTGGCAAGGTCTGGTCATCTTGTAGTATTCAGGGAAAGTACTTGACACCTTCCTTTACTCTGCCTATGGCATATCACTTGTGGTGTGTTCTGAAATTGAGGATTATTACAGCAGCATGTTAGCAACTATGGTCACCTATGCAGCAGGAGGCCATGGGGGATTTGGGAGCAGATGGTTGTGGGCAGACACATGGCCACTGATGCAAGTAAAGAGAAGGGGCATGGATAGCAGATCTTTTGACCTATAATCCATTTCGATTTAGTACTTCTTTAGTGGATTATACATATGAAGAGGAGATCTCTGTGACTGTAAGGATGATGCCCCTGTTGATGGTTAAATATATTTTTGTTGCCATTTGTACAAACCATTTTGAACTGTGCCACTGCTTCTACGGAATGACATGATAATGTGACATCTTTTCAAGATAACTTGGGTTATTTATCCATGATAAACTGAATCCTCTTGCATAACTGTATGACCCACACTGTTTGTTATCTTTTGAAAATTGAATAAAGGACTATATGAAAAAATGGATGCTAATTACAGCAGTCTATTGAGACCCAAAATATTCAAAGATGTCAGTCAATGGAGAGGCTGAAGAATATTTATTAGAGGTCATTAATAATAATATTCGGTCAACTGAAATGACATTTCTGATTTTGGTCAATATTTTTATAATGAGCTTTTGATGTATTTATGAGTATTATTCTTAGAAATGAAACAATATTACAGCCCTAATATAATTAATGGTGATTCTAACGCCAAGACGATAGCTGCTCCTGATGACCACATGTACATCCTAGATTAAATTTAATCAATTAAAGTTCATTAGTTCCTTAACCCTAATAGGAATTCTTAAGTGCCCTAATGTGAAAACGCCTATTGCATAACAATGTACAAATGTTATTGTTGCAGGGGATGTGCCAGACAGGACCACATTTCCAGCTTGCGTGGGTGCGATGTTATTATACGATACATACAAAAAATTTAATGATTTTCCTTGATCTTGGGATTTTAAATTGCACTTCATCTAGAAAGTGATCACTCCCCAGATCATCATCCTTACTCATAAACAATAGGTCAAATAGTAATGATTAGGACAAAGAGAAATATGATTGTACCAAACTGGACTGATATATAGCTACAGAAATTAGGATACATCTGGAATAGTAGTTGCACTGTTCTCCTAAGGAAACAAATGATACACCACTCAGCAGCTAACAGATATTAGAACTTTGTAAAATATAATTTGCCAGTTTACGTTTTTTTTTTTATACACCTTTATTTTTGTGCTTTTATACCAACAAATACAGTGAATTTAGCCAAATCAAACAGTTCAGAGGCTGTAAACCCGAATCTCATTTGCAATAGAAGTGGCAGTGGTCCATACGTTAATGATACAAGATTGAACATCCCAGCTGCTGCATCACAATGAAAGGGGCAATAGCCTGCATATATTGGGAAAGGTCCCTCCTGGATCATGGTCTGAAGCAGTGTCAACAATCGTAGTAGGAGAGGTAGAGAAGGAGCGCAGAGAGACAGACACCTAGCAGTGTCTAGGGGTTTTGAGGGCCAGGTGTACCTGGGGGAGTCCACGTTGGGGACGGCACCGTCAAGAGATAGTTTTGAAGTGGCTGCCATATATGTTTAGGTTGAGAGGACAGTGGTTACAGGGTTGCATAGATCTCACTGGTAGTATCACAAAGGGACATGCCACATAGCCAGGCTGGTACAGTAGGGAGATTACCACTTTCTCATTAGAGTGCCACCAGACACTTTGCAAGCAGTAAGACCAGGGCGGTCAACTGCCGAATGTGGTTCAGCAGAGGTTTTCCATATCCCAGCAGTGCCAGTAGTGATGTAGGTAAGAGTGGGTGCCCTATCATCTGTGCAACAGTGTTATGTATGGAATCCCAATAAGCGCGAATCAGGGCGCAGTTCCAGGCCAAAATGGACAAAGGCAGTGTGTTCAGCATTACACTTGGGTCATGTATGTGCACAGGAAGGGTCAGGTCTAGCCAGTAGCTGTGATGTAACATAAGTGGGATGAAGGAATTTGTAGTGCAACAGTTTGTGTAGATGGTTATTGGAAATGAACTTAGTCCGAGCACAGCAGTATTGCCATTGTCTGTCAGTCAGAGTGCTGCCCAAATCCCGCTCCTACACAGGCTGAGACCTCTCCGGATCAGTAGGGTACAGTGTAAGAGAGGTGTCATAGAGCCTGGAAATCAAGTGCATGCCCTCAGGGGTGACGAGGATCAAGGAGAGTGGTGGAAGGTCAGACGGCTCCACCTGGGACACAGGTAGAGTTGCGTGCAATGTGCAGAGCAGGCGGTGAAGGATAACTCTGTCCAAGTGTGTCGGGGGGCCCCTCTCCAGCAATGTGGACACAGCTTGAAGACTACCATCGCTCTAAAGGTCACCTAGGGTGTGCAGGCCATATATGTCTTGCGTGCATTGTTTTGTTCGCTTCATGGTGAGTGGGAGCCAAGGGTTGTTGGACAGGGGCAGGTGCGGGGATGTACAAAGTAGCACATCCCAAATATTTAAGCAGTTTAGACCAAGCCTAGTACGTGGAAGGAAGTGTCTGGATCTCATTCGGGCTCCTGAGGATGCCCTGTGGAAGCAGCATGGAAAGAGAACAGGGGAGCGCCTGGGAGTGCTCAGGTTTAAGGGTAGTCACACATCTGGGTGATACCAAAAATAAGCAAACTTTGCCTGAGCTACCAGGCAATAAAGGCGCAAGTCGGGCACTTCAATCCCACCCCTCTCATAAGGAAGAATTAAAGTATCCCAGCAAAACACAGGGGCACTGTCAAGCCCAGACAAGTTTAATAAGCAGACCACGAAGCGTGTCAAAAAAAATATTGTAAAGGACAATGGGAATGTTAAGGAACAAGTACAGAAAATGTGGCAGGACTATCATTTTGATTATAGCAATCCTGCCTATCATGGATAGAAGAAGCACGATGCACCTATCTATCTGCACCACAAGTTTATCTATAGCAGGACCATAGTTCAGTCGCACCACCTCAGCACTGTCTCTATGGAGGAAAGTACATAGGTATTTTAGTGGGTCCATGCACCACAGAAGGGGATACTCCAATGAGCAGGGCGCCATAGCATCAGTCATTGGAAATATCTCAGATTTGCCCCAATTAGTGGACAAACCAGAGTAGGCACCAAATCACACCACCTGTCGGATGAGAGGGGGGAGGTTCAAAGAAGGGTCCTGAATGAATAACAGAACATCATCTGCGTGAAGTGAGGCCAGTAGGGGGCCCCTAATAAACCTCAGCCCTGATCAAAGTGGCTTTTCCCAGAAAGCGTGCATCAAGGGATTTATAGCTATTATAAAGAACATGGGAGAGAACGGGCAGACCTGCCGAGTGTTACGATTCAGAGGGAATGTCCCAGACAGTGCTCTATTTACCTGGACACAGGCGAGAGGGGCAGCATATAGCAAGGCAATCAAATCCCGGAAGCCTTTGTGGAGCCCCAATTTTGCAAGGCTAGCAGAAAGAAAGAGCCATTTGAGAGAACTGAATGCCTTTTCGGCATCCAGAAGCACCGCGGCCACTGGCAAAGTTTGATCTATTTGGTTGATAATGGTGAAAATCGTGCAAAGGTTTATCACTGTCAAACGATGAGGCACAAAACCTGATTGCATAGGGGATATAATTTGATCCATCAGCAGAGTCAATTGGGTAGTCACGACCTTTGCCAATTTCTTGTTGTCATGATTTATTAACAACAGCGTCCTATAAGATACACATGCATGTGAGGCTTGCCAAGCTTCAGAAGCAATACGATCATCACCTCCCTCAGCATAGGGGGAAGAGCACCTGTCTTCAGAGATTCAGCATAGACTTCAAGGAGGTGCAGGGTGACAATATCTTTGTAAGGTTTTTAGAAGTCTCTGGGAAAACCATCCTACCCGGGGCCTTCGAGCTATTCAGAGCATCAATGGCATGAGAGTTTGACGCAAGTTATAGGGGCAACCAGATACGGCTGTTGCCCCCTCTCAAGCCACACCATGACCACCTCTGATAGGTATTCTGTCAGTGCCTGAGAAGAGGTGCTGGCCCACCAGGTGTATAATTCATCATAGTAGGTGGTGAATTCAAAAACAATGTCAGCAGTGGATGTGAGCTCTGTGCCATCTGAACGATCAACTCATGTGACATATGCATCCTGGTATTGGGGGCGCAAGAGGCAGGCCAAGGTACGATCCGGTCTCTTGCCTTCTTCATATTGGTGGGCCCTGGTATACCTACCGAGGTGGGACACCTCCCGCAATGCCAAAGTGTGAGTTTCATGCAGTAGCTCCAATCTAGCATGAACGGTGGCATGGTCTGCGTGCACCAAGAGCTGACTGTCCATATCAGCCAGTTGCTCTCCACTCTGACCAGGTCCCCCTGATAGCGTGTAGGAGCCCCAAGTGTTTTGCTATGCAGACACCCCGTATGTAGGCCTTAAATGCCTCCCACAGCATGGAATAATGCTGGACAGAGCCAACATTCGGATCTAAATATTCTATAATGGCTGCATGTACCTCAGACCAAAATACTTCATCATGTAGTGTATTGACAGGTAGCTGCCATGTTCTGACCATGGGGTAACACAGGGCATCTGTAGATGGGCAACCACAGGGGCGTGATCAGATAGCATACAGGAGAGATGTAAAATGCCTGTAAGCCATAGCAGGACCGAGGAGGGGGAATACCAGTGATCAATACGTGACCATGTTTCAAGCAGCACAGAATAGAAGGTGAAGCTTGATGTGCTAGGTGTGCCAGACATCTGAAAGATTAAACATGCCTAATAGGTCTGTGAAAGTGCTTAAATAATGTGGATTAGTGGCTCCGGAGTGTCCTATTGAGTCTAATAGTGGTTCATGTGTTATATTGAAGTTGCCACGTAGTAGGATCTGTTCAGCAGCTCAGAGTTCATTCAGGTACGAAAAGTAGCAAAACAATTGGGGAAATCAACATTTGGAGCATAGACATTAACTAGCGACACAGTAATCCCTGCTACCCTCCCCCAAGCAGCAAATAACGCCCATCCGGGTCATGGTCCAAAGCATGACAAACAAAGGGAACACTCCCAAATATTAAAATACAGACTCTACTTGAATAGGAGCTACAGCATGCAAAATATCTGTTCCTGCCCCTATGCGCTGAATAGGAATGTTCAGTCCGAGGTGGCAAATGAGTCTCTCGGAGGAAGGCCACTTTAAGCTCATGTTTATTAAGGTGGGAGAGAACCATTTTACCTTTCTTGGACTATTCAGGCCCCTGATGTTCCAAGTCATACAAGCTATCTTAGTCATGTGCGCAGCTGTAGTGTGTAGGGAAGTATCCAGGCATGAATACATGAACAGATCATCAGAACATATTGCCTGTAAAGCAAGTATTCAAAAATATTGTCAGCCTCTGCAATATAAAACATACATTACAACTGACCCCACCTATCCCCACCCACACTGCTGGTTAAAGCCCCCTGGTGAATTCTAGTACCCAATATAACCCATAAACTTCAAACTGTTCTGGTGTACACCGTTGTGGCAAGGGGAGAGAGACAGTGCCAGAGTAGTATAAGTAGAGCAAGTGCCATGCCGTTGAGTGCAGTAAATATGGTTGGGCAGAGTCAAAGATACGAATATACTTCAATGTCCAATTCGAGGGCACCCTCTCTGGGGTCATGCTGCATCAGGGACGCTGGCAGGGATGAAGTGTCCAAGCCCCTCACTCCACATGGGCACCGAGGCTGCTCCCCCAGTCGATGTTGTTTGCAAAAGGTTGTGGCCTCAGCAGGGGTGGGGAAAGTATAGTGCTTACCGTGAAATTCTATGTGAAAGCTTGCAGCTTATAGCATTTCGTATTTAATGTTGCCTTTTTTCAGCAATGACTTGGTGTCTGCACATTTGCTCTGTGCCTCCTGCACCATTTGGGTGAAGTTAGGAAAAAGTGAAATGGCCATGTCCTGATACTTTAATGGGCCCTTTTCAAGCACTGTGCATTGTTGCGATCCCGATAATTAAAAAAACGGGCAATGACAGGGTACAGAGGGGCCCCGGGAACTGGGCGCAGGCCCAACGATCTCTGCTCCCGCTCCACAATAAAAGTGCTTGTAAAAGCATCTCTGCCAAAGAGTTCAGCCATTAGCTTCTCAACAAAGCTGTCCATGTGCCCATTGTTGGTAGACTCCACAACTCCCGTGATGCAAATATTGTTGTGCCGCGAGTGCGCTTCGAGGTTTTCATTCTTGGATGCAACAAATTTTAACAAGTTTTCCAGCGGTTCCAGCCTTTTTTGAGTGCCAACACATCCTTTCTCGATTTCTGATATGGATCTTTTGGCTTCATCCATTTGAACAGCATGTCGGTCTATTTGCTCTTTCATCCGATCCAGCCGCACCATAAGGGAATCAAAGCAAGAGTTCATTGACTGGAATCTGGCACAGAGCTTGGGCATAATCACCACTGTACCTTCTGGTGAGTGGTGTTTCGCAATGCTGGATGTGGGAACATCAGAGGCGTTTTGATCCATAGTGGAGCGCCTGGGGGTCTTGCCTCCATCGAACGTCAAATGGCATGTCACGGTTCCCACTGGCCCATTCTATCATCCAGCAGTGGAGTTGCACTGCAATGGAACCCAGGTAGGTGCCAGCGGTAGTGTAGCTGATCAGGGACCCTGCCCAGTCATGCAGTGCGGGGTCTGGCAAATCACGCATGGAAAATAACAGGGCCCAAAAAGTTAGCTTTGCCAGAGGGTGTGTGCACACTAGTAGGTAGGCCTCACCAGAAGTGTAAAGGGGGTCCATAGCTACTCGAGCAGTCCCCCATGCACAGCTTTATGCGGGGTATATGTGGGGGAGAGAGTGCCTGCAGAACACACAGGACCCGGCAAGTAACTGGGCGCTGCTGAGTGGCGTCATGGGCCCTGCAGGATCCACTGCTCCAGGCAATCCACAAGGCCCAGAGTCCAGGCAGTGCCAAATGTAGGCCCGAGGACCCAGCTCTGGCCTCCCGGCCTGACCACACTGCTGCTGTCCAGGGCAGCCCAGCCTCTGGCACTGTCCAACAAGCACTACCTGAAGAAGTGGAGTGAGCCAGCAGCCCTGTCGCCCCCGGCCTGTAGAAGGGCTTCTGCGGCCAGCCCAAGGGATAGCCCACCGCTCCCAGCCTTCACTTCAGGCGGTCTGGTAACTCTCCATGCCCGCCTCCAGGATTGTGCAGAATGGCAGGCTGACGGGTCCAGCCAGGTCACAGTGTGGGACACACCAGGGCACAGGCCACACCACCGGCTCGCCTCGGCCTCACCCTCAGGCTCACCCACAGCCCCTGTCACGAGGGGCCTCTGAGGGCAGCGTCCGGCCTCAGGAGCTGGCTCCTCGCAGGCTGGGGCTCTGGGCACAGTCCCCCAGGTGAACAGGTTGCCTCCGACCCGAGGCAGCACCAGGAGTCACGTTGGGTGCGCTCCGTCCTTCCGTGCAGCCATTAGGTCTGGCACTGTGAAGGATTGGCGGTGGTGTTCCGCGGAGCTTCAGTGCTGTGCAGCCCTGTTGGTTGCCATTCACGCCCACCAGTTTAAGTATGATGGGACTCTTACATCACAACTATTAAGGATTAATACGCGATTCTAATTTGAGTTAAAGGTCCATTTGAGACTCAAGGATTGCCATGGCTTTCTGTTAAATTGGTGGTCATATAGAATGTAATAAACAGACAGGGAAGTGTTCCCTCCAGCTACTAAAAATGGTTGATAATTACAACTCTACTCTCCCAACTTGAAGGTTATAATTGTATGAAACATAAAATATTTTACGGACAGTATTTGGAGCCAAGGCCAACTAAATACCTTGCCTTTACTTCATTTTATCTTAGGATCATCAATTGAGTCACATGATAGTGTTGTTTCATTTCAACCATTTTTTTAATGACGGATGTGACTATATCCTGGATACATTACTTTGATGCAAAGTGGGTATCAAGGTAATGCTTTTTTGATAGAGAAATATTAAAAGATTTAGCGCTATAGCATTAAAACAGTTGACAAGTTCAAATATAAGTAAAAGGAGGTAGCAATGTTTAATGTTGACATGTTTTTAAGTTTTCATTATTACTGTATGTATATAATAATCCTATATAAATAGGAACAATTACAAAATCCAATAAAAAAATCCTGTTTTTTTCCTTCTACGTTTCACTCTTGGGTGTTTCCAAATGTTGCATGTGTGTTTGTGTTTAAGAGTGAGATAATAACAGTATCTGAATAACTACTAAATACAGCAGAGCTTACAACCTAGCCAAAGCCTGTCTGGCCATTTGGTCATTCCTTCATTTCGCTGGTGCGTTGCAGCTGGGTGGGCTGGGTGGTCTGCCATTACCCAGATCTGAAAGTGGTTAATGAAAATATTTGAAAAACAATGCTTTAAATTTGCACTGTTTTGAGTCAATTTTTTCTCACAGATTCTGAGAGGGTAATTTCCCTTCTACCTCTTGCCCCCCGCACGTACAGAGTGATACAGACTTCCTTTCCACCACTAATTGCATACAGCAATATTTTTGCCAGGGAAGACTTTGGTTCCCATTCCGAACGCAGATCTACGAGAGAATTTTTACACATTGATCTGCCCTGCACCATAAGGAAAAGGGTGTTTTGTTATTCCTGTTCAAAGTGACCCTCCTCATTCTAAAATGGGCCAATCCTATTTTTCTGTTTTCGATGTAACCTTCTTATTCTACATTTTTTTTAAACACCACATATTTGTTGACCCTTTGTACCATTTGATATGATAGGGTTTTCACATTAATGTTAAAAAACATGGGGGCGTATTTACAAGCCCCCACCACCACCTTAGCCTCATTCTTTTTATGCTAAGGAGGTGCTAACCAGTCCCTTACTCTGCGCCATATTTACAAGATGGTGTAATGCAAGCATTGGGCCACTTTGTAACATCTTGTGCTACAATTTACATGCACCAGGTATAATATATATTAGGGGGTGGTACCCCCATGGGAAGCCCAAAAAAGTGGTGCATTGAAATTGACAAGATTGCACTAGGGATTAAAGTGATGCTAGTGCATTAGCCTATAGGTCTCCCTGTGCTTTGCTGGACCAGCACCAAAATGTTTGAATCTAGTCCAGCAACACCTCACAATAGCATAAAAAATGTTGATGGTATTGTCCTAACGTGTGCTATGGTTCTCTGTATTGTAAATACAGCACTACCAGTTTCTTGTACATATGCCCCATGGTTTTCTGATAAAAATGTTTATCATTCCTCATACACTCTATGCACGAAACATAAGCCGAATGAAGCCTTTATTTGCTGCATTGTAGTTCTCCTGTCACATTTATTATGCACTACTGGAGAAACCAAATTCAATTATTCGCCTGCAATAAAATGGCCCATTGTTCTTCATGAAAATGAAAGCACATTCTAAATTTGCAACTACCAACTATCTCCTTTTTGCAATGTTAAATTGGGCACACTAAAGAATAATGACTGAGGTGCGAGAACATTTCTTGGCATGAAATCAATAGCAACATTTCGCCTTTTTGAAAAACAGTGACACTGTTGTATTTTTAATTTTGATTGCCATGTGCAAGTCTTCAACTTTGGTTTCTTTTATTTTCAAATTTAATTTTATTTCTGAATCACGATTATGACAGCCCTATCAAACGTTTGATTTCTCGTTACACATTTCTATTTTCATTCTGCAATGATGCAACATGATTTAATTAGATTTCATCGAGATATGGTCTAAATGTGGGAAATCCGCAATTCTGTAATAAGTCTGCAACTACCATTACAGGCTTCATATAACCAGGCCACGTGAACCCATAAATAAACAAAACATATAGGCCCTCATTTTGACCCTGGCAGTCTTTTGACCGCCAGGGTAAATGTAGCAGTCCCACTGCCAACAGTCTGGCGGTACAGACCACCACATTATGAGGCCAACCCGCCACATCTCCACTCATACTGCCATGGCGGTCGGAACGGCCGAGCAAGAGATGATCATCTCCGACTGGCAGTCCACAGAAGACCACCGGCGGTATTAGGAGCCCGCTTTCCACCACGGTTTCTGCAGCAGTAGCACCACCACAAAAACCATGGCATTAAGGCTACCGGTGACAGGGAACTTCTTCCCTGTCACCAGTAGATGATCCCCCCAGCAAGCACAAGATCCCCTCTCCCCCATTCACCCACAGTGCCCCTCTCCTACCACACCCCCTTCAGCCAGAGTGCCCCCACCCCCTTCAGACACAGTGCCCCTCCCCACAGACATACACACAGACACCCACACACACTACGCATATACTCATCGACCTACACTTACATACACGCATTCACTCGCACGCATACAAAAATGCATTCACAACAACATTCATACATGCATTCACTTACACGCATCCATGCACGCATTCACTTCAACATTCAGAGATGTATTCAAACATGCATACTCACACCCATCCAAACATGCATACTCGCATGCAAACACGCATTCACCAGAACACTCACACTCGCATACATACTTACATGCAGACACGCACTCACTTCAACATCCAAACATGCATACAGCCACCACACACATTCATGCACACACGCAGACACCACACACTCATACACGCACACACAACACACCCCACTCTCCCACCACCCGCCCCAGTTGGACGATCAACTTACCTGTTCCCGAGTGAAGGTTGTCTGGCAGGGAATGGGAAGAAATCGCTTCCACCGCCAGCAGCGCCCTGCCAGCAGGACACCGCCAGGCCATATTACGGCCTATAATACAGCATGCGGTGTCCTACTGGTGGGGCAGAGTGGGTGGTGGAACCTCCAGAGAGCCTCCACCCTCCAGCATGACTACTGCTGGATTTCTGCCCAAAGTGTGGTGGAAATCCGGCAGTACCCGTGATATGGTGCGTGCAAGACCACCAGCACTGGCGGTCTTCTGGCGCCCGCGGCTTTGGCGGTCTTGAAGGAAGATCACCAAAGTTGTAATGAGGGACTTAGCCTTATTGTGGACCTCCTTATGAATGGACCAGTTGGGAGGGAGGGGAAATTCTGCAACCCTGGATTTAACAATGAAGTGATTACATATTAACTCTGCGGTGTGAAATTAATGTGCATTCAACCCTGTGGGTCCTCAGTGAAATGAGAAATTTTGGGGACATTTGGAATTTCAGATCTGATTCCAGTGTTCATCCCCCTCTCTCTTCCTTCAAGATTATGGCTGCTTTCAGCTGAAATATCCGAGGGATACCTGACATGTCAGAGTAACTTCTCAGACCCCGGAATTCCCCATAGATGTATAACAGTAATAACAACCCCATTGGGAACAGCAAACCTTCGCTAATGAGAGCCACTGGGGTTATTGTCACTATTTATTACTATTGTTGTTCTGAAACGGTTGTAGACTGACACAGTCTACTGTAAGTCCGATACAAGTGCATAACATGATCTATCACCATTTGAGTTATTTACTTACATGAACATCACTCAAAATGGGTATTACCAATAGAAAAAGTGCTGATGAGACAGTTATAGGTTTGAGGCACTCTTTCTTCAAATATAGCATTTTTAGGGTCGAGTGCGCAAAGCGGTCTGTCCCTGGCGGAATCTCTCTGTGGGCTTTTAACCACACCCATGTCACTCCCATCAGTTTGGTGGGCTTGCCTTTTAAAATTTGCTTGATTTAATTAGTGAAAGGCATACATACCTCATGCCTTTTCCGGTGTTGAGCCAACCTCGTGTACACTGGCCAACTACTGAAAACATACAAGGCTCCATGTTTTCTGTATGGTTTCTGGACTACTTTTTCTCTTTGTTTCCTAGGCAACGCACATGGCAGTAGTCGAGCGCTTTGCATGGCATCGACCCTGTTACATGGATATTTGCACTTTCACTGCGAGCAAACTTCTGTTTCCTTTTGTGTGTCTGCTTTGTGTTCATGGCGGACATTGGCTTGCTTATGTGAACTGTTGTACTTTTCATTTTCAGTTAATGTGGCAAGAAAAGTCCAGTCAGGAGTTTACAATGCTAATAGCTTTAACTCGAGCAAACGCAAGACCCATTGCTTGCAAATGCAAGACCCATTGCTTGCAAATGCTTGTTTAGTATTTAGTTAACAGTTGCTCAAGTGGCATTCACAAAAGGCCTTCCTGTGCTAATCCCAGTGATGCCAATATTGAGCATTAGCGGTCACATCGGAATTATGAGACCTGGGGAGTTTCCATTGTGTTTCATCCAGACACATTGGCTCATAAAAGCGGTCAGAATGTTTGCAAAAGCTGCTGCTGGTTTAACTTGAGTACAGCTCAACCAAACTGAAAAACGTATGAAGAATTTTCCTGTACAAGCTCATTTTTTTAACACTTTTTCATGTGAAATGACAAATATTTACAGAATTTCCCCCCTCAATGTTTGCAAAGATTCCTGGTTTATCTCTGGATTAAAGCTCAACTAAACTGAAAAGCGTATCAAGAATTTACCTCTACAAGCTTACTTTTCTAAACACTTATTCATGTGCAATGACAAAATATTTGCATCCTTTTCCCCCACAAGTTTACAACCTTTGCAGAGTATTTCTGTTAAGTATCTTCTTTGCTTCGAGGAAGAACATTTTGGCCCATATTTAGACTCTGTTTGCGCCGGATTTGCATAATTTTTTTAGCGCAAATCCAGTGCAAACTTTTTTTATTTTTAGTTTGACCCTAGACACTTCTAGCATCAAAAATATGGAGTTAACGTCATTTTAAGGATGCTTGAAACCACCTTGCGTCAATGAGATGAGATGCAAGGTAGGCGTTCCCGTCCAAAAAATGACTTAAACTCCCTAGCACCATATTTATCCAACAGGGCAAAAATGACGTACAGGTGGGAGGAGGACCCAAAAAATCACGCTAACCCCAATTTGCATCAAATTTTAATTAATGCCTGGGTCAGGGCAGGCGTTAAAATGAGGCAAACACACCGCTACTTAAGTAAAACACGCACAAGCAACATTACAGACCAACAGGACAACATGGAGGTGTTACTGATGCAGCTTGCAAGACAACACCAAGCACAGCTATCAACACCCCAACGTGGCCCACAAAGGCAATGCAGAAGGCAGGAAAGACTTTTCAGAAACAGTACAACCCTCCATGGCCTCAGGTAACAGGAGATCATTTGGAGGTATTGGCTCAACTGGCAAGTCATACAGCCACTGCTGCTCCATATTGAGCCACAACTAACAGCTAGCCTGCAGGCACCACACAACATACCACACGTGACCAAGCTGCTAGCTGTCCTGCATATGTTGGCAAGTGGCTTCTTCCAGACAATGGGTGTCCAGATCGCTGGGGTATCACAACCCTCATTCTCGGCTTTCCTGCCCAAGGTGTTAGATGCAATAATCTCCCTCAAAACCCACCACATCAACTTCCCCAACACCCAGCAGAAGCAGCAGGAGATAAAACAGAGGTTTTATCTAATCCATGGCTTCCTGCATGTGCTCGTGCAATTGACTGCACCCATGTCCGGATCGTCCCACCTGCAGCAACAGAGCACCTTTTCAGGAACAGAAAGCACATGCATTCTATCTATGTCGAGGCCATAGTTGACCACCAGAAATTGTTCACAAACATCTTGGCCAAGTATTCTGGAAGTGTCCATAATTCATACATATTCTGGCACAGCAGGATCATTTAGCACTTCCAGGATGGACAATATGGCAATGGCCTTGTCGGTAAGTCAATAAACCTAGCAATATACACACAGCACAACAACCCTGTAGGAACACAAGTCATACACCACTACATTGACATATGGGCAGGGTGACACTGAGGTGTGACACTGGTAGTTATGTTGTAAAACCTGACACAATGGGATACACACCTCTGGACAAATGACGGCTGCCACAAACATTGGCTGTCACTCTAGAGCACGAACAGACCAATGTCAAAGCCCACAGTGAAAATGACATGGCCTGCACTGTAAGTACAACTTGGAAGATGAACCATTTACAATTACATTAGGCCACATAGTCAATCGGCTACCCTCCCAAGCAGTAAGTAGCGTCGAAGGGGTGTGCAATGTGTGTTGCAGCAGGTCTAGCACATGAGACACATAACATGATGATGCTGACTCACATGTAGGTGACTCAAAAATACTGAGGCAGTCGCAATATCATACACCACTCCTGGGGTGCCGTTTGCAGGTTGCAATAAGGAAGTGGACTGTGCTATGAACACATATTGATGTGCCACCAATGCAAACCGATAACTGCTGCACACACTGAAAGAGCCAATTGTCCATCAAAATAGCATATGTACAGGTAGACACCCCTTCCTGCACAGATGCATCCACCTCCACAAGGCAGTTAGCCAGGTTCCCTGGAGCAAGTTTGATAGTATAGGTACACGGTTGCACATGAGCTACTGGCAGAGAGAACAACAAAGGCTTGCCTAGAAACAAGTCACACATGGGAAAGTCATGCATTGTCAATACTGAACAGCTCAGTGCTGCCAACTTATAGAGATGAGTTGTGTATTGTCACATATCCAGTTCAAAGGGCCTCAGTGTCGCATTTTATCTGCAATGGCATATGTCTAAATGGATGGGATGTCCAGGCCATGTAGTGCAACCATATTACCACCACATCTGAACCCATTGTGTGTGTGGATGTATCATGCCCCCTCCAGTGAAAGGACAGTGATACATATGGGACACTACACAACGCATGGTACATACATACTGACCAACAGTTAGGAAACCAAATCATAGATCCCAGGTCCATGAGCCAACCACACGTTGTCATGTCAAACAGCCCAGTGCTGAGAAGACCTCACAGGAGCCCAGGAACTCAGACCATACCACAAACACATATGAGTCAAAGACAATACAAGATATCAACTGCCATGTTACATGACATTCCTGTTGCAAGCATTAACAAAATACTCACTTCTATTATCTTTTGCAGCGGACCAGGGTTATGGGATCCAGCCATGGATCATGACCCCATTCCCCAAGCACAGCAGCAGAGCGTGCCTATAATGAGGCACATCGGAGGACACACACCATTGTGGAAAGGACTTTTGGCATCCTGAAGTCCAAATTCAGGTGCCTGGACATCACAAGAGGCAGCCTCCTATATGCCCCACACATTGGGGGTCATTCTGACCCCGGCGGGCGGCGGGCGCCGCCCGCCGGGCGGAGACCGCCAAAAGACCGCACCGCGATCAAATGACCGCGGCGGTCATTCTGACTTTCCCGCTGGGCCGGCGGGCGACCGCCAAAAGGCCGCCCGCCAGCCCAGCGGGAAAGACCCAGCAACGATGAAGCCGGCTCCGAATGGAGCCAGCGGAGTTGCTGTGGTGCGACGGGTGCAGTGCAAAGCAGACACTGAAAATCATTATGGGGCCCTGTTAGGGGGCCCCTGCACTGCCCATGCCATCCGTTCCCGCCATCCTGTTCCTGGCGGTAGAAACCGCCAAGAACGGGATGGCGGGAAGGGGGTCGGAATCCCCATGGCGGCGCTGCAAGTAGCGCCGCCATGGCGGATTCCCTGGGCCAGGGGAAAACTGGCACGAAACCGCCGGTTCCCCTTTTCTGACCGCGGCTTTACCGCTGTGGTCAGAATGGCCCAGGAAGCACCGCCAGCCTGTTGGCGGTGCTTCCGACCGCGAGGGGTCAGAATGACCCCCATTGTGTGCAAAGTTATACTGACCTGTGCTATCCTGCACAACATTTGTGTGATAATGAACATCCCTTTATATGAACCAGACCAAGAACTGCCTGAAGAGGAGGAGGATGGTGGCAGGGAAAATGAGGGGGAACAGCAGAACACAGCTTCAGGAATTTGCAGCAGGTAGCAAATTCTACACAACTTTTTCACTTTATAGTCACTCTCACACCTTAAGATATGTAAATAAACACCATCCTTGATCACACAATCCTGCTCTGGTGACACTTGCAATGTCTGCAAGGAACTTGTGTGACAAGGGGGGCATAATTTGTGACAATGGATAGCACGAACGTCCCAGGTATGACAAGCAATGTTCACAACACATGCCCATGTGCAGTCCATCCCTGGAAATCAGCCCTGCCACTGCCATGGAGACCTATCCTGACACAGGGTACACATGCCCACACACTTGGACTGGACACTTCTGTGGAATGCACATCTGAAAATATGTGAACACATGCAGCTAGGGCAGCAGGTCCACCACAGCAACACAAGTAACATAGCTAATTGTAATGAGTCAAACTGACGTACAAAACATTTTATGGGTGGAATTTAGGCACAGTGTTTCAAACACAGTACTTACCAAACATGCACACATGTCATATATTTGTGTAGTCCACACACATGTCACCATGAACTCATAACCAACAATTAGTGACATTTGAGGGGTAACATATCCTACATAGCACTCATCAGCCATCCTCAATGATGCCTGAGTTGTGTTTGTTATCTGAAATGTCCCCTAAGTCAAACACCTACACACATCACATGAGTCAACAGAAATCAGAAACACACACATAATTGTTACAGACCAATAACACCCAAATCACAAAATGTCATGCTCCACCAAATGTTACATACACTATATCACACCATCCTATCTTCATGTTGATACAGGGTGCATCCATGTTAAATATTAGAAAATCACAGATAGAGTCAAAAATGTTGATGCTAATGCATCCAAAACACCAGCAAACGCAAACTACCCATACATGGGCCCTTAGCGTGAATTCCACCCGTGCACCACACCCGTGCGGATATCCAGTGAAATTGAAGTATACAGGTAATGCGTTGTATATTGCCGCACATGTAGGTAATGTATCGAAAATATTGATGCAAACATTGTATGCATCAAAAAAATATACGCGTGATGTAAAACGTGTTGCAAGGGGACAGGAAGTGATTTAATAGGAAATCCTGTTTACAGGCATGGTTCAGTGTGTGTACTTTCACTTTCACTTTACAGTCTGTGCGTTTGTTGACTGTGTGGCTGTGTCTCGGTGTTGCTGGTGTGTTGATTGCGAATTTTGTATTTTGTGGTGTATCTCTTGTTGGTCTGTCGTGAAATCTGTTTGTTACTTGTACCAGTGTATGTGATTTTGTGTAGTTTAGTGTATTTCATATTGTATTTGTTCTGTCAGGTGTCTGTCTGGGTGTTCGATTAGTTGGGTTAGTTGGGGTTCTTAAGTTTGGGCATTAAGTTTCCTTCATTCTCATTTCTTTTCTTTTTTTCAGTATTTACTGTTTGGAATTGTGGTTGAGGGACATGTCAGGAAAGGGCGAGGCTGACACGGATGGAGGCGGAGGAGCTTGCGGCTTCGTGTGGCTGGTGTGCCACTTCCTACCCATGATGCTCGAGATGGGAGGAAGGGTGATAAACGGATATCACACAGAGGTGAGGCAGCTGTGGTGGGGCAAGGTGTCGACCAACTGAAGAGGGTGTACCATACCAGCCGGAATGAGCACCAGCTAAAGCATTGCTGGGTTGACCTGGTGGCCAGAGAACAGGAACAGCGGGACAACCTGGATGTTGTGATCAGTAGCCCTGTTGGTGAGTATCACATTGACATATGTGTACAGTAGAATGCTCCTGAGTGACAGTAGCATATATGTTGGCATGCTGCCTGCATTGTTTGTTGCCAGGTTGAATGCAACCAGAACGAGGTGTTAGTGTCCCAGTAATGTGATGGAATCCACATGTCTATACATGTTAACAATGCAAGTCAGAGGTTTGTTGAGTCATGTACGACTATCACTTAGGGCCACATGTACGAAGCTCTTATTTATCATCGCAAATGGCCCAGTTTGCAGAAATGGGTCATTTGCGAAGAAAAAAAAGCTTTTTCAAATGCACAAACACAATTACGCCATCCCTCAATCACATCACCGAAGAGAAAAAAGGGTTCGCGAGTTGCATTTAGGAAGGGGCGTTCCCGTCCTAATTGCGAGTCGTAGTCCGATGTATGATTGTTTTGTGACCACAAATGCATCACAAAACAACTGCAGTTAGCACCAGTGTCAAGCTGGTGCTACCCCATTCGCAAAAGGGATGGATGGGGACCCCTTCCACATTGTGAATGCTTGCAAAAACATTGGTTCGTCGCAGGCCTTGGTCCCACGGACCACTGCCTGCTCTGAAAAAATTAAAAGAAAAGTTATAATTTTTGTTTTTGACATGAACTCCATTTACCTTTAAAGAAAACAGGCTGCATTTCAAAAAAATAAATTCTGCTTTATTTAAAAGCAGTCACACAAATGGTGGTATGCTGACCCCAGCAGGCCACCATATTTCACTGGATCCTGATAATAAAGTGGGCAATCCATGTTTAGCTCTACATTGTCATCATAACAGACACAGGAACCCTGCCATTATGTTGGCAAAGGGGGCATCCCCATCTTAGGGGACACTGCCAATGGGGCATTTGTTACCAACATACAACTGTGCCACATCTGTCATGGACCACTGAACGCATGATAATTGCAGACTAAAATTTAGCCATGTTTCAATCACACAGTGACTCAGTGTGCATTGATGCACAAGCCACAATTCCAGAGTCACTTGTATTGTAGTTCACCAGGGAAGTGCCATGGAATTTTTCACCAAATAACAAATCATGCCATGGCGTACCATCTTAACCCCTTGGCAGCCAATGATGAACCGTTACATCCTTGGCTGCGGCGCCAAGGACGTTACCGTTATGTCCTTGGACTGGCTCCCCCCATTAGTCTCGCCTCGGTGACCCCACTGTAGGGATGAAAGGGGAATCGCTTCCGCTTCCAATCCGGCCCCCCCACCCCTTCCGTGGCATCACATGACGTCAGTGCGCGATCTCAAGCTGACCTCATCAGAGGCCTGCCACTGGATCGGAGGAGAAATGCTTTTGCATTTCTCCTGCGATCATGTAGAGGGGCAGAGAAAGACATCAAATAAAGGAAAGGCCTTTCCTTTCCTTTGATGTCTTTCTCAGCATTGCTGCTGCCTGATCACCATACAAACGGGCAGCAGAAATGCTCACTAAATACTAGTGAGTTTTTTTTCTTCAGGTTATTGTCATGAGGGGAACGGCCCCTTGGGCAAGGGCCGCTCCCCAGGGGGCCACATTATTTTTATGCCATTTAATTTCATTAGGCCAATCTGCCCCAAGGGGGGCAGAAACCAGTAGACACCAGGGATTTAAAAAAATATATATTATTGAATGAGGGGGGGACGGCCCCTTGGGCAAGGGCCGCTCCCCGGGGGGGATTTATTTTAGGCCATTTCTGCTCTCCTTGCGGGCAAATCGGCCTATTTCTATTATGCCAATCTGACCCTGGGGGGGGGGGCAGAAATCACTTAGGCACCAGGGATTGGTGTGTGCTTATGTGTGTGTTTTGTTTGGGGGGGCAGCCCTTTCGGCAAGGGTTGCTCACCCATGGGGGCACATTACTGTTGGCCATATCTGCCCTCCTTGGGGGAAGGCCCATCTGCCCTAAAGAGGGGCAGGAAGCCCACCAGAGACCAGGGAAGATTTGTTTTCAAAATAAGAGGGCGGGGTATGGCCATTCCCCCACCCCAAATAAATGGGCCTAAAGTTGTTCTGCCCAGCAGTGGGCAGATGGGGTAATAACCCCCGATCAACACCCCAGGGGGGCAGAAAGACTAATAGATGCCAGGGAATTAAAAAACATTGTGGGGTGGTGGCTACCAACCAGTATGAGCCTGGTTATGTCTCCACCCCAACCGAAGGGGGTAACAGTCTTTCAGCTCTCCCCTTGCACACTAAAACATCTTATCCCATTGCAAGCAAGAGGACATTTGATTATTTGGGGTTTTGGTTTTACATTTGGGTCATGAGAGCTTGGCTAACTCTCAAAATTGTCCCAATTGGAATGGTGAGGGCTGCACTGTTTGGACTTTGGGACGCTGCCATGTAGAAAAATCCACAAGACCTAGACTCATCTAAAAACTAAACATCTGTGTGATTCCAGGGTGGTGTGCTTCACATGCTCTCCGCACCATTTTCTTACCCACAATGCCCTGCAAACCTCAAACTTTGTTGGAAATCACACATTTTTCACACATTTTTGTGATGGAACTTTCCGGAATCTGCAGGAATCCACAAAATTCTTACCACCCAGCATTGTCTCATCTATATCGATAAACATTATGCTGCACTTGTCAGCCTAAAAATGTTTTTTTCCCGAACTGCCCTTATGGTCCCGCTTTGGTTCCCCCTCAATTTTGACATGTTTTTGGCTCTTCCCTGTCACAGGCACCTGGTCCACCTACAGAAGTGAGGTATCATTTTTCAGGGAGACTGAGGGGAACATTGGGTGGTGGTAAATTTGTCCTAGTGTGTTGATCCCACACAGAAATGTGGGAAAAAGTCAAAGTCTGACTGGCAACCCTCCCACACTGGGAGGCCATCCCCAGCTGAGCCTCCGCCGTCTTCCTGCTCCAGCGTCGGATGTCCTCCCATCTCTTCCGGCAGTGGGTGACCCGTCTGTGGTGGACCCCCAGGGTCCGGACGTCCTTGGCGATGGCACGCCAAATATCGATTTTCTGGTGGGCGCTGACCTATGTGACATGTACAGGGAGAGGAGAATAATCATCACCTTCTGCATGCTCGATGTGAGTGGCCCCCCCATCCCCGCCCTTGCCATGTGGCACATGCTCTCATCTGTCGTTTGATGCATGCCTCAATCGCTCCCCTCACCACCATCTTTCATCCACCCCACTCAACACAGGCATTGGCCACAAAGCATGGTCCCAGTGTACTTACCTGTTGGTCTGGAGGACGGTAGAGTAGCGCATACTGGGGGAGGACCCCATCCACGAGTTTCTCCAACTCCTGAGCAGTGAAGGCAGGGGCCCTTTCCCCAGTCGCATGAGCCATTGTCTCTTCCAGACCGTGGTCACAGCAGCACTTGCAGTGTAGGTCCTCTCCTGTCGAAGATCAGGTATTGAGTGATTAAGCAGATAGAAAATGGCGGTCACGCCCGCAGCGACCACCGGCGCATATCGTCATTGGCTCCTGAAACCCATAGGGTTCAATGTTAACCAATGCAGCTTTGCGCCGCGGTCTTCGACCGCCTACCGCCACGGTGTGCCACGCCAGCGCATTGACCTCACATCCCATTGTCGCACTTCACAGGTCAGGCAGCCGCCATTTCAAGGGCCCACATGCCTTATTTTCTACTGCGTCACACATACCTAGGCCTTGCATCGACACTCATACAAGCCATTCAATGCAGTGGGAATCGTGTTATGTGCAAGCTGTGGTTACGTACCTGTGGGTTGATTGACTCTGTGCTCGCTGTTGTCCTTCATAGGCACCGTCCGCTGGGACATGCGAGGAGATGGAGAAATCTTCCTGTGTACAGACCGCTGGTGGACCTGTCGACAATGGAGGAAAGACATGTCATACTGACATACAGGCTTGACCGAGACACTATACAGGAACTGTGTGCCCAGCTGGAGCCAGACCTGATGTCACCAATCCGCCAACCCACAGGGATCCCCCCTCTAGTGCAGATGCTGTCAGTACTCCATTTCCTAGCAAGTAGGTCATTTCAAACAACAGTGGCCATATCATCAGGGATGTCCCAGCCCATGTTTTCCAAGGTGTTGTTCAGAGTGTTGTCTGCCCTGCTCAAACACATGCGGAGCTACATCGTCTTCCCAGAGGTGAGGGATTTGGCTACAGTGAAGGCTGATTTCTATGCCCTTGGACATATACCCAACATCATTGGTGCCATTGATGGGACCCATGTTGCTTTGGTCCCCCCCAGCAGGAGTGAACATGTGTACAGGAACAGGAAGAGTTATCATTCCATGAATGTCCAGATGGTGTGTTTGGCTGACCAGTACATCTCCCATGTTAATGCCAAGTTCCCTGGGTCAGTGCATGACGCGTACATCATGCGGAATAGCAGCATCCCTTACGTGATGGGTCAACTCCAGAGGCACTGTGGGGGTCATTCTGACTCCCGCCGGGCGCGGTCACTGCGCGCCCGGCGGGAGCCGCCAAAATACTGTACCGCCGTCGGAAGACCGCGGCGGGTATTTTGAGTTTTCCCCTGGGCTGGCGGGCGGCCTTCAAAAGGCCGCCCGCCAGCCCAGGGGAAAACGACCTTCCCACCATGAAGCCGGCTCGTAATCGAGCCGGCGGAGTGGGAAGGTGCGACGGGTGCTACTGCACCCGTCGCGTATTTCACTGTCTGCTATGCAGACAGTGAAATACAAGCGGGGCCCTCTTACGGGGGCCCCTGGACACCCCCTACCGCCATCCTGTTCCTGGCGGCCGAACCGCCAGGAACAGGATGGCGGTAGGGGGTGTCAGAATCCCCAAGGCGGCGCAGCATGACGGGCAGCCGGTTTTCCTGCACTGACCGCGGCCAAAGCGCCGCGGTCAGAATGCCCTAAGGGGCACCGCCAGGCTGTTGGCGGTGCTCCCGTGGTCGGTGGCCCTGGCGGCCACCGGCCGCCAGGGTCAGAATGACCCCCTGTGTGTGGCTATGAGGAGACTCTGGTTACCCCAACCTGTCATGGGTACTGACCCCAGTGAGGAATCCCAGGACAAGGGCAGAGGAACGGTACAATGAGGCCCATGGGAGAACTAGGAGGGTGATCGAGCGGACCTTCGGCCTCCTGAAGGCCAGGTTTAGGTGCCTCCATATGACTGGTGGATCCCTAATGTACTCACCAAAGAAGGTGTGCCAGATCATCGTGGCCTGCTGTATGCTTCACAACCTGGCTTTGCGACGCCAGGTGCCTTTTCTGCAGGAGGATGGTCAAGATGGTGGTGTTGTAGCAGCTGTGGAGCCTGTGGAGAGTGAAGAGGAGGAAGGCGAAAAGGACGACCTAGAGAACAGGAACACAGTAATACAGCAGTATTTTCAATCACACACAGGTAAGAATCCACACCGGCATATTACATATACTTAACCCCTACTACCTCTCTACTGTCTGACCTTTTCCCCCAGTGTATGGTAACTGAGTTGTGACTTTCCCTTCCGATTTCAGAGATGTGGGCCCCACTGCGTGACATCTGCTTTATTTCCCCATGGACTACAGCTGTGTGACATTGGTATGTTGGCATCACAATGTGAATATGCCATTTGGCACGGTAATGTCTAATACATTTGTACAAAATCACAGCCAGACTCCAGATTGTTTTATGCAGTGTGTTTATTACAGTGCTCTAAATTGGTGGGTGGTTGCAAATCTTTGAGGTGTGATGGTGGAGGATTGTCCATGGCAGAGTCCAGACTATCAGTATCACAGGTGCATTGTCCAGATGCCTGTGGAAAGTGGAGCAGGGGCAGTGTAAGGTTGGACAGGGTGTCAATGTGGGACAGTGGGATGACAATCAGGGAGGTATCCTTTCCTGGCTGGGGTCTTGGCATCTTACTCTGTCTTCTTACTGGATCTCAGGGCCCGCTTGCGGGGTGGTTCTCCTTCTGCAGGGGGTGGGGTTCTGGTGGCCTGTTGGTCTTGTGTCGGGGCCTCCTGTCCACTAGCGCCGGCGGAGGTGGTAGGCAGTTCTTGGTCCATGCTAGTGTCAGGGGCCCTTTGTGGTGCAACAGTGTCCCGCAATGTGGTGACTACCTGATTCAGAGCCACTACGATGGTGCCCATGGCGGAACTGATGTTTCTTAGTTCTTCCCTGAACCCCATGTACTGTTGCTCCTGCAGAAGCTGGATCTCCTGAAACCTGGCCAGGACAGTGGCCATCGTCTCCTGGGAGTGGTGGTATGCTCCCATGATGGAGGAGAGGGCCTCGTAGAGAGTGGGTTCCCTGGGCCTGTCCCCCCCCTGTCGCACAGCAGCCCTCCCAGTTCCCCTGTTTCCCTGGGCCTCTGTTCCCTGGACCGTGTGCCCACTACCACTGCCCCCAGGTCCCTGTTGTTGTTGGGGTGGTGGGTTAACCTGGGTGCCCTGTAGTGGTGGACACACCGCTGATTGACGTGTCCTGGGGACAGAGATATGGGCCCGCTGTGTGGTTGCTGTGCTGGTGTTCCCAGAGGGGGGAAGGTCTGCTGTGGCCTGTGGCTGTCTGAGGGGAACCGACTGTCCAGAGGTCCCCGATGGGCCGGGCTGGTCATCTAGATCCAGGGAGACCGAGCTGCTGTCATCGCTGTGGGCCTCTTCTGGGGGTGGAGTGGACATTTGTGGACCCTCCTGCGCGGTGGCGTTCGGGTCCTGCAGGGGTATAAAAGTATGATTATTGCTTCTGTGTGTGCCATAGCGTGCAATGGGTGGCCGCCCGCGTACCCCTGTGCTTGCATTCCTGTGTGGGGGCTTTTGTGACAGTGGTTTGGCGGGGGGGATGGGTATGTGCAGTGGGCATGCTTAGGTGATGGGTGTCCATGCTTTGTGGTCGCATGCAGGGCTTGGTGTTGGGATGAGTGGGTTGTGAGGGTGAGACATTTGCAAGGAGTAGGTGTGATGGGGTGGGGGTGAGGGTGGGGGTATGAGTTGGCATGCTGGTGGGGTGGGGGGGATGAAGTAGTTAAGATTTGACTTACCAGAGTCCATTCCTCCGCCTACTCCTGCGAGGCCCTCAGTATGCAGGATCGCCAAGACCTGCTCCTCCCATGTTGTAAATTCTGGGGGAGGAGGTGGGGGTCCGCCGCCAGTCCGCTGCACCGCGATGTTGTGCCTGGATACCATGGAACGCACCTTCCCCCGTAGGTCGTTCCACCGCTTCCTGATGTAGTCCCAATTTCTTGGGTGCTGTCCCACAGCGTTGACCCTGTCCACTATTCTGCTCCATAGCTCCATCTTCCTGGCAATGGTGGTGTGCTGCACCTGTGTCCCGAAGAGCTGTGGCTCTACCCGTACAATTTCCTCCACCATGACCCTGAGTTCAGCCTCAGAAAACCTGGGGTGTCTTTGCGGTGCCATGGAGTGGTTTGGGTGATGTGTGGGGTGGATTGTGTGGTGCTAAGTGTGGTGATGTGTATTGGTGTGTAGTTTGAAGTGCATGGTAATATTGCTAGGTGACAGTGAATTGCGCGTCTGGGTGCTCGGGTCTCTTATCTCTGTGCGTGTTCACGAATCTCTAGGAGTGGGGGTTTGTGGGTGATGTGGGTGTGTGTTTTATATTGTGTTGGGTGTGTGGGAGTGTTGTTTGTATGTGTATCAGGTGTATGTATTTTGAATTATCCAATGTGGCTGTGTTTTGGAGATGTGTGTGTATTTTGAGCGCAGTGGTGTGTACCGCCAATGGAATACCGCGGTTGAAAGACCGCCGCGTGGATTCGTGTGTCATGATAGTGTGGGTGTATTTCTGTTGGCGTGACGGTGGAGGTCTGGTCATCGCCAGTTTCTCGCTGGCCTTTGGTGTGGCGGACTTTTGTGGATGTCTGTATTTTGGCGGTTTGCCGGTTGTGGGTCAGAATGACCGTGGCGGTTTACCGCGGCCACGGCGGTGTTATGGCGGTCTTCTGCACGGCGGTAAACGCCTTTTACCACCGAGGTTGGAATGACCACCGTTATCTTGTGCACATTTTGAAAATACAAAGGCTTTCTTGATGTCTATTTTTCAAAATTAATTGCTGTATACCCGGTACAGAATGAAAACCCATTGCAAGGTGCAGCTCCTTTTTGGGCTCTGGGTACCTAGGGTTCTTGATGAACCTACAAGCCCTATATATCCCTGCAACCATAATGGTATATTGCTTTCAAAAATCTGACATTGCAGGAAAAAGTTACAGAGTAAAACGTGGAAACAAATCGCTGTTTTTTTTCACCTCAATTTCGATATTCTTTTATTTCACCTGTTATTTTCTGTAGGAAACCCTTGTAGGATCTACACAAATGTCCCCTTGCTAAATTCAGAATTGTGTCTACTTTTCAGAAATGTTTAGCTTTCTGGGATACAGCATTGGTTTCACACCCATTTCTGTCACTAACTGGAAGGAGGCTGAAAGCACAAAAAATTGTAAAAATGTGGTATGTCCCAGTAAAATGCCAACATTGTGTTGAAAAATTGGGTTTTCTGATTCTAGTCTGCCTGTTACTAAAAGCTGGGAAGATGGTGATTTTATCACCACAAACCCTTTGTTGGTGCCATTTTTTGTTTAACAAAATGAACTTTTAGCTGTATTTTGGCTAATTTCTTAGTCTCCTTCAGGGGAACCCAGAAATGCTGGGCACCTCTAGAATCCTTAGGATGTTGGAAAAAAAGGACACAAATTTGGCATGGGTAGCTTATGTGGGCAAAAAGTTATGAGGGCCTAAGCACGAACTGCCCAAACAGCCAAAAAAAGGCTTGGCACCTGAGGGGGAAAAGGTCTTGCAGTGAAGGGGTTAAATGGATTAGCCACATATGGTTGTGTATAGTTTAGCACCACATGATTGTTAGGCTCAGAGCATATGTGCAGATGTGTGGCTCTCAATCACTGGTGTGTCAGCGGCAATGTGAGTTTGCAGTGGTATGTCTGTTGTACTGTCTTCATGCAGGATCACTAGCTCACTAATGTAAAATGTTACACACTGTGATATGTTGTCGACTCACATGTACAGTGATATGACATTGACCATATATTTCCATCCATGTCTCACATGTGGACCATCGGAGAAGTGGCAAGATTTCAAGATCCAGACTATCCAGTAAGTGTGATAATGTCTTTCCCGCGTAGTGATTGCAGCTGTTGTGTGAGTGACTCATATGTGTTGCACTCATTGCAGGATATGATGAGCTGGCACGTGATCAGATATCTAAGTAGGCTGGATGGTGACATGGTGTTCCGTGCAAGGGTTACCCAATCACAAAAAAGAGATTCATATCTTGGGAGTCTTGAGCTACGCAGCAGACGGCAGCGTGTGAACAAGGTCATTCTCACAAAACAGTGATGTACCAGTTTTCCACACAAATTGGTGCATCCATGTATTGTAATGTACACGTAGGACTGGATGGGTAACTTTCTCTCAGCATGAAGTCCCATAAGTTGTACTCCATTTATGTGAGACTCTGTGGTATGTAATAGGCGTGCATGCAGGTCAAGGCCAGACGTGTGCTGACATCAGTATGGGTGTTTTGGGAATTGTGTTGGCAGAACAGGTGTTGATGGGTGTCCACACCTGGACACATGAATGCAGATGTGAATGACCTACGGATGTCTTATTCCTAGGCTGCAGCCCTCATCACATGTGTTCCACTCCTTAAATCCATGTATAAGTGGACATGACTTTGTGGTTGACCTCGACAGTTGTAATGATGCATTGTATGTCCATCCCCCCTGGAGGCACAGGGGTAGGGGAACAACATATATGTAAGTAGATGTGGTGGTCACAGTGTAGATGACAGTCATCTAATTCAGGCTTGCATGTGTTTCAATCAACAATGACCCCTTATGATTAGCAACTGCACACCATACTCCCAATTATATCTACTAGTCACTGGTGTTGTGTGCTTTGAAGTTGACTCAGATGAAGAAGATTAGTGGGCCTAGTCCATGTGAAATATTTGCTACCTTTGCATTGTGACACATTGCACTAAATCAGTGCACAGATTACTTTATTTGGTCCAACTCTTGTTGTGCTATGCTTTGGTGTCAATGACATGATGGGTGGGCAGTGTTGCCATTACATTCATCAGAGACATTGTATTATCTGTACTGTGATTCGGAGTGTATGTGCAAATTGAGGCAGAGTGTTAGAGTTTCATCTGTACATACATCACACAATGATGACACTGATGGTTGCCTGTCTCAATTTTACAGCTGCCAACATGGATGTTGCGGAACTCAGCGCGTTCCAGAAGAGGGCATTGTGATATCGCCACATATTGGATGTAGAGTCTGGGTACCGCAAGATGACACAACGCTATTGAAAGTGCGAGCCACTGGGAAATAGCGGGCATTCAGCCAAGGGGAACCCGCATTGGCCACAAAAAGTGGACTGAGCATTACAACTACACAGGGAATCACAGCCGCCACAGTCACATCTGTCCCACTGGCAGCTCCATCAACATCGGCTCGACAGCTCACCAGGCCTGCTGCAATGGACATGTCAGCAATAAAGGAGCTCCAGAGGGACATGAAACAGGTCCTCAAAAAGCTGGACAGCCTACTGAAGGAGGTGGACCACAATAGAAAGAGACTGAAGGCCCTCAAGAGGACACTCAAGAGAGTCAACCTCTGAACTGATGGCTCCCTTCACCCCTATTTCAGTCCCCTCTCTCCTCATTCTTTATCATGTTTTGTAGTGGGTCTAAGGGGTTAGTGATAGGTTAGAGTTGGGTAGTTGTTTAGATAGGATGAGTATGTTTGGGGGCTGGGTTTTCATACTATTACATTTTAGTTTGTGGGTGGGGGATAATGTTGGGGCATTTGTGTATTAAAAAAAGTAAAGAATATAATAAAAAAATATATATATATATTTTTTTTTAGGATTAGATAGTATATGTTTAGGTTAGTATATGTGGTCCTGCCTGTGTCTTGTGATATAAGGGGGGTGGGGGGCCAATGTTTAGAGTGTGTTGTTAAATATGGTAAGTAATCTTAGCATAGGGCAGTTAGGGCCAGTTGTGGGTAACGTATAGGTAGGATAGATTAGGTTAGTTTAGGTGTTTAACATAGTTTTAAGTTCAGTTTTCTACATATGTAATAAAACTTTGGGTACTCTCTTACAGCATGTGTCAGATGCTTGGGGCTCAGGGTCTTTGCATGAGTGTATAGTGCCAATTGTCTGTTGGCCTGGGGATTCTGTCCTGCATCCAGATCCCTCACTTGACATGTTAATTCCCACTTCCAACTGAGCTGTCACATTGGCGACTACAACACATCTACTTCTCAATGCATCTGCTTTCCAATGTACCCACCACTCAAGGTGACTGTGGTTCCCATGTATTGGACAGGTAGGTGTGCTTTTTAAGCAGTCATTGTTTGGGTCCTGTGTTGGAATGCTGGGCACTGTAGGACATCTGCCTGCAACCTGGAGTTCATGTCAACACTGAATGAATGAATAATTTATTGTACAGATAATAAAAACCAATACATTTAAACAAAGAAAAAAGAAAGGGACAATCAAAAAATGCAAGTACAATCAAAGGCTAAGTTCATGCTAAAAACACAATGTGATTTCAACACACATAACATGTTAAAAAAGAGACATTCCTGCCTAATAGTATAAAACAAACCTGGAATATAAAAATAGAACAATCCACCAAGCCCAGAACACCACATAGTACATAAAAAAACGTAAAGCATTAAATAATGGTTACAATAAATACCAACATATGCCGTTAGGACTCAACAACCTAACCAATAACGGGCAGTAGGGCAAGAGCGGAACAGAATTACAATTATGCTTATCCATTGCTTGCAGTGCCACTGAATTTAGATTGGTCAATATTGGTAAATTTAGTCAATAATCCATTCAGCATTGGATTAGCTGAGTCCAGAGACTGGATGATAGCCTGCCGTAGGGAGCAAATTCCCAGTTTGTTCTATTTGCTCCGAAGCAGAAATCTACGCTCCTTTAGTAGGGCTGGGTAAAGACAGATCACATGATCAATAGTTTTGTCCACATTGCTACAGCCTCTGCACATTACGCCTTCCCCAGGAGATAACTGCCATAGGGGTAGATGTTTAAAAAAAAAAACAATCGCCCATCCTTAAGGCCATACAGGCTTTTTTCAACCAAAACCCATAAGAACAAGAAAGATAGCAAGAAGGGGTACCTGGCTTAAAGGATTTGATTACTGACCAGGCATGCTTCCATTGAGCATGGAGGGAGCGATCTGAGTGGTACGAATACAGTTTAATGGACTTTTTTACATCTAGTTTAAACAGGGAATGAGGGGATTACTTGCCCAAAGATCATTTGCTCCCAGTCGCCATTTACATTCAGCCAAAAAATGGGAGTAAGATCCCTTTGATTTTGACTCACTGATTTCTTGCCACGATACTGCCTCCAGGCATCCATCCATGACCAGACGCAGCTTATGACAGAGCTTCAAAAAAGCACGGCACCAACTGCCACCAGTTCCGGAAGCCCAAATTCCAAACGTACCTGCGCAGGTGAAGCACAACGCGGGACATGGAAGACTCTCTTGTAGGTCTTATTGACTAGCCTATTTAATAGGCAAGAGCCTTTGCCCAACAAAATTTCTTGACCGTAGGCCAGTGAGGAGATAATCTTTGCTCTCATAACTTTCATTAGGGGAAGAAGGGTTGGCCCCTTTAAAACTTTGGATAATTTAGAGAAGGCCACCTGCAATGCCACATCTTTGAGTTCAATCTCCTTCTTATGTTTAACAAAGCGACCCTTAGATTTGAAGTGCACCCCTAAATATTTATAAGACTGGTCGGAAACAAGTTTACAGCTTTTATAATACCAACTAGATCCCAAATGTTTTTTCCTTCCAAAGGAGACCACTTTTGTTTTAAGCAAATTAACTTCCAATTGATTCACAGGAGTATAAGATGCAAGTTGGTTAAGCAGCCGTTGAAGGCCATTCTTAGTGTAACTGAACAATACAAGATCATCGGTGTAAAGCAGATGGCTGAGCCTAAGGGTACCAATCTTAAGGGGGTAAGAATTAACAGCGTCAAATGATGTGGACATATCTGCGATGAACAGATTAAAAAGAAGGGGTGCAAGCACAGAGCCCTGTTTCACACCACGAGTGGCAGGAATTTTTCTAGAAAGAGAGCACCCATCACAAGCTTAATACGGACCCAGGTATCTGTATGGAGTTCTATAATAGCACCCAGGAGTACTGGAAGAATACCCCAGTTTTGTAGTTTAGCCCACAGGGCACTCCGGGGTATCCGATTGAATGCTGCACTGAAGTCAAAAAAACAACAATTCAAGGTCAAGCCAGACAGAATCGCCCTGTCAATCAGAATAGAATAGAAAGTGCTAATAAATTTGTTGATGTGCCTGAGCCAGCAGAAAACCAAAACCCTGTTCGGACAATAGGAATTAATGCCTTTGATTCAGCCCAGGCATGAAGTTCTTGCAACAAAAGACTAGTATAAAACGTGGCCTCGTTCTCAAGAAGGGCTATCATCCTAAAATTGGCTGGGTCTGACATTTAACCCCATTTGTAAAGCGGATGAAGGATGGTACCACGCCAAGACTCAGGAACTGTTGAAGTCAGGAGGCAGTGCTCAAACAGGTGGGCAAAACTGAGCAGTGCCATATTCAGATGAGGTCAAGTATAACTATTTCACACCAATGTGTTTCACTTGTACTCCCAGCTGATGTTATTGCCTGAGCATGCTTACACTGCCATTCCTGCTGTATGTAATGGGTGAGGCATACATGTGTTAAACAAATGTCACATACACAGTTACTTGCTTGTAGGGGATGTGACCAGGATTGACGTTCATCATGTAAGTACCTTGTGCGTAGATATCTGCCCACAATATTTCTGCATTCTTGTACTGACACTCTGGGGTTCATTAAAACCCTGGCGGTCGGTGTTAAACCGGCGGTAAGACCACCAACAGGCTGGCGGTCTTACTTTGGGGAATTATGACCATGGCGGTCTCCATCCCGGCGGCCGTCACTATACCGCTGGCGGTATTTGGACACGGCTTACCGCCGTGGATTTCTAGCGGTTTGAACCTCCATGAAATCCACCCCCTTCTGACCCCCCTGTGGCGTCTGGTGATGTCAGCACACGTTCCCCTCCGCGCTGGAAGCTCAGCCTCCAGCGCCGATCGGAGGAGAAATGTAAAAGCATTTATCCTCCGATCACGTGGAGGGGGCAGAGAGGCATGAAAGGAGAGGAAAGGTCTTTCCTCTCCTTTCATGTCTCCCTGAGCATTGCTGCGATCGGGCAACAGAAATGCCACTAGACACCAGGGAATTTTTTATTTTGTGTGTTTATGAAATATGGGGAGCCGCCCTATGGGCAAGGGCCGCTCCCCAGAGGGGCAATTTATTTTTAGGCTATTTCTGACCCCCCTATGCACAAGGGATTTTTTTGGTTTGTTTTGGTTTTTTTTTGTATGTGGGGAGCGGCCCCTTAGGCAAGGGTCGCTCCCTTGGGGGGAAAATTAATTCTAGGCCGTCTCTGCCCCCCTAGGTGGCTGATCGGCCTATTTTTATTAGGCCAATCTGCCCCAAGGGGAGCAGAAACCACTAGGCACCAGGGATTTTTTTTGTCAGTTTCACATGAGGGGAGCGACCCCTTAGGCAAGGGTCGCTCCCTGGGGGAAACATTTATTTTAGGCCATTTCTTCCCCCCCTTCGGGGCAGGTCGGCCTGTTTTGTTTTAGGCCGATCTGCCCCCAAGGGGGGCAGAAACCACTAGGCACCAGGGATTTGTTTTGCCCCAAATTCACCCAAGGGGAGCAACCCCTTAGGCAAGGGTCGCTCCCCTTGGGGGCAGATCCGCCTATTTCTATTAGGCCGGCCACTTAGGCACCAGGGATTTGTGTGTGCGTTTTGTTTGGGGGGGCAGTCCCATGGGCAAGGGTCGCTCCCCATGGGGGCACATTACTGTTGGCCATATCGCCCCCCTTGGGGGCAGATGGGCCTATTTTTGGAAGGCCCATCTGCCCCCAAGGGGGGCAGAAAGCCCACCAGAGACCAGGGAAGATTTTTTTTTTCTAAATAAGAGGGTGGGGGTATGGTCATACCCCCAGCCCAAATAAATGGGGCCAAAGTTGTCCTGCCTACCAGTGGGCAGATGGGGCAATTACCCCCGATCCACACCCCGGGGGGGCAGAAAGTCTACCAAATGTCAGGGGATAATAAAAAAAAAATAGTGTGGTGGTGGCTTCTACCCCAACTGAAGGGGGTAACAGTCTTTCAGGTCCCCCCTGCATACTAAAACATCTTATCCCATGGCAAGCAAGCGAGCATTTGATTATTTGGGGTTTTGGTTTTACATTTGGGCCATGAGAGTTTGGCTAACTCTCAAAATCGTCGCAATTGGAATGGTGAGGACTGCACTGTTTGGACTTTGAGACACTTCCATGTAGAAAACTCCACAAGACCTAGACACATCTGAAAACTAAACATCCAGGGCGGTGTGCTTCACATGCACTGTGCACCATTTTCTTACCCACAATGCCCTGCAAACCTCATACTTTGCTGGAAATCCCACATTTTCCCCACATTTTTGTGATGGAACCTTCTGGAATCTACAGGAATCCACAAAATTCCTACCACCCAGCATTGCCTCAGCTATACCACATCTTCTGCTGCACTTGTCACACTATGGACTGCAATTGTCTCTCACTACTCCATTGGCAATTCATGTTCCCCTGCACTGAACGACACTTCACCCCAGCATTTAACTTGCAACAGATGCAAGGTCACCTGAACTGGTATAGACAATGGAACTACTGACTGGGTCTGTGAGAACACCGCGAGAACATGAAAATGTACCTGACATTCTACCCGTTGGAGATGTAAATTACAGAAGCCAATAAACTACGTTAGAACTGTTATGGGGTGACAATCTTAATGAGGCGACAAGTAAACCATTGGATGGAGATAATAGTGCGCCAAAATTTGCCCAATTGGAAATTAGGGGACTCTACAACAAGTTTGATATAATTCTTGGACACGAGAAGAAATCAGCCATTATATGCCATTATATGCCGTTCTTTTGCCGTAGCCATTATGTGCCTTTGCTATTGCCTAGGCACTTTGCCACTCTGTCTTAAAGACTTTGCGGTTTAATTCTTCAAACCATCCACACCCTTGCCTTACCTCTTCTATACTTTTCCTCCGTATGAGGGAGGTATTCCATATTGCCCGTCTTACTGAACTTTGCCTGTGTTTTCTGGACGATGGCGAATCAACTGATGTCCTGAGGACGAAGACTGACTCTGAATGCTGACCATTATGGAGGGTAACTATATGATGATGAAATTGTAATTGTCTGTTTGCCTTTTCTTTCTAGGTACCAACTGCTTCTTTTGATAGAGACCCTAGTTAGATGTTTTCTAAATTTGTGTTGCTAAATTGTTTTGCATGAAGCCCAACATGCTAATGCTAATTCAAGGTTAGTTAAAGAGTTCACTAAACTGACGCAAATAGACAAATGACTGAAATATGCTTTGTTGAATAATGCGTTAATGATACTCTGCTGAAGTTAATCCATGTTGACGTTGTGTTTTGTTCTATTGTTTATGGTTTTTGCTTTGATGAAATCTTATTCGAGTTGCCATATTGTGACATTGCTGATGTGTTTTATGGTTTTGAGACTAATAAACTTGCTAGTAGATTGTAACCAAGAGGGAATAAATATCATAACCCTTACAATTTTGTGTGGTTATTCATGACTGAAAGGTCATGGTGTGTTCTGATTCTCATTGATAAATTGAATAGATTTGTTATTCTGAATATTGATGAAGTTATTGATTTATTGATTGGCATGTTGATTAATTGTCTCGTCCTAAGGTGTCTCCAATCAGGGACAAAAGATTCATTGGCCTAAAACGAGTCCCAGACTAATTAATTATTTAAGACGGGACACATTATCAACCCATTCCAATAGACATTATCAAGCGGCTATAAAGCCTCGACAAGGAATAGCAGGGAAATTAGTCAAGGACAAAATGACACTAAAACGTTTGGATGGGTATTTTTGCAAAGAAGGGGATTGGGTGGATTACCCTGTTGTGAGTGGGATAACCTGTGGAAGGAGTATTTTATTTTTGTGTTTTTAAGAGGGTTAGGAGCTAGAGGGCCACTTGTGGGTGGTTGAAGTTGAGAGAAGGGGTAGTTTATTTTTGTGTGGTGATCGTTAGTGGCTAGTATGTTACTGTTAGGAACTAATTTGTAACAAAACAGCCTCTTTCTATGTGTCATATAACAAAAAACGGCTATATATATATATATATATATATATATATACACATATATATATTCCAAAGTGAAGACCGGAATGTGGAAGCAGTAATGCATCGGTCCCAGCTGGGCTCCGGAACGCCCATATAATTGCCAAAATGTCCTCTTATTTTCAAGGGAAGCCAGGACTCCTCCAGAGCGCTGTCAGTATAAACAAATAAATATATATGTATTAGCTTTTTTTCAATGAAAAAACTACATTTTACAGGGTTATGGGGACGTTTTAGTTCGGTTCTGAATTTACTTCTACAAAACCATGGAAATTCAGCAGTTAGAGTTCTTTCAAGTAACTATAACTCATGCCTTAAGGTAACTACCTCTCACTCCCTCGCCATGCACAGCTTTATTTAAAAACTTTTACGGCTAATGTTTCATTTATAGTTTTAAGGACGTAATAGAAGTTTTCATGACTGCTTTAATATCTGGGGTAATTAAGGGTGTGAATTATAGTTATGTGAAAGCACTCTATAGCTGCTGAATTTCTATGGTTTGGTACAAGTAAGTTCAGAACCTAACTATAACGTCCCTGTAACCTTTGTTTTTTTCATGTAATTTCTAAGGTTTTGAGGGCTTGCCCATGTGACCCATTGGGGGCTGTTGGCATAGTTGTACTGCCACTGCCCCTTCCTTCAGCTCTCAAAGGTGTTTATATAACCAGAGCCTCTCTTGCCTGTCATGCAGAGTTTGTTTGTTACCCCTGCCCCATGTACCCTTTGCCCTGTCCTCCATGGTCTGTTGTTTTTGTAATTTGTGGGGTAATTAGGAGTGTGTGAGAAAACAGGGCTGATTGCAGAGACCCTCTATCTTTTTGCCCCCATTTTTCACTTTTTGCTGGTGTTTTCCTGACTCTGATGGAGCTCTTTGTACTGTTAACCTGTCCCAGGGCCTGTGCTCTGTGTAAAATGAGTATGCAAATTAGGCTGATTATAATTGGCTATGTTAACCTACCTACAAGTCCCTAGTATATGGTAGGGCATGTAGGTTTAGGGACCCCAGCATTGGTGGTGCCCCCATAGGTGCAAGGCCGAGATGCCCAGTGTCATTTTAATTGCAGGGCTGCCTTGCTAACTGCTTTTAAATTAAAGTTAAATGCAAATTCGATTTTGGAATTAAAAGAACTCCCAAAGTCTTAATTTACCTTATTTCTGCATATAGGCCACCCCTAAGGTGTGCCCTATATGCCCCGAGGGGTGAGGGCCATGTAACTACAAGCAGGGACCTTATAAAAATAGTTTTATAAGCCATGGTGAAGTAAAACAGCCAAATTAGTTTTTCCCTCACTGTAGTGAATGGCCTCCATAGGCTAAAATCGGGAGACTTTATTTTAAGTACTTCCAAAGTCTTAAATTACCTTATTTTTGCATAAAGGTCACACCTAAGGCGTGCCCTATATGCCCCTAGGGATTGGTGCCATGTAACTTTAAGCAGGGACCTTATAAAAATAGTTTTATAAGCCCTGGTGAGGTAAAACAGCCAAATTAGTTTTTCCCTCACTGTAGTGAATGGCCTACATAGGCTAAAATCAGGAGACTTCATTTTAATTAACAAAGTCCCCTTAATTGTCAGATACCTCGAGTTACATATCAAATTAACTGTCATAATAAATCGCAAAACCTACAATTATTGGATTCAATATAACTAGTTCAAATACAGAGTTTTAAACTCTAAGTGAAAAGTTGCCAACTTCAGCACTGCAGTGCCCTTCTCTGATTGGCCAGCTTCTGGCAGCCTGGCCAGGCTGCCTTGATGAGGTATGAAGTGGCCTGGGCTGAACACAAAGGATGTTACTGGGGGAGGAGAACTACCTCAGCAGATGGGGAAGCAGGAAGAGGGGAGGGCTGCCAAACTGGTCTTCAAAGGCAGAGAAGGACATTTGGAGCAACCCAACACCTCCCACACATCCTGCAAACCCAAATAGTTAGGTACCCTCTTGATTAGATTAAGAGAGGGCAGGAGACAGGTGTTTTTAGGATTTTTAGCCACACCGGTGGGTGGACTCAGCCAGATGTAACCCCCAAAAATCAGTTTCAGCCATGATGGATTTTTGAAGAATGTTGCTCCCTGGGATTGCTTTTTGCCACACTTCCCAGGAGATGGTCATCACGGGGGAAGGACCCTACATCTGATTGGAGAACCAGGACCCCTCTGTTTTTCAACCCAGGAGCAAGGATAAATATGGCAGAACGGCTCTCACACCTCAGATCCCTACCAGATCCCTTCAAGGAAGAATATCAGGAGAAGAAGGACTGCCCTGCTGGGCCCCTGAACTGCATCTGGACAATGCACTCTGATGGTCTGCACCAGCTTCTCACTTGGGCTTTACCACAAGAAGGACTTTGCCTGGCTTCACCTAGTTCAGGGAGGGGCTCCCTTTTTGCTACAGGATAAAATTGCTAACCATAGTCCTCTGCTTCAGATCCTCAAGAAAATGACCAGATGACCACTGTCCAGTAGCCGTTTGGGAGTTTGCGCCAGGTGCATTCTGGGAGTTGTAGTCCGCACCCTCAAGGAGCACCTCAGAGCTTCTGGAACCTTGGGGTGAGCTGTCGACTGCAAAAGAAACTTAAAAGACCTTCTGGAAGAAGATCTAGCAGTTTGGAGAAGATTGGTGAACTTTTTGGAAAAAGCTCCATAAAAGGACCGACACGCCACGGAAAGTCTAGCCGGTTTGCCTCAACTGTGATCCGGCCTGATGAAGAAAATCCCTAAAAAAGTTGACGGGACCACCCGAGCAGTTTATCCGAAGAGGGCTCCAGGCACATTGGATCAAGATTCAGCTTTGGCCCGGTCGAAGGATTTTCATCTCGAAAAATCATCTAAGTCTGAACATAGAAATCTTCACCCAGGGCTCCCGCGATGTGTATCCGAGGAAGGGCTCCAGGGAGCTCGGATTGGACTGGTGACTTTGTCCCGCAGAAGAAAATCTTCAAGAAAATGACTAAGTCCGAAGGTAAACTTTTGACAGAGGCCTCCCGCTGCTTGCTGTAACCAAGCAGGGCTCCATCGTGGTCTTCCTTAAACTTTGACCATGCCCTGGTTGAGGTGCGACCAGATGACCAGATTGGTGCTATTAGTTTCTAGGCGCTAAAAAAACCTAATTCTTTGAAAATGTATATCTCCATTTCCCCTTACCCGATGTTATTCATTTGGTGTAATTTTAAAGGTAAAAATATACTCTATTTTCATAAATTGGTGTTGGATTTTTACTGTGTTTTGCGTTTTACTTATTTACTGTTTTTTGATTGTTAAATGCTTTACACACTTGCCTCCCAAGTTAAACCTTGTCGCTCGTTGCCAAGCTACCAAGGGTTGAGCTGAGTTTAATTTATTGAGACCTAACTTGACCTAAGTGGAGAGTAGTGGCCTTTTGCTAACTGTAGGTACTTACCTGCCCTTACCAATAATCAACTTTCTAACAGAGTGCATGGCGATGGTGCGAGTCATAGTTACCTTAGGAATCAAGTTATAGCTACTTGAGTCAACTAAAACTATAACTGGTGAATTTGTATGATTTTGTACATTTAAAATGTGAGCCTAACTATAACGTCCCTGTGACCTTTGTTTTTTTCAGTGAAGTTTTACGTTTTTTTAACATATAGAAATTTTCAATACTATATGTTAATCCAACTACCGCTGCACACAGCCTTTTGCCCTGCGTGGTGGCAGTTGGCCACAGGACCTGGCCTGCTGCCAGCCCCTGAGCCCAACTCCCTATATGCATCCAACTGTGCACGGCCTTCTCCCATCTGAGGTGAAGGTTGTCTGCAAGACCTGGCCTTCAGCCAGGGTCTACGGCCAACCACCATCCCCATGCTGTGCATGTGGGAGTAGGCAGCAAGCCTCTCTGGGTGTGAGAACAGGTGTAAGAGGGTGTATTTGGGGGTGAGAGTGGCTGTGAGAGTGTCTGTCTGGGTGTGAGAGTGTGTACATCAGTGTTTTAGTGGGTGCATTAGTGTGCACACAGGTCTGTGAGTGGGTGTGTGAGAGTATGAGTGGGTCTGTGAGAGGGTGCATGAGGATCAGAGTTGGGCTGTGAGGGGGGTCCTGAGGGTCTGATTGGGTCTGTGAATGGGTGTGTCAATGTTTGAGTGGGTCTGTGAGTGGGTGTATAAGTGTCTGTGTGCGTGTGAGTGGGAGAAAGAGACTGAAAGTGAGAGAGTGAAAGAGAGTTAGAGAGATAGTGAGTTTTTTAGGCTTTGATGTATGATATACCTAGAATGAATTATTTCTGCACAATTTGAAAAGAAAAATGTATTTGTAATTTTAAAACAGTTCAAACATTTGCGCTTAAAAAAACCTAAAGGACGGAAACTACTCCGGCAGGACTCAAACCCCCAACACTCAGTGTGAACGTCTGTAACCTTCACACTTGAGCTATTCTTTTTTATTTTGACAAATGTAAATATATATCTATATTAATATATGCATATATATATATGTGTGTGTGTGTGTATATATATATATATATATATATATATATATATATATATATATATATAAATATATAGATAGATATTTTAGGGCCAGATGTAGGAAAGGATTTGCAACTCGCAAACGGCAAAAACTGCCGTTTGCGAGTTGCAAATCGCATTTTCCTATGCAGAAATGCATTCTGCGAGTCGGACCGACTCGCAAAATGCATTTCAGAATCGCAAATAGGAAGGGGTGTTCCCTTCCTATTTGCGATTCCTAGTGGTATGCAATACCATTTGCGACCGCATATGCGGTCGCAAATGGTGTTGCAGTTACCATCCACTTCAAGTGGATGGTAACCCACTCGCAAATTGGAAGGGGTCCCCATGGGACCCCTTCCAGTTTGTGACTGGACCCAAAAACATTTTTTCAGGGCAGGGAGTGGTCCAAGGGACCACTCCCTGCCCTGAAAAAATACCGAAACTAAAGGTTTCGTTTTTTTTTTTTAAGTGCAGCTCGTTTTCCTTTAAGGAAAACGGGCTACACTTAAAAAAAAAAAAACTGCTTTATTTAAAGCAGTCACAAACACGGAGGTCTGCTGACTACAGCAGGCCTCCATGTTTGCGAGTGCCCATAGTCGGTATGGGGCCGCAATTTGCGACCCACCTCATTAATATTAATGAGGTGGGTCATTGCGACCCCATACCGACTCGCAGACGGTGTCTGAGACACCGTTCTGCATAACATTTTGCGAGTTGCAAATAGCGAGTCGCTACGACTCGCTATTTGCAACTCGCAAAATGCTTCTTTACTACATCTGGCCCTTAGTCCTTTATGGGCTATCTGCGACCACTGGCGACCCCTCAAAGGCTCTCACCCAATCCCTGCAGATTGTTTTACATTTTATAATGTACAGGCTATCTGGAACCTTGGGGGGAAAACCTCAAAGCCCTCCCCCAGCAGTCCCTGACTATTCTTTTTATTTATTTTATTACATGCCCTTTATGGGCTATCTGGGACCGCGGGGAGCCTCAAGGCCTTCCCCCGAACCCAATGTTCCAGCAGCCAAGGAGCTACTTTAAGTAGAAACTCCCTGGTTGCTGAAGCAAAGCTTTCATCTCTGATCCCTGCATGCATGCAGGGAACAGAGATGAAAACTCTGCTTTCTGACAGCGGGACCTGTTTGACAGGTCCTGCTATCAGAAAGCAGATTACTTGCTGTGACTTGGCTACAGCTGGCCGTGGGAGGTGGTTGTCCCAGGACCATCATTGCCTCCTTGAAGGGGGTCACTTAGCCCCCCAACAGCAAGTATAGCCCGAGGAGGTGGTGATCCCCTGGGCTACATGGGGTCCAAAATAGACCCCCTTCACTTTATTTTAATCTTTGTCCTGGAGAGGTGGCAGTTCCCGGGACAGTGGAGGACCAGGTGGCCACCCACTTGTTGATTGATTAAAGTCCCGGGGAGATGGCGGTCCTCGGGGCTGTAGGGGAGGCCAACAGACCTCCCCATGCCAGTAATTAATTTATCCCCGGGGACGTGGTGGTTGCTGGGGAGCGGGGGCGTGCAGCCCCTCCGCACATAATTTCTGCTTTGCCCAAGGGAGGTGGCAGTGCCCAGGTCTGTAGACGGCCAGGCAAGCCCCTCACACTTCAATAAAAGAATGCCCCTAGGACTTGGCCGACCCAGGGGCTTAAAAAAAGATGAAGCGCGGGAGCCCACACTTAGGGCCTGATTCTAACTTTGGAGGACGGTGTTAAACCGTCCCAAAAGTGGCGGATATACCACCTACCGTATTACGAGTCCATTATATCCTATGGAACTCGTAATACGGTAGGTGGTATATCCGCCACTTTTGGGACGGTTTAACACCGTCCTCCAAAGTTAGAATCAGGCCCTTAGTTTTTTTTAAATTGTCACCAGATCTGCAGATTCACTGCAAATCACAGCAAAAATGTAAAAAGAAAATGCTTTTTCACCCAGGGGAGGTCCCTCTGCGACCTCACCACAAGAGCTAAGGGGTCGGGTGTCTGTACCCTGGCCCCTTTTCTTTATTTCAAACCTTTATTTTGGGACTTGGCTAAAACCGAGTCCCGACATGGCTGACAACACTTCATTATTGAAGTGTTGTCAGCCAATCAGATCTCAGCACGAGATCGGAAGGGATCGCAAATCCTTCACGTCCGTAGCAGAAGCTGGTATATTCTCTTTTTCTCTTCACAAGACCCCCTTCCGCTTGAGGACTTGCGAGAGGGCAATGTACTCTTAATCGAGGTCACTTTAGTCCTCACCGGGATTGGGGAAATATCACACCATTGGAACGCTCGGAATTCAAGTGAGTGGCTTGCACAGAACGAGGAACTTCCTTTCTGTCAAATTTGATGGAATTTCGTCCAGAGGTTTTGGTGCTATCCCTGTTAAATATCCATATATAAAAATGTATGGGGAAAAAGTATTTTGGGATACCCCGTTTTTCTCTGCTCCCCCCTTGATGGATCACCCCAAAACTTTTGAGACAGCAGCTGACGTGAATGGCATTTGTTTTTGGAAGTTTCATGAAGATTTGTCAAGTGGCACCAAAGATGTAGGCAAGTACACTTCTTATAAAGAAACTAGGTCATAACTATAACTACCTAGTGACGACCCCCAGTAGGTAGTTATGCTTAGGACAATGTTTCCATAGAAGAAAGCATTTTTTGAATTGTCTTTATTTTTGTATACTTTTGATGAATCTTCGTGAAATTTTCCCCAAAAAAGTGTGCCACTGATTCCTGTTGCTCATGGAAGGTTTTCGGGGAGATCCATCAATCAGAGGCCAAGAAATAGGGGGGGGGTCAAAAAACATATTTCCTATGTTAATTCCCATAGGAGTTTTGAACAAAACTACTACCCAAACTGCTGTACAAAATTATACCAAATTTGGCAGAAAGGTAGGCTTTGGTACATAGATTACACTTCGTAATATTTGGTATAAATCCGTTCAGTAGTTTTTGGGAAATTAAAGGGAAATTACATTTGTAAGTCTAGGGCAGAGGATCTGTCATGATGCTTTCATGGTGATCACAGTGTATTTATGAATGCACACTCCAACAGGAATGCGGTGATTGGCAACCAGCAACCTGACCAACCAGTTGCAGCCACCATTTTAGGTAATGTGACATGGTCCCCGGGGATTTAAAATAAAAGGAAAAGTGGTCGGAGGTACCCTGACCTCAGAGTTGTGATATAGGGGTCTTTGAGGGTGAAATTATGAACTTACAATAATTTATTTTCACAATGCACATAGCGCCCCCCCATGTAACTTCATGACGAATTTGCGAATATTGGCAAAAAAAGTGAATGTTGGTTGGATTAACATATAGTAATCAAAATTACTTCATGTTAAAAAGACTATAGAAATTCCCTGAAATAAACAAAGGTTACAGGGACGTTACAGTTAGGAAAATGATTTTTTTTTAAAACATAGACATTCATCATGCTATGCTCTGCTAATTACCCCACAAATTATGGCTCTCATGTCACCTTTGATAATATCATTGATAATATCAATGTAAGATTTGCAGTAAAATCTTTGACAAAAAAAACTGTGCAGAGAGAGGGCACGAGTTATAGTTACCATAGTTTTTGAGATAACTATAACAGGTGAATTTCTATGGTTTTGTATGTTTAAAAAATGAGCCTAACTATATCACTGTAACCTTTTTTTATCTGAAAAAAAAAAAAAAAAAAAAGATATATATATATATATATATATATATATATATATAATAAATTATTGATGAAAAAACAGTGGCCAGGGCCTGAGTTGTGGTTACCTTAGAACACGATTTATAGTCACTTGAAATAACTGACAGCTAAATTTTATGCATGTAAAATCTGAACCCAACTATAAAGTCCCTTTAAAATCTTATTAAGTGAATATATATCCCAGCAACACGTTGCCTCAATACACGAACCACCTCGGCATTGTCAATGCAGCGTACCGCAACTCTTTCATCACCAAAAGTGTGTTTATTTCACATGCAGCAATAAAATTCCTGCTCACAGGTCGAATTTGTGTATTTATATATATATATATATATATATATATATATCGCTTGGAATTTGAAATATTATGACTCAGGATAGGTAGCATCATGCCCAGAAAAATATGTGAGTTTATCTACATATGTTTTAGAACTCCCAACCGGTGGAGTTGGACAATGTTCCCATTGTGTGTAACTAAAAATTGTACATGGGGAGCTAGCTCTATGCTGGTAATGGTGTCCATAATAATAGTAACAGAGCATTTAGCCATAGTTTGCAGAATTCATGTACATACCTTCACTTTCAAATACAGTATTGTGTTTCAGCTCATAGAGCATAGAATCAACTGTCTTTACATCCCACTCATCAGACACAAACCTAGGTGTGACAATGTAATCCATCGACATTTGTAAATGCATATGGAATTTGAATCATTTCAATAGGGCCAAATATATCCTGTGGACCTTTATCCCAAACAATCCAGGAACTGGAACAACAGAAATGTTATCTAGGGACAAGTCTCTTCTCACTTTGTGGGAAGCCAAATAAGGCTTTAAAACCTCATCTACCAGTTAAACAGCAGAGCTTTCAGGAAGATAATGCCATGCATAAGCAAAAAGAAGACAATCACAAATCCAATCCAGAGGAGAAAGGCAAGTAGTGCTAATATAATCTACAGGTAATCCCCTGGACGAATCAAATAAGTGTGTCCTCGTGGTCTACTGTGTAGGATCGGCCACATGATGAAACTTTACTTGATGAATGGAGACAAAACGCCTGCCTCTACAGCCAGCAAGTGGCGTTAGAATCCTAATTCCTGGGATCCCTAAAACTGGCACAGTTCAGTAAGATGGGCCAAACTCGTTTTGTCACAGGAATCTTCTTGCAAATCAGATCCCCAACTTTTGGAATCCAGCCTTGGAAGTTGGTGAATCCCTCATTTCACCAGTGGCGGCACGCTTGGTGGAACGTTCATCTTTGAACTGTTGAAATTTCTCTAAAACAGTGAGATGTTCATTTATGTCAAACACGGTTTCTGCCGCCACGGCACCAGGACCATCTAGATCTTGGACGTACTTTGGAATGCCAAGCAGGACTTCATATGGGGTACGGCCTCCCAAAGATCTTCTGAGCAGAATTTTTAATGTTCTCTGGATCCCACATAGGTGATGGATGCAATTACGACCTGAACCTAATACTCTAGCTGTTAAGGGTTGCTTTAATTCCCAGGTTTTGTTTTCCGCAATCAAATTTTACTCTGGTTGATAAGGAGAATAATAATGCAGTGCTACACCCAACATTCCTATGGTGTCCCTGTAAGCCTTATAGGCAAAAGCAAGGTCCTGGTCCGAGTAGAAGGCAGCAACTGCATATGTCCCAATGAAGATTTGCAAATCTTTAATAACAGTGTGAGCGTCAGTCTATCATTGTGGCCACACCCAAAGCAATCTGGTGCAAAAGTTTAATGGTGGAACCTTTGATTCATTGGCAGATGTAACAACTAAGGACATACTGTTTGATGGTGCTTGTATAGACTGTCCCATCAATAGCATCTTTGTAATAGTGAAAAAGTAGCTGCCATACCAACATGGGTAGGAACAACACCCTCATGAGCTGCTCTGATTATTTCTAGCCTACACTCTTATTTGGGGATAGCAAGATCACCCACCCCTGGAATTGTTACATAAGGAATATTTTGGGCACTCAAGTGAATGGAATATTTTGTTGGGCATGCTTTTAGTGAAGGCATGCCATCAGCCGAAGCATTCGCAGAAGCCAGAACTTCATCATCTACCTTCGTTTGAGAACAAGTTATCGCAGCCACAGTTGCAGTGACAGCTGCAGATTTGGCTGCTTCCTCAGCCAATAAATGCCTGACAATGTGTATCCCAACACTTTGATGGCCCAATGTATGTATTACATGAGCCCATGGTACTCTGTCTTTAAGCTCTGCCAACTTCCGCCAGAGCATTTCATGCTTGATGGTGTTTCCTTTGGAGTCTTTGAATCCGTTAAAGCACCAATTGTGTAGGTTTGCATTGAAAGACTGGGCACAATAGTAGGAATCACACATAGTTAGTGTGGAAAATTTAGGATTAGTAAGTTTCACTGCTAGTACTAATGCTTTTAGTTCCGTGAACAGCTGCACAAGCCACAGAGTATTGATGTTTAGTACCTACGGAAGGTTGAGCTGAATCATCAATGTAAATGATGTATTTGTACTGATCCAGAGACAGCACTAGCAGGCATGGGGTACTCAAGTTCATATTGGAGAAATTGTTGGGTATGTAACTTTGAGTTAAATACCACGGTGAAGAAGATAAACCACCTGTTGCGAAATGGAGTTTCTAATGGGCAGGGGTAAACACTTGTCCAAGTCGGGACCACAATCCTAGTCAGGTTAAGTCACAGACAATCCAAATTATCCTGTGCCATTCTCTGGTATCTTGACACTGAGCAGTCAGGCTTAACTTAGAAGTCAATGTGCTACAGATCATACAGTAACACAGTGAAAACACCACCAAAATACATCACACAGTATTAGAAAAATAGATAATATTTATCTGTTTAAAATAAGGTAAAAACAATAAGGATCCAATAAGCACAAGTTGAAATATCACTTTTGCATGGTTAAAAAGAGACCTGGGTCCTCATTACAACATTGGCGGTAAGTACCCCTTACCACCATGCTGACTGCTGCCAACATACCGCTACCGCAGCTGTATACCGCTACCTGTATTATGACCCACACATAGAAATCCACTACTATACAGACACACACACAAGTCCGCCAGCCCAAAGGTCAGTGATAAACTGGCGGTAGCAAAACCCACACCGTTGCACCAACAGAAATACTCCCACAGCATCATGACCCACGAATCACTGCAGTGGCCATTCAACCGCGATAAACCATTGGCGGTATACACCGCCGCGCTCAAAATACACTCACACATGCTGAACTACACCACATTGGACAATTCAAACTACACAAACCTGACACACATACACACACCACACCCACACACCCATACCAATATAAAACACACACACACACTACCCACAACCCTTTACGACCCAAAGATTTTGGCAAGTGAGAGAGAGAGACAAGCCAGGAGCACCCACTGAATATGAGCAACAAAACACCATCACCCATACTCCATCCACGCACCTCAAAGCACACACCACAACACATCACCCCACACACCCTCACACATACCACTCACACTACACCCATGGCACCACAAAGACACCCCAGATTCTCAGAGCAGGAGCTAAGGGTCATGGTGGAGGAAATCATCCGGGTAAAGCCACAGCTATTCAGATCACAGGTGCAGCAGACATCTATTGCAAGGAAGATGGAGCTATGGCGGAGATTCGTGGACAGGGTCAACGCCATGAGACAACACCCAAGAACAAGGGATGACATCAGGAAGAGGTGGAACGACCTATTGGGCAAAGTGCAATCGATGGTAGCAAGACACCAGATAGCTGTACAGAGGATTGGCGGTGGACCCCCACCTCCTCCCCCACAACTAACAACATGGGAGGAGCAAGTCTTGGCAATACTGCATCGTGAGGGCCTGGCAGGAGTAGCAGGAGGACTGGACTCTGGTAAGTCAAATCCTTACTACTTTATCCCCACCCACACTGCATGCCATCACAAACAACAACCCCTACCCTCACCCCCATCACCCGCCCCACCACCTCACATATATCCCACCATCACAACCCACCTATCCCAATACCAAGCCCTGCATGCAACACCAATGCATGGACCCCCATCACAGACCTGCATGAAAACCCATCACCACAGCATGCACACTAGTGACAATCACTTAGCCAAACCATTCACAACTCACACAATCCAAAGCTGCCTAATAACAACCATAGAGGGAAACATATCCATGCACAAGATGGCACAAGCAGAAACAATAACAATGGATTTACATCCCCACAGGACCCCCACTCAACATCACCAGAGAGGAGATGACAGCCAGATCCAGCCCCCCCAGAAGAGGCCCACAGTGATGACAGCAGCTCTGCACACCTGGCTCACGATGATCAACCTGGCCCATCAGGGACCTCTGGACAGTGGGTTACCCAGGCATAGTCCCAACTCACCACAGAGCCTCCCCCCTCAGGAAACACCACCACAGCACCCACCCAGTGGGCCCACCCATTCTTCTGTGCCCAGGACACGTCAATCAGCAGTGTGTCCACCACTACAGGGACTCCAGGCAACCCCACAAACACAGGACGATCAGGGACCTGGGGGTCAGTGGGCACACAGTTCAAGGGACAGAGGCACAGGACAACAGGGAAGCTGGAAAGACTGCTGTGCAACAGGGGGAGGACAGGCCCAGGGAACCGACTCTCCATGAGGCACTCACCAACATCCTGGGAGCATACCACCATTCCCAGGAGACCATGGGCCACATACTGGCCAAGTTGCAGGAGACCCAGTGGCTGCAGGAGGGACAGTACCTGGGGATAAGGGAGGACCTGAGGGACATCCACACTACCCTGGTCACCATTGCAGGGGTGCTGGCAGACATGGTCAATACCATGAGGGAAGTAGTGGCACACCAACAGGCCCCTGACACTAGCCACACCAATGAACAGCCCTCCACCTCTGCCGACGCTAGTGGACAGGAGGCCCTGCCACAGGAACAACAGGCCACCAGCACCCCACCCCTTGCAGAAGGAGAACCACCACGCAAATGGTCTCTGCAATCCAGGCAGATGACAGAGAACAATGCCAAGACGCATGCCAGGAAATAAGTCTTTCCTGATTGTCACCCTTGTGTCCCACTCTGTCACCCTGTCAAATCAAATCAGGTTAAATAATTTCTTAAATGCACTACTCACCTGGTAGGCTCTCAAGGTGCTGGGGGCGGTTACTGCTCGAAAAGCCATGTTTTTAGGTGCTTTCTGAAGGTTCGGAGGTCCTGGGTCTTGCGTGGGTTGGTGGGGAGGGAATTCCAGGTCTTGGTGGTGAGGTGGGAGAAGGATCTGCTGCCGGAGGTGGTGCATTGGATGCGGGGGACTGTACCAAAGGCGAGGTCGATGGAGCGGCGCTGGCGAGTTGGTATGTGGAAGTTTACTTGTTCGTTAAAGTAGGCCGGTCCAGTGTCGTGGAGGGATTTGTGAGCGTGGACGAGGACTTTGAAAATGATCCTTTTGTTGATGGGCAACCAGTGAAGGGTCTCTGAGGTGGGTGGGTATGTGTTCGTGGCGAGGGAGGTTGAGGATGAGACTTGCGGCTGTGTTCTGGATTCGCTGGAGTTTTCTTTGAAGCTTGGCTGTGGTCCCTGCGTAGAGGGCGTTGCCGTAGTCCAGTCTGCTGCTTATGAGGGCGTGGGCGACTGTTCTTCTTGTTTCTAAAGGTATCCATTTGAAAGTCTTGCATAGCATGGGAATGGTGTTGAAGCAGGAGGATGATGTGGCGTTGATTTGCTGGGTCATGGAGAGAGACGAGTCCAGTATGATGCCAAGGTTGCGTGTGTGGGTGGTGGGTGTTGAGGGTGGTCCGAGGGTGGTGGGCAACCAGGAGTGGTTCCATTCTGTCTTGGGGCCAAAGATGATGATCACTGTTTTGTTTGAGTTCAATTTGAGGTGGCTTGTTGTCATCCATTTGGGTATGTCGAGGAGTTCGGCATGCAGCTTAATCTTGGCGGAGGCTGGGTTCCTGGTGAGGGAGATGATGAGCTGGGTGTCGTCAGCGTATGAAATGATGGTGATGCCGTGGGGATGGAGGATGTTGGTGAGAGGAGCCATGTAGATGTTGAAGAGCGTGGGGCTGAGGGAGGATCCTTGGGGGACCCTACAGATGATCTTGGTGGCTGTAGACCAGAAAGGAGGGAGGCAAACTCTTTGGGTTCCTTCAGAGAGGAAGGAGGTGAGCCAGTCCAGGGCCTTGTGGTGAATTCTGCCATAGAGAAGGCGTGCCAGGAGGGTTTGGTGGCATACAGTGTCAAAAGCTGCAGATAGGTCTAGGAGGATGAGGGTGACGGTCTCGCCCTTGTCCACTCTGGTCCCGATGTCATCTGTGCAAGCTATGAGGGCAGTCTCAGTGCTGTGGTTCTTGCAGAATCCAGACTGGGAGGCGTCAAGTATGTTGTTTTCTTCTAGGAAGCGAGACAGTTGTGGTTTAACTATCTTCTCAGCGACCTTTGCAGGGAAGGGGACTGCTTTGTTTTTTTTGAGAAGAGCGTTGACTTCGGCGCGCTTCCAAATATCTGGGAAGGTTGCGGTGTCGAAGGAACTGTTGATGACAGCATGGAGCTGGGGAGTGATGATTTGGCTGGCCTTGTTGAAAATGTGGTGGGGCAAGGGTCTGTTGGGGAGCCTGAGTGGATGGAGTTCATGGTTTTGCCGATTTCGTCGTCGTTGGTGGGGGTCCTGTCCACCTTGAACTGCCATTGCTCCCCTTCCTATGCCCCCTTGGACAATGCACCTGTGATACAAATAGACTGGACTCTACCCTGGACTTTCCTCCATCAGCAACCCAGCCCATTGCAATACCCCCTCCACTTATTAGCACCTAAATAAACACCCTTGGAACAAAATCAAATATGGAGTCTGTTGATTGCTTGACATATGTATTAGTTTCACAAACTGTAAACATTGCAATTCAAATGTACTGTAATATTTACATAGGTATGACCTGTAGTGGGCAGCTGTAAACACACCAGGAGCCAGAGTAGGGCACAGAGATCTGAAAATGGAGATGCCAAAGGGTACAGTAAGTGGCCATAGAAATAGGGAAATCAGGCTGCTATGTTTAATGTCAAACACAAAACTGCAATGGAAGGTGAAGTTACAGTGTCTTACCTGTGTGTCACTGGAAGTACTGTTGAATTAGTGTAGTCCTGTTGTCCACATCTTCTTCCTCTGCCTCCTCTTTGTCACTGCCCACAGGCTCTAAGGCTGCCACCCGACCATCCCCAGGCTCATCCTCCTGCAGAAAAGGCACCTCGCGTCTCAAGGCCAGGTTGTGCAACATGCAACGATGATCAGGCACACCTTCTTGGGTGAGTAGTACAGGGATCCACCTGCCAGATGGAGGCACCGGAATCTGGCCTTCTGGAGGCCAAAGGTTCACTCAATGATACTCCTTGTTCACCCATGTGCCTCATTGTAACTTTCCTCTGCCCTTGTCCTGGCATCCCTCACTGGGTTCAGTAGCCATAAGAGGTTGGGGGTAACCAGAGTCACCTGCAAATATCTAGGGATACCTGTTAGCCACACACTCACCTTTAGGGCCAAACCCACACCCATATATGTACATCAACTGGGTGGGAACCATGGGCTCACCTATTAGCCACACCAGGTGCCTCTGGAGTTGAGACATCACATATGTGATGCTGCTATTCCTCAAGATAAAGGCATCATGCACAGAGCCAGGATACTTTGGAGATGTACTGGTCCGCCAAACACACCAGCTGCACATTCAGAGAGTGAAAGCTTTTTCTATTTCTAAACACTTGTTCAATACTCCTAGGGGTGGGGACACATGCAATATGTGTACCATCAATGGCACCAGTGATGCTGAGGATATGTCCCAGTGCATAGAAGTCAGCCTTCACTGTGGCCAAATCCTCCACCTGGGGGAATACGATGTAGCTGCGCATGTGTTTCAGCAGGGCAGATAACACTCTAGTCATCACGTTTGAGAACATAGGCTGTAACATCCCTGATGCCATGGCCACTGTCGCTTGAAAGGAACCACATGCCAGGAAATGGAGCACTGACTGGACCTGCACTAGAGGGGGGATACCTGTGGGGTGGCGGATAGCAGATATCAGGTCTGGCTCCAATTGGGCATACAGTTCTTGGATTGTGGCCCTATCAAGTCTGTAGGTCAGGATAATGTGCCTGTCCTACATTGTTGCCAGGTCCACCAGAGGTCTGTACATGGGTAGATGTCTCCATCTCCTATTCATCCTCAGTGGTTGAACTCTAGGGTGAAAAACAGTGAGCAGAAGGTCATATTCACACATATTTCAACATTGATATGCAATTTTTGCTTTACAGAAACAGTATGTGAACTCGTAAATCAGTTGATGTGCCAATGTCTGTTGTGACGCAGTTAGGTGTCATGGCCTGTGCCCACCTGAAATGGCGGCTGCATGACCTGTGAGGAGGGAGAAGTGGAAATGAGGTAATTCGGCTGGAGTTGTGCACCGTTGTGGTCAGCGGTCGACGAACACCACGGAACACTGCATTGGTTATCATTGGGGCCTATGGGTTCCAGGAGCCAAAGGAGGTGTACGCCGGCGGTGACGGTATGCACCGCCGCGAACGTGACTGCCATTTTCTATATGTTCACTCACTTGCTACCTGACCTTCAACAGGAGAGGGCCTACACTGCAAGTGCTGCTGTGACCTGTGCCTGGAATTGACAATGGCTCGAGTGTCTGGGGAAAGGGCCCCTGCCTTCACTTTGGAGGAGTTTGAGAGACTGGTGGATGGGGTCCTACCCCAGTACCCTTTACTCTATGGTCCTACAGACAAACAGGTGAGTTCACTGTGAGCATGATGCATGGGGCATGAATGTATGGATTGCTGTGTATATAAGCCTCGTGTAGTAGGGGTCTGAGGGGTCCTGGGCAGAGTGCTGCATGTATGGTGGTCAATGTTTGTGTGTAAGGGGAAGGGGATTGGGGATATTGTGGGCCATGAGTATAACAGTCCGGACAGTATGACTAATACCTTTTCTGCTGTTTTTTTTTATGCAGGTCAGCGCCCATCAGAAAAATGGTATTTGGCGTGCCATCGTCAAAGAGGTGCGGACCCTGGGGGTCTTTGAAAGGCAGAGCACCCACTGCCGCAAATGGTAGGAGGACCTGCGCCACTGGGCAAGGAAGACGGCGGAGGCCCAGCTGAAGCTGGCCTCCCAACGAGGAAGGGGTGTCCATCGTACCCTGACCCCCCCTGATGTTCCGCATCCTGGCGGTGGCCTATCTGGAGTTGGATGGGTGCTTGAAGGCATCCCAGCAGCCACAAGGTGGTGAGTACAGATTCAGAATCCTGACTTTGCGCACGTTATGGTGTTACCTGGGTGGGGGATGTGGGCTGTGGGTGCCCCTAGGCCAGGGCAAGCATGGCAGGGTATTTTCAATGATGGGCAAGCTCAGATGCACTTCAACTCCAATAATGCTAGTGGGCATCTACTACTGGGCAGGGTCCCGTGGGTTTCAGGTGTACAGCTAAAGGCGTTAGGCATTGTACCCCATGGACTGGTGACTAGCATTGTAACTGGTAGTGCATGGCCTAGTGCACAGGACTGTTCCCTGTGAGTTGTGTACGCCAACGGTAGTGTTGTTGTTGGCATTGACCAAGTTTATCCTCTGTCTCTCCCCCCCTTTTTGTTTTGTCACCCTGTCCTTGTGTGCATCAGCATCATCTGGCGGAGGAGCAGAGGCACCGGCGACGGAGGGAGCTGCATCCCACATGGGAATGGAGGCCGAATCCACTGACGGTGAGGGCACCAGTGGGACGGAGGGCGAGGGGAGCACCATGATGGAGACAGGAGAGGACAGTACCGACAGCGACACCTCCCCTGATGGCAGCTCCCTGGCAGTGGCAAACTCCTCTGTGCCTACCCTAGCTACAGGTACAGCTGCCACCCCTGAACCAGCGCCACCCTCCCACCAGCCCCTCAGCATGTTTCCCGTGCCCGCTCACCCAGGATGGTGGGCATCTCCTTCGCCCCAGGCACCTCAGGCCCTGCCCCAGTCAGCCCTGCTGCCCTCAGTGAGGAGGCTATTGACCTCTTGAGATCCCTCTCTGCTGGGCAGTCAACCATACTGAATGCCATCCAGGGTGTGGCAGGGCATTTGCAACAAACAAATGCATACCTGGAGGGCATTCACTCTGGTGTGGCGGCCCAACAGAAAGCATTCCTGGCTCTAGCCAACTCACTGATGGCAGCCATTGTCCCTGTCTCCAGCCTCCCCCCTCCAACTTCCTCTACCCAGTCCCAATCCCCTCAACCCCAGCCTATCCCAAGCACACCTTCAGACCAGCAATCACCCAAATCAACACACAGAAGTGGCTCTGGCAAACACAAGCAGCACACTTTACCTCACAGGCACTCACACAAGCACCATCCACATGCAGACACACCAACATCCACTGCTTCCACTGTGTCCCCCTCCTCCTCCTCGTCCACCTCACTCCCAGTAGTGTCTCCACTCACACCTGCATGCACTACATCCTCATCCACTACCTCCATCACCAGCACGCCCCTAACTGGCAGTCACCACCCACACCTCCATGCACATGTCCCCTGTGTCGTCTCCCACTGTGCCTGTGACCCCTCCTCCCAAAGAACACAAATGCAAGCACCCAACAGCCATCCACTTCACAACAGCATCCAACCCATGCACCTGCACCCAAACACAGCAGTCTGACACCTTCTACAACCACTCCCTCTTCCTCCACACCCAAACCTTCACCCTCTTCCCGCCCCAGTGTCCCTAAGGAGCTTTTCCTCACCAACATTGACCTATTCCCTAACCCTCACCCCCCGTCCTTCACCTCGGGCCAGGGTGGCCAGAACCCAGCCCAGCACCTCAGCCACCCAGTCCATGGCCACTGTGGCTTCTGCAGCAATTGCAGGTGTGAGAGGCTCCAAGGAGTCACCCGTCAGCCCAGCCAGTGTGCCAGCACCACCTGCCAAGGCCAAGAAGGGTCCGCCACCTAGCAAGGGCAAGAAGGGGACACCAGCCAGTAAAGGGAAGGAGGCACCACCAGCAAGCAAGGGCAAGAAAAAGACACCAGCTGGCAGAAGCAAGGAGGCACCACCATCTGCCAAGGGCAAGAAGGGGCACTCAACACCAGCCATGGCACTTCGGCCGTCCGAGGCTGCAGGTGAAGGGCTGGAGGCTACCACCACCACTGCCAGCACCATCACCAGCACCGTGGCCAGCAACGCCACCTGCACCGCGGGCAGCACCACCACATGCCCCGCCGCCAGCAGCATCACTGCCAGCAGCAGCAGTCCCAGTGGGCAGCCGTCCGAGGCTGCAGGTGAAGGCCTGGAGGCTACCACCACCACTGACAGCACCGCCACCTGCAGCGCAACTGGCATCCACTGAGCAGCCATCACCACTGCCGTGCAGTGTGTTGTGGTGACTACATGGGCTGCAGTATGTCCTGGCCGCTGCAACACCTGTTGGTGTGACACACAGGTGAGAGACTGTGACCTTGCCCCATCCAGGATGAAGCACACTGGGCACAAGGCCCCCTCTAGAACCAGTGAAAGAAGGCATCCACTCAGCTACTTCTTGCCAGGATGAAACACACCGGGCACAAGGTTCCTTCCAGAACCAGTGGAAGAAGTCATCCACTTGAGAGACTGTGGCTTTGCACTCCCCAGGACCAAGCAGTTGGCAAACCACCCACTAGAGAAACTGTGGCTTTGCACTCCCCAGGACCAAGCAGTAGGCAAACCACCCACTAGAGACTGTGGCTTTGCACTCCCCAGGACCAAGCAGTGGACATTCAGCCCCCTCTAGGCCAGTGGCATTGTAACATCTTCTGGCTGAGGTGCCCCCCCATTCGCCGTCCCGCTGAGTTGCCTGTGTGTTTTTGACCTGATGCCCCTGCAGTGTTCTCTCCGTATTGGGGCCTTGTCCTATGTGTTATGGCCCAGTGGGCCACAGACATTTTGGAGTGGGCATTGTCCCTTCTTTTGTATATATTGTGCATACTGTATATTGTTCAAGGATGTATATAACTAAAACTGTACTATTACACTCATATTACTCCATTCCTTGCGTTATTCCTGGGGGTTACGGGGTCGCATATGTAATTTTGTTGCATCTGTTTGTGTGTATGGTATTAGGGGTGGGGGTGGGGGTGTTGTGTGTGTGTGTCACTCTCTTCCCCCCCCCCTTGTGTGCTAGGTGCAGTACTCACTGTGGTCATTTTCGCCGGTGTTCGTGTTCCTGGTGTATGAGAAGGTGCACCAACATTGGAAAAAAATGCAGCTCGGGCTCCATGGCATCGTTTTCCCTCAGTGTTCTGTTTCTGCCGTGCTTTTGATGACGTTGGTACCACCCTGGAAAAGCTGGCGGATAGCCATGTTGTAATTCTGTGGGCAGTACATTGTCTTCTGCCTGGCTGTTGGCGGTTACCACCGTGGTGTTTGTAGCTACCGCTGTGGCAGTCGGTATCTTAAAGTGACTGTTTGTGTTGGCGGTTTCCGCCGTGGTCATGATTAAAAAAATGTTACCGCCAGCCTGTTGGCAGTGTTACCGCCGCTTTATCACCGATCACCAGGGTTGTAATGAAGGTCTTAAATCTTAGAAATCAACAGTTGTCTCTTGATTACACAAAGTACCTGGTTTGCATCAAAAATAACCCGCATGGAGACCGCAGAGGAGGAGATGCATGGAAAAATATGGAGTGCGTCGGATTTTCTGACGCGGCACAGATAATGCATCAGTTTTCGGCATATTGTCTTGGTTCCTCACTGCGATGCAGGGATCTTTTTGACACCCATGGAACATGCGGGGAAATCCTTGCCATGTTGGATCAAGTCAAAGGCATCGCGCTGATCCGGTAGGGCGATGCACCAAATTTTCTGTCACACGGCAGGCGCTGTGAAAAATGCTCTAGTTGGGGAATTGGCTGCGTCACTTATGTTCAGCTGTGCGCTGATCTGGTAGGGTGCTGCATCAAATTTTTTGTCGTGAGGCAGGTGCCAATTTTGGGCACACAAGGAGTTTCCTGAAGAGATGAAGGGTTTTTGGCCCTGAGACTTCAGAAAGCAGGAGGCAAGCTCAATCCGATCCCTGGGAGAGCACTTCTCAGCAAAGTCAGAGATCAGCAGGGCAGCAGAGCAACAGCAGGCTAGCAGTCCTTCTCAGGAAAGCAGCCCAGATGAGTCCTTTGGGCAGCCAGGCAGTTCCTCTTGACAGGCTACAGGTTCAGGCCCAGAAGTGTCTGAGTTTGTGGGGTTAGGGGCCCAGTTTATATACCCAAAATATCTTTGAAGTGGGGGAGACTTCAAAGAGTGATTTTGAAGTGCACAAGTTCCCCTTTCAGTACAGGTCTGTCTGCCATGGGTCAAGTAGGGGGTATGGCAGCCCATTGTGTGAGAGCAGGCCACTAACCTTTGAAATGTAAGTGTCAGGCCCTCCACCATGCCAGCCAAGGAAGACCAATTCAGTATGCAGATGCGTGCAGGTGTGAACGAGTGTCCTGTGTTTGTGGTTGTCTGGGTGAAATGCACAAAGAAACTGGCAACCAGCCTAGCCCAGACATTGATTGGAGACTGGCTGCAAAGCACAGATGTTTTTTTTTAGGCAGAGAAATGCTCACTTTCTAAAAGTGGCATTTCAAAAATAGTAATAAAAAATCCAACCCACCAATAAGCAGGATTTTCTACTACCATTCTGGCCATACTAAAATGACCTGGTTACCCCTTTCTGATCAGAATCTACCACTTAAACAGTATATGGTGGCAGTCCTAATGCTAGCCTATTAAAGGAGCAGGCCTCACAGTAGAGGCAAATGAATTTAGGGGTTTTCCACTACCAGGACATATAAAACACACATGTACAAATCCTGCCTTTCACCTATATATCACCCTGCCCTACGGGTTACCTAGGGCCTACCTTTTGGGTGGCTTATATGTAGAAAAAGGGGAGTTTAAGGCTTAGCAAGTACTTTTAAATGCCAAGTCAAAGTGGCAGTGAAACAGCACACACAGGCCTTGCAATGGCTGGCCTGAGACATGGTTAAGGTGCTACTCATGTGGATGGCACAATCAGTGTTGCAGGCCCACTAGTAGCATTTAATTCCGGCCTTAGGCATATGTAGTGCACTTTACTAGGGATATACAAGTAAATCAAATATGCCAATTGGGAATGAACCAATGTTACCATGTTTGAGGGAGAAAGCATATGCACTTTAGCACTGGTTAGCAGTGGTAAAGTGTGCAGAGTCCTAAAACCAGCAAAAACAGTGTCAGAAAAGTGGAGGGAGGTGGGCAAAAAGTTGGGGGATGACCACCCTAAGGCTGTTAGGTCTAACAAAATCCTACTATGTTGTGTGGTTCTAGATGTTCTAGAGATGCCTCCCTAACCCTATGTATACATCTGAGACCATAGTGATTGTAATCCTCTGCCTGGATGGCCTAAGGGATTGGCCCAGGCCCCATACTTGGATAGCATAGCAGGGGCCCGTCTGTCATGTAGGTTGCAATCCTCTTGGGAGGCTGAAAGATCAGCACAAGCAAACCTTACTGTTGTGTAATATCCATCTAGGATGATCATGGCCGAAATGCCCTCTTCCCCTCTTGGGTCAGTATGTCATATCACACTGGGACCATAGTTCTGATATAATGCTATGTCTTGCATTTGTTGTACTCACATCATTAAAAAATTGAAGACCAAGATAATCAAAATCCGGTAAGTACGTTTTAAGTTATACATATACAAAGTTTCGAAAATGTCTCAGTTCTGTGCAAAATTACACACCATAGGAATCAATAGAGAAATAATGTAAAATTTCATATAAAATCAGGCAATGTGTTTACCAATGTGTCCGCTCGGTTGTAGGTCAAGATCATTGGTGGGCCATGTAGACCAGCTGGAGAACTTTAGGCAGCTCCAGGTTTGGTGGGAAGAGCTGCAGAATGTCTTTGGAGCTGGTGCAAGGTCACTTTGGGGGACCTCTTTGAAAAGCACAGCACAGGTCCACTTCAAGGTGAGTCTGGTGGGTCCCTCTGGAGTGTCAAGGTTGCAAGGGGTGGGGCACCCTTAGAACACAGGAGCATCTTCATTGCAGTGCACAGGGCTGCCTGGTGCAGAGCAAATCGGTGAGCCAAGAGCTGTGCACAAGGATGCCCTTGAAAGCAGGAGGTAGATCATTTTGAGGTTCGCTTGCAGGTCAGAAGGGTCACTCTGGTGGGAGGTCCTGGTGTTTTCTAACATCCCTTGACAGGGGCTTTACCTCCTGGTCCTTTTGTACTCCAGAGTAGACTGTCTTTCTGGGTGTCTTTGTTGGAGGTGTTGCATGGTGCAGTACCACCAAATGTGCACACTTCCAGGGTTCATTCTCCTGGTTTGCCAGGTAAAATTTGGTCTGGCTTTGGCATCCTGTTCCTTGGTCAGCAGCCAGTCAGTGAACTTGACTTCACCGCCTTTCGGGTCTTCGATGCAAAAGAGTGATGCATTTGCTTTGAAGGGAGATCTTGGGCAATTTTTAGAAGAGTGGAGGTCCTCTGGGTTTTTTTAGAGTCTGTCCGATGTCTGAGCAAACCGTCAATGGAAATTGTTGAGTCCTGGGTGCAGCAAGCATGGTGTGGCACCTTTTTCTTGATGCAGCAAGACTTTACTTCTCAAGCCGTGGGTCTTCTTTGTGGCTGGTCTTCTTATGTCCTTGGAATCTGAATCTCTGGTCCGTGGGTGCCCACTAAACACTGTATTTAGTGGGTGTTTAGGGGAGTACCTGGTAGTGACCAATGAATCATCTACCTTAGAGTGGCTACACTCACTATGTGACCACTTCCTATGGGCAGAGGTCACTTCCGTATACTTGATAGGTATTTTCCTACCATGCAAGATGGAGGAAAATGAAATGGAGGGATCACCATGCATGCAACACCTTAGGTGTGGTGCAAGCTGGTGGTGACCACTCCTCCTGTCCTTTGTGTTTTTCCCCACCATTGCTCCCAGCAAAAGTGGGGGTTTGCAATGGTAGTGGCCACCTGCTACTAGCAGCAGGCCTGGGGGTTGATTTTCAAAGGCGGTAAGCCCTTTGAAACTTGTTAGCAGGGCAGTAAACATTAATGAGGAGGGAGGTGTAACACCTCCACCCAGGAAAGGCTTTGGTCTGAGACCCGGAGAGCAGGAGCTCTCACCCGAGGGTTCCAGAATCTTGTGTGGTGGCAGCCTAGTTGTGACTGGCCAGCAACCATGCCAGTGTTATTTAGCATTGCAGGGGTCACCTCTAAGGTAGCCCCTGGGTACATTTTTCAATATATCCAATACTAGTACCAAATTGGATTTATCATTCTGAGTTGTTTGATACCAAAAACCCAGGGTTCAGAGTAGCCATTATGTATCTGTGAAGCTCGTACTGACCACTGTCCAGCACATGCATTTAAAATGGCTGTTCTGGTCATATACTATGTCCCAGATTTGGCAAGGATACAGTAGGGGCATAAGTCTATGGCCCTGATTTATACTTTTTGACGCAAACCTGTGTTAGCGCAGATTTGCGTAAAAAAGTATACCACTGGCTAGCGCCATTCCTGGACACGATCCAGGAGTCATATTTAAGCTATGACGCTAGCCGGCGGTAAGGCCCAGTTAGTGCCAAAATTATTGATGCTAACCGGGTGGGGGAGGCATAGGGGAAACTGGAGGATGTGCGTGAAAAAATGGTGCTAGTCAGGTTAGAGTAAAAAAAATGATTTTAACCTGATTAGCTTAATTATTTCCAAGCACAACCCCCAAGGACATGACTCCTGTCTAAGTAAAGACAGAAGTCATGACCCCCAGCCCAATGGCCATTAGACACAGTGCCATGTAGGGGGGCCCAAGTTAGGCCCCCCTATGGCACTTTGCAATAAAAATAAAAATACTTACCTGGACTTACCTGGACTTAACTGGGATGGGTCCCACCATCCTTAGGTGTCCTTCATGTGTGGGTGCAGGTGGGTGGGGGTGTCCCTGGGGGTAGGGAAGGGCACCTGCAGGCTGTTTCCATGGTCTCTGACCATGGAAAAAGGCCCACAGGTTCTCTAACGCCTGCCCTGACCCAGGCATTAAATAATGGTGCTAAGGCCCGCTTCCTCCCATGCATGATTTTTGCATGGGAGGATAAATAATGCGCTAGGGCCTTTGAGTCATTTTTTGCCCAGGAATGCCTACTTGCATCTCATTGACGCAAGGTAGTTTTACCTCCAAAAGTTTGGTGCTAGACATATGTAGTGTCAAAATATAAATAGAAGTTAAGTTTGCACTGGATTTGTGTAAACAAAATGACGCAAATCCAGCACAAACAGAGTATAAATATGCCCATATGTCTCAAGAGCTATTAATAATCATGCACCTCTAGGAACAGCTTTTGACTCACTAACCTTGTAACGGAACATTTTACCAACGGTGGTGTACTTACTGACACTTCTCAACAAAGTTCATAAACTATATTCCTAATTACCTGAACTTAGAGCATTTCCATACATATAATTGAACACACCAGTCTGTCTCAGTTCCAAACTGAGTCACTTCTGCTGAGCACAACTCTAACAGGCGTCTATCTACAAATGACCAAGACCAATCTGAGCTATCTCTGGTTCTACACCCAATCATATCACAGCATTTCATCAACCATGCAATAAGAATGATAACTATTGGTTGACCCATGGCCCTTTTGTTTTTACTTGCCCCCATTCACTCAAACAAGACTCTCATGACATCGTAAAACACCTTGTGGCAGGCCCAGTAATTTTCCATGCAAGTCTTGCATGAAGCTTGCAGGACTGTAAAACATGTCATGTCAGGGTCAGTAATTTCCCCTTGGGTCTCGTAAACCAGGCCAGACTCTTGCAACAACTTAAAACATGTTGTGGCAGGCCCGCTCTTAAATGATGGTTGTACGTAGTAAGGTGTGAGAAGAGTCTGGCTTCTTCCCTCAGACCTCTCTCTTACATGAAATGTATGTTAGTCGGGTTCTTGCACAGACTGCCATCTCTTTCCACACCTATTTCCCTGATAACAGGAGTACCTAGTAAGGTGTGTCCATGGACTGCCCTCTCCTTCCAGACCTCTGTCTCAGATGACAGGTTTGCATACAAGGGTTTATGGAGACTGCTTCTCCACTAACTCCTCTTTCTCAGACAACAGGTGTGTATATTATGGTGTGTATATCCACTGTCCTTTTCTGTCACACATCTGTCACACATAAGGGCTGTGTGTAGTAGAGTTTATACATGGACTACCTGTCCTGTCATACCTCTCTCTCAGATGACGGGTGTGAGTATTAGGTATGTACATGAACTGGCTTCTCCTATTAGAGCTGTCTCTTAGATAACAGGTGTGCATTGTAGGGTGCCTGGATGGACTGGCCTTTCCTTTTAGACCTCTGTCTCAGATGACAGGTGTGCATAGTTGTATGAAGAGAATGACAGGTCTGTCCTTTGAGATCTCTCTTTCAGATGGCAGGTGTTCACAGTAGTGTGTGGGGAGGGTTTGGCATCTCTAGTAAGACCTCTCTCTCCGATGGCAGGTGTGAGTAATAGGTTTTGTACATGGACTGGCCCTTCTTGGAAGACCTCTCTCTCAGATGACAGTTTAACATAGTACGCTGTGTGCATAGACTGGTCTCTCCTTCAAGACCCCTCTCATACATGACTGGTAAGGGTAGTAGGGTGTGTGCAGAGAGAGTCTGACCTTTCTGCTGTGTCCTTTCTCTCAGATCACAGATGTAAGTAGCAGTGAGTGGAGACAGCCTATCCTCCATGATAATACCCTTCTCTCTGATAATTGGTGTATGCATAGTTGGGTGTGGGAATAGACTGTACCCCACTCACAACTCTTACAAAGCTGTTGGGTATAAATAGTATACTCTGACAAACACTAGCTCCAATAATACTACTTCCTACTCCTTTCTACTATTCATGATTCCATGAGAGTCTCGCATGATTATACCTTTTTAATAAAATAGGAATTGACCATCTCCTCATCACAATCATGTGAGCAACATGTCTCAGTCACACAGAGGCAATGAAAGAGATGCAGTGAAGTTTTCAATAGGTTTTATTACAAGACTGCAATCTACTGTACAATGCATGGGTTGCAATGATTAGGATAATGAACAATGCAAGAAACAGAATGGTAAAAATGAGAGTCGTGAATATAAAGACCCCTACCATCTTTCAATATCATAAGATGTAAAGCAGGTGTGAAATAAATCATAATACCAAAGCATGATGAACCTTTATTTATAACCTAAAGAGAGCTAGAAGTGATTAACCTTATCTGTCAGTACCATGTCCATGAGATGAGTCCCCCAACCCTTGTTACCTTGGAGTGGGGTCTCTAGGTCAAACTTCCATGGTGACACGAAGGATGGGTCTGCATCAAGGTGATGTGTAGCACAGTGAGCGTTGATGGCATCTGGTAGGAATATCTCTGATAATCTTGTCTGTGTGAGATGTATTTATACAGATCCTGGAGGACCCTTGACGCATGTATGTTCCTAAACAATAGATAAGAAAGCAAGCTTGTGGTGGCAATTATATAAACAATTCCATGAAAAGGTACATGAGGTATATAATGTGAAAACCTATGTGTCTTATGTATCTTTGACGCTGATAGTGATGCCTTTGCAGAGTAGCACTGACAATGTGAAACTAAAACATCTTCCTAACTATAAACATAGCAGCCATTTTGGAAGAAATAATTAAACAAATGTGCTAAAACAGAGCAAGCTAAGTAGGTTAGAAGTCACTAGGCGATGGGGGCTCAGGCCTGCAAGCCAAAAGGCTAAGCTAAACTCTTGATTCCCATTAATCCCTTTAAAACTAAATAGGATCCACTACAGAGGATGTTGAATTCTTCAACAGAAAGTAATAGGAAGATAGCAGTAAAGTACATGTGAAAATGTGATTGTTGGAAAAATGTAAAAATAATACATAGTTATGTACCACTGTTATCAATTATTGTTCAGTATGTAACCTTACATATTTTGGGTTTCCTGTCTTTTTGTTTAGGTGGAAAATGAAAAATATAAGTTTGGAAAAACAGTAGTATCCTGTCACAAAAAAAACAGGAGGAAAAATACAAAAAGGCTCACTTTGGAAGAAAGAGGGAACAGTAAGTGTGTGGAAAGCCAGGAAAAAAATAATAATGGCACAATTGATGTTGTAGATACTGCTTACGGGGACATTTGCACCCTTTAAGATGCTTGTTCTGTGTAGCTGTATTTGTTTTTGAAGACAAATTGTCAAATTGACCTCCCTATTTAAACGTCAAAAAAGTGCTTTATTTAGAAAAGGAGAGTTATCTTCCTGTGCAGGTGTAGATTCCTGTAATGGTGTAACACACTGGTAGTTTCTTTAAAAAGGGATAAATCATTCAACCAGCATTCATAGTTAAAGTACAGGGTAATTATGAATAGAGATTTTTTGAGTAACATTTCGAACAACAGTTTTTTTGTGGTTTTCAACATTTTTAACTTTTTTGCATTTTTTAAAAAAATGGATAGAACAAAAACGAGAAACAGGGAATAAAAAACATCTTCGTCAAACACAAAGGTTAGAGAAAAGTATGAAAGATGTTGTTTCTAATTTCCCGGCTGAAGTTTTTGCAGGTTCTTATTTTAGTTTAAGTTACTCCTTTGCCGTCTAGCCAGCAGAAAAACAATCTATTAAAGCAGATATTGTTTGGCAGGTGGAGGTGGCCGAAAAGGAAAAGAAGATCTACATACATCACAATCCAGATTCAAAAAGTGAGGAGGTGTTGGTATTAGAGTGAGGAAAAATGTTACAGATTATTTAAGTTTAATGGTTTATTTCTTTCAGAGCTGTAATAACTTGTTAACCCCTTTGGTGCGGGCGTCGGCCACTGGCCGACGCCCACACACCCTCCCTGGTGCGGGTCACGACCAGTGGCCGACACCAGGAAGGGCATTAATAAATCCTCGGGTGCGTCGCACCCGAGGATTTTTTATTTATTTTTTAAATTCCCTCGGGAGACACGGAAGCTTCCGTGTCTCCCCCCGCCCCTTTGTGACGTCAGCGCGCCGCGAGGCGCACTGACGTTTCAAAGGTGTTTTCCCCATCAAAGCAGGAAGCAGCCTTGCGGCCGCTTCCTGCTTTGATGGGGAAAACGGCCTTTTACACGTTCGGGAAGGCCTCGTAAGAAAGGGGAGAGTCTCCCCTTTCTTACGAGGCCTTCCTGAAAGTGTTTCCTGGCCCCCGATCGCAGCACAGCTTTTGGCCCCCAAGGAAACCATACAACAACTAAAAAAAAAATATATGTATATATAGAACTATATATATCTATGTAGATAGATATATCTAGGTACATAGATATATCTATGTAGATATATATATATATATATATATATATATAGAGGTAGATCTATATCAAAGAGGTTTATAAAGCGCGCTACTCACCTGTGAGGGTCTCAAGGCGCTGGGGGGGGGACGGTGGGAGGGAAAGGGGCTGGGAGGTTCACTGTTCGAAAAGCCAGGTTTTGAGGCCCTTCCTGAAAAGAAGTAGGTTTTGGGTCTTGCGAAGGTGGGTTGTGAGGGCGTTCCAGGTTTTGGGTGCAAGGTAGGAGAAGGATCTGCCCCCGGTGGTGGTGTGTTTGATGCGGGGGACAGAGGCGAGAGAGAGGTCAGCTGAGCGGACGTTTCGTGTGGGGGTGTGGAAGGTGACTCTCGTTGAGGTAGGCAGGGCCTGTGTTGTGGAGTGATTTGTGTGCGAGGATGAGGATCTTGAAGGTGATCCTTTTGTCAATGGGGAGCCAGTAGAGGGATTTGAGGTGTGGAGAGATGTGTTCGTGTCGGCGGAGGTCGAGGATGAGTCGTGCTGCTGAGTTCTGGATGCGTGTAGTTTGCGCTTGAATTTTAGAGTGGTGCCGGCGTAGAGGGCGTTTCCGTAATCAAGCCTGCTGCTGATGAGTGCGTGAGTGACAGTTTTTCTGGTCTCTGTGGAGATCCATTTGAATGTTTTTTAGTATACGGAGTTTGTTGAAGCATGAGGAGGTAAGAGCGTTGATTTGTTGGGTCATCGAGAGGGAGGAGTCTAGGATGATGCTGAGGTTGCGTGCGTGGTTGGCGGGGGTGGGTGCAGGGCCTAGCGTGGTGGGCCACCATGAGGGGTCCCAGGTGTTTTTGTGTGGGCCAAAGAGGATTATTTCGGTTTTGCTTGAGTTGAGTTTCAGGTGGTTGGCTGTCATATATATATCACTTTTGTCAATATGTGTGTGGTTTCCCTGGGGGGAAAAGGGTCCGACTTGTCTAGTGGCAGTTTTAGTGCCATAAAGAAGTGCAGAAGGTTTATATGCTTACTGCAAAGAGCACATCTGTATTTTATGTAAATAGCTGAGTACATTAGTAAAGTCTATGGAGAGATGAAGGGCACTTTTGCTGGGTGGTAATGAGGGAATCCGAGGAGGAGGGAGTGGGAGCACCAATAATGATTGTTGGACTGGGCGCAGGAGGTGCTAAAGACTGTGACGAATGGTATGTGACAAGGTGTTTTTTGAGTGTCTTGAAAGTACGTGCTGATTGAGGGAAGAAGCGCAGGTAAGGTGGCCTCTACTGTTGCACGTATCTCACACACACCATCGATTTTGTGACTGTCTACGTAGGCTAGTGTTTTAGAGCAACAGTTTAGCCAATAGCAGAGATGGCATCTTGATGGATGACTGCTGCCTGCACTCGGATTATAGAGGACCGCTCTGACATAGGATCAGAGACTGAGACATCAGATACTGAGACAGCATCTGAGGGATAGGACAATGGCGCAGACTCTGGGAGTGATTTTTCAGTCAGAGGAGTCCCATTCGATAACTCCTCTTCCAGTACATTATGAGGGAGGTGATGAGGACAGTCCTGCTGTCCCTTCGCAAGCTGTTCGTGCAACTGGGTAATAGTGGGTTAGGCCAACCCAGAGAGCAGGTGAATGCGGCGGCAAGCAGAGAGAGAGTGCTCTCTTGGGAGCTCCCCAATTTAGTTCAGCCCCAAATTCCACCACCCAAATCATATTGTGGAGACATCAAATTTGTCTATGGCAAAACAAACTGGTTTTGTAAGGCAGGCACCCGTGTTTTTGGTCCTGGATTCGGTGGCCATATAGAGAAACACACTAAACCCAAACATTTCTGGAAACTAGACATTCAGGGGAGTCCACAGAGGTGTGACTTTAGTGGATTCCCCAAAGTTTTCTTACCCAGAAAACCCTGCAAAGCTGAAATGTTGGAAAAAAACTCAATTTTTCTCGCATTTCTGTCACACAAACTACAGGAATATGCTGGGATCCACAACATTCCTACCACCCAGTGACTCCTCACCTGTCCTGATAAAAACACTACCGCACTTGAGTGCCTACACCTAGTGCCTGTGTCAGGAATGGATCACCCCAGGGTCAACAGCTGCCTCACGTAAGGACCAACATTGACCGTTGTGTGATCTATTCCTGTCGCAGGCACCAGGCCTAACCACACAATTGAGGTATCATATTTATCGGGAGACTTGGGGGAACGCTGGGTGGAAGGACATTTGTGGCTCCTCTCAGATTCCAGAACTTTCTGTCACCGAAATGTGAGGAAAATGTGTTATTTTAGCTACATTTTGAGGTTTGCAAAGGATTCTGGGTAACAGAACCTGGTCCGAGCCCCACAAGTCACCTCACCTTGGATTCCCCTGGGTTTCTAGTTTTCAAAAATGTGCTGGTTTGCTAGGTTTCCCCAGGTGCCGGCTGAGCTAGAGGCCAAAATCCACAGGTAGGCACTGTTTTCTATGAAAAAATTTGATGTGTCCACGTTGTGTTTTGGGGCATTTCCTGTCATGGGCGCTAGGCCTACCCACACAAGTGAGGTATCATTTTTATCGGGAGACTTGGGGGAACACTGGGTGGAAGGAAATTTGTGGCTCCTCTCAGATTCCAGAACTTTCTGTCACCGAAATATGAGGAAAACTTGTTTTTTAGCCACTTTTTGAGGTTTGCAAAGGATTCTGGGTAACAGAACCTGGTCTGAGCCCCGCAAGTCACCCCTCCTTGGATTCCCCTAGGTCTCTAGTTTTCAGAAATGCACAGGTTTGGTAGGTTTCCCTAGGTGCCGGTTGAGCTAGAGGCCAAAATCTACAGGTAGGCACTTCGCAAAAAACACCTCTGTTTGCTTCCAAAAATTTGGATGTGTCCACGTTGCGCTTTGGGGCGTTTCCTGTCGCAGGCGCTAGGCCTACCCACACAAGTGAGGTATCATTTTTATCGGGAGACTTGGGGGAACGCCGGGTGGAAGGAAATTTGTGGCTCCTCTCAGATTCCAGAACTTTCTGTCACCGAAATGTGAGGAAAACTTGTTTTTTTAGCCACTTTTTGAGGTTTGCAAAGGATTCTGGGTAACAGAACCTGGTCCGAGCCCCGCAAGTCACCCCTCCTTTGATTCCCCTAGGCCTCTAGTTTTCAGAAATGCACAGGTTTGTTAGGTTTCCCTAGGTGCCGGCTGAGCTAGAGGCCAAAATCTACAGGTAGGCACTTCGCAAAAAACACCTCTGTTTGCTTCCAAAAATTTGGATGTGTCCACGTTGCGCATTGGGGCATTTCCTGTCGCAGGCGCTAGTCCTACCCACACAAGTGAGGTATCATTTTTATCGGGAGACTTGGGGGAACGCCGGGTGGAAGGAAATTTGTGGCTCCTCTCAGATTCCAGAACTTTCTGTCACCGAAATGTGAGGAAAACTTGTTTTTTTAGCCACTTTTTGAGGTTTGCAAAGGATTCTGGGTAACAGAACCTGGTCCGAGCCCCGCAAGTCACCCCTCCTTGGATTCCCCTTGGTCTCTAGTTTTCAGAAATGCACAGATTTGGTAGGTTTCCCTAGGTGCCGGCTGAGCTAGAGGCCAAAATCTACAGGTAGGCACTTCGCAAAAAACACCTCTGTTTGCTTCCAAAAATTTGGATGTGTCCACGTTGCGCTTTGGGGCGTTTCCTGTCGCAGGCGCTAGGCCTACCCACACAAGTGAGGTATCATTTTTATCGGGAGACTTGGGGGAACGCCGGGTGGAAGGAAATTTGTGGCTCCTCTCAGTTTCCAGAACTTTCTGTCACTGAAATGTGAGGAAAACTTGTTTTTTTAGCCACTTTTTGAGGTTTGCAAAGGATTCTGGGTAACAGAACCTGGTCCGAGCCCCGCAAGTCACCCCTCCTTGGATTCCCCTAGGCCTCTAGTTTTCAGAAATGTACAGGTTTGTTAGGTTTCCCTAGGTGCCGGCTGAGCTAGAGGCCAAAATCTACAGGTAGGCACTTCGCAAAAAACACCTCTGTTTGCTTCCAAAAATTTGGATGTGTCCACGTTGCGCTTTGGGGCGTTTCCTGTCGCAGGCGCTAGGCCTACCTACACAAGTGAGGTATCAATTTTATCGGGAGACTTGGGGGAACACCGGGTGGAAGGAAATTTGTGGCTCCTCTCAGATTCCAGAACTTTCTGTCACCGAAATGTCAGGAAAACTTGTTTTTTTAGCCACTTTTTGAGGTTTGCAAAGGATTCTGGGTAACAGAACCTGGTCCGAGCCCCGCAAGTCACCCCTCCTTGGATTCCCCTAGGTCTCTAGTTTTCAGAAATGCACAGGTTTGGTAGGTTTCCCTAGGTTCCGGCTGAGCTAGAGGCCAAAATCTACAGGTAGGCACTTCGCAAAAAACACCTCTGTTTGCTTCCAAAAATTTGGATGTGTCCACGTTGCGCTTTGGGGCGTTTCCTGTCACAGGCGCTAGGCCTACCCACACAAGTGAGGTATCATTTTTATCGGGAGACTTGGGGGAACGCCGGGTGGAAGGAAATTTGTGGCTCCTCTCAGATTCCAGAACTTTCTGTCACCGAAATGTGAGGAAAACTTGTTTTTTTAGCCACTTTTTGAGGTTTGCAAAGGATTCTGGGTAACAGAACCTGGTCCGAGCCCCGCAAGTCACCCCTCCTTGGATTCCCCTAGGCCTCTAGTTTTCAGAAATGCACAGGTTTGTTAGGTTTCCCTAGGTGCCGGCTGAGCTAGAGGCCAAAATCTACAGGTAGGCACTTCGCAAAAAACACCTCTGTTTGCTTCCAAAAATTTGGATGTGTCCACGTTGCGCATTGGGGCATTTCCTGTCGCAGGCGCTAGTCCTACCCACACAAGTGAGGTATCATTTTTATCGGGAGACTTGGGGGAACGCCGGGTGGAAGGAAATTTGTGGCTCCTCTCAGATTCCAGAACTTTCTGTCACCGAAATGTGAGGAAAACTTGTTTTTTTAGCCACTTTTTGAGGTTTGCAAAGGATTCTGGGTAACAGAACCTGGTCCGAGCCCCGCAAGTCACCCCTCCTTGGATTCCCCTAGGCCTCTAGTTTTCAGAAATGCACAGGTTTGTTAGGTTTCCCTAGGTGCCGGCTGAGCTAGAGGCCAAAATCTACAGGTAGGCACTTCGCAAAAAACACCTCTGTTTGCTTCCAAAAATTTGGATGTGTCCACGTTGCGCATTGGGGCATTTCCTGTCGCAGGCGCTAGTCCTACCCACACAAGTGAGGTATCATTTTTATCGGGAGACTTGGGGGAACGCCGGGTGGAAGGAAATTTGTGGCTCCTCTCAGATTCCAGAACTTTCTGTCACCGAAATGTGAGGAAAACTTGTTTTTTTAGCCACTTTTTGAGGTTTGCAAAGGATTCTGGGTAACAGAACCTGGTCCGAGCCCCGCAAGTCACCCCTCCTTGGATTCCCCTTGGTCTCTAGTTTTCAGAAATGCACGGATTTGGTAGGTTTCCCTAGGTGCCGGCTGAGCTAGAGGCCAAAATCTACAGGTAGGCACTTCGCAAAAAACACCTCTGTTTGCTTCCAAAAATTTGGATGTGTCCACGTTGCGCTTTGGGGCGTTTCCTGTCGCAGGCGCTAGGCCTACCCACACAAGTGAGGTATCATTTTTATCAGGAGACTTGGGGGAACGCCGGGTGGAAGGAAATTTGTGGCTCCTCTCAGTTTCCAGAACTTTCTGTCACCGAAATGTGAGGAAAACTTGTTTTTTTAGCCACTTTTTGAGGTTTGCAAAGGATTCTGGGTAACAGAACCTGGTCCGAGCCCCGCAAGTCACCCCTCCTTGGATTCCCCTAGGCCTCTAGTTTTCAGAAATGTACAGGTTTGTTAGGTTTCCCTAGGTGCCGGCTGAGCTAGAGGCCAAAATCTACAGGTAGGCACTTCGCAAAAAACACCTCTGTTTGCTTCCAAAAATTTGGATGTGTCCACGTTGCGCTTTGGTGGGCGTTTCCTGTCGCAGGCGCTAGGCCTACCTACACAAGTGAGGTATCAATTTTATCGGGAGACTTGGGGGAACACCGGGTGGAAGGAAATTTGTGGCTCCTCTCAGATTCCAGAACTTTCTGTCACCGAAATGTCAGGAAAACTTGTTTTTTTAGCCACTTTTTGAGGTTTGCAAAGGATTCTGGGTAACAGAACCTGGTCCGAGCCCCGCAAGTCACCCCTCCTTGGATTCCCCTAGGTCTCTAGTTTTCAGAAATGCACAGGTTTGGTAGGTTTCCCTAGGTTCCGGCTGAGCTAGAGGCCAAAATCTACAGGTAGGCACTTCGCAAAAAACACCTCTGTTTGCTTCCAAAAATTTGGATGTGTCCACGTTGCGCTTTGGGGCGTTTCCTGTCACAGGCGCTAGGCCTACCCACACAAGTGAGGTATCATTTTTATCGGGAGACTTGGGGGAACGCCGGGTGGAAGGAAATTTGTGGCTCCTCTCAGATTCCAGAACTTTCTGTCACCGAAATGTGAGGAAAACTTGTTTTTTTAGCCACTTTTTGAGGTTTGCAAAGGATTCTGGGTAACAGAACCTGGTCCGAGCCCCGCAAGTCACCCCTCCTTGGATTCCCCTAGGCCTCTAGTTTTCAGAAATGCACAGGTTTGTTAGGTTTCCCTAGGTGCCGGCTGAGCTAGAGGCCAAAATCTACAGGTAGGCACTTCGCAAAAAACACCTCTGTTTGCTTCCAAAAATTTGGATGTGTCCACGTTGCGCATTGGGGCATTTCCTGTCGCAGGCGCTAGTCCTACCCACACAAGTGAGGTATCATTTTTATCGGGAGACTTGGGGGAACGCCGGGTGGAAGGAAATTTGTGGCTCCTCTCAGATTCCAGAACTTTCTGTCACCGAAATGTGAGGAAAACTTGTTTTTTTAGCCACTTTTTGAGGTTTGCAAAGGATTCTGGGTAACAGAACCTGGTCCGAGCCCCGCAAGTCACCCCTCCTTGGATTCCCCTAGGCCTCTAGTTTTCAGAAATGCACAGGTTTGTTAGGTTTCCCTAGGTGCCGGCTGAGCTAGAGGCCAAAATCTACAGGTAGGCACTTCGCAAAAAACACCTCTGTTTGCTTCCAAAAATTTGGATGTGTCCACGTTGCGCATTGGGGCATTTCCTGTCGCAGGCGCTAGTCCTACCCACACAAGTGAGGTATCATTTTTATCGGGAGACTTGGGGGAACGCCGGGTGGAAGGAAATTTGTGGCTCCTCTCAGATTCCAGAACTTTCTGTCACCGAAATGTGAGGAAAACTTGTTTTTTTAGCCACTTTTTGAGGTTTGCAAAGGATTCTGGGTAACAGAACCTGGTCCGAGCCCCGCAAGTCACCCCTCCTTGGATTCCCCTTGGTCTCTAGTTTTCAGAAATGCACGGATTTGGTAGGTTTCCCTAGGTGCCGGCTGAGCTAGAGGCCAAAATCTACAGGTAGGCACTTCGCAAAAAACACCTCTGTTTGCTTCCAAAAATTTGGATGTGTCCACGTTGCGCTTTGGGGCGTTTCCTGTCGCAGGCGCTAGGCCTACCCACACAAGTGAGGTATCATTTTTATCAGGAGACTTGGGGGAACGCCGGGTGGAAGGAAATTTGTGGCTCCTCTCAGTTTCCAGAACTTTCTGTCACCGAAATGTGAGGAAAACTTGTTTTTTTAGCCACTTTTTGAGGTTTGCAAAGGATTCTGGGTAACAGAACCTGGTCCGAGCCCCGCAAGTCACCCCTCCTTGGATTCCCCTAGGCCTCTAGTTTTCAGAAATGTACAGGTTTGTTAGGTTTCCCTAGGTGCCGGCTGAGCTAGAGGCCAAAATCTACAGGTAGGCACTTCGCAAAAAACACCTCTGTTTGCTTCCAAAAATTTGGATGTGTCCACGTTGCGCTTTGGTGGGCGTTTCCTGTCGCAGGCGCTAGGCCTACCTACACAAGTGAGGTATCAATTTTATCGGGAGACTTGGGGGAACACCGGGTGGAAGGAAATTTGTGGCTCCTCTCAGATTCCAGAACTTTCTGTCACCGAAATGTCAGGAAAACTTGTTTTTTTAGCCACTTTTTGAGGTTTGCAAAGGATTCTGGGTAACAGAACCTGGTCCGAGCCCCGCAAGTCACCCCTCCTTGGATTCCCCTAGGTCTCTAGTTTTCAGAAATGCACAGGTTTGGTAGGTTTCCCTAGGTTCCGGCTGAGCTAGAGGCCAAAATCTACAGGTAGGCACTTCGCAAAAAACACCTCTGTTTGCTTCCAAAAATTTGGATGTGTCCACGTTGCGCTTTGGGGCGTTTCCTGTCACAGGCGCTAGGCCTACCCACACAAGTGAGGTATCATTTTTATCGGGAGACTTGGGGGAACGCCGGGTGGAAGGAAATTTGTGGCTCCTCTCAGATTCCAGAACTTTCTGTCACCGAAATGTGAGGAAAACTTGTTTTTTTAGCCACTTTTTGAGGTTTGCAAAGGATTCTGGGTAACAGAACCTGGTCCGAGCCCCGCAAGTCACCCCTCCTTGGATTCCCCTTGGTCTCTAGTTTTCAGAAATGCACGGATTTGGAAGGTTTCCCTAGGTGCCGGCTGAGCTAGAGGCCAAAATCTACAGGTAGGCACTTCGCAAAAAACACCTCTGTTTGCTTCCAAAAATTTGGATGTGTCCACGTTGCGCATTGGGGCATTTCCTGTCGCAGGCGCTAGTCCTACCCACACAAGTGAGGTATCATTTTTATCGGGAGACTTGGGGGAACGCCGGGTGGAAGGAAATTTGTGGCTCCTCTCAGATTCCAGAACTTTCTGTCACCGAAATGTGAGGAAAACGTGTTTTTTTAGCCACTTTTTGAGGTTTGCAAAGGATTCTGGGTAACAGAACCTGGTCCGAGCCCCGCAAGTCACCCCTCCTTGGATTCCCATAGGCCTCTAGTTTTCAGAAATGCACAGGTTTGTTAGAGTTCCCTAGGTGCCGGCTGAGCTAGAGGCCAAAATCTACAGGTAGGCACTTCGCAAAAAACACCTGTGTTTGCTTCCAAAAATGTGGATGTGTCCACGTTGCGCTTTGGGGCGTTTCCTGTCGCAGGCGCTAGTCCTACCCACACAAGTGAGGTATCATTTTTATCGGGAGACTTGGGGGAACGCCGGGTGGAAGGAAATTTGTGGCTCCTCTCAGATTCCAGAACTTTCTGTCACCGAAATGTGAGGAAAACTTGTTTTTTGAGCCACTTTTTGAGGTTTGCAAAGGATTCTGGGTAACAGAACCTGGTCCGAGCCCCGCAAGTCACCCCTCCTTGGATTCCCCTAGGTCTCTAGTTTTCAGAAATGTACAGGTTTGGTAGGTTTCCCTAGGTGCCGGCTGAGCTAGAGGCCAAAATCTTCAGGTAGGCACTTCGCAAAAAACACCTCTGTTTTCTTCCAAAAATTTGGATGTGTCCACGTTGCGCTTTGGGGCGTTTCCTGTCGCGGGCGCTAGGCCTACCCACACAAGTGAGGTATCATTTTTATCGGGAGACTTGGGGGAACGCTGGGTGGAAGGAAATTTGAGGCCCCTCTCAGATTCCAGAACTTTCTGTCACCAAAATGTTAGGAAAACTTGTTTTTTTAGCCACTTTTTGAGGTTTGCAAAGGATTCTGGGTAACAGAACCTGGTCCGAGCCCCGCAAGTCACCCCTCCTTGGATTCCCCTAGGTCTCTAGTTTTCAGAAATGCACAGGTTTGGTAGGTTTCCCTATGTGCCGGCTGAGCTAGAGGCCAAAATCTACAGGTAGGCACTTTGGAAAAAACTGCTGTGTTTTCTATAAAAAAAACAGGATGTGTCCATGTTGTGTTTTGGGGCATTTCCTGTCGCGGGCACTAGGCCTACCCACACAAGTGAGGTATAATTTTTATCTGGAGACTTGGGGGAACATAGAATAGCAAAACAAGTGTTATTGCCCCTTATCTTTCTCTACATTTTTTCCTTCCAAATATAAGAGAGTGTGTAAAAAAGACGTCTATTTGAGAAATGCCCTGCAATTCACATGCTAGTATGGGCACCTCGGAATTCAGCGATGTGCAAATAACCACTGCTCCTCAAAACCTTATCTTGATCCCATTTTGGAAATGCAAAGGTTTTCTTGATACCTCTTTTTCACTCTTCATATTTCAGCAAATGAATTGCTGTATACCCAGTATAGAATGAAAACCAACTGCAGGGTGCAGCTCATTTATTGGCTCTGGGTACCTAGGGTTCTTGATGAACCTACAAGCCCTTTATATCCCCGCAACCAGAAGAGTCCAGCAGACAAAACGGTATATTGCTTTCAGAAATCTGACATCGCAGGAAAAAGTTACAGAGTAAAACATAAAGAAAAATGGCTGTTGTTTTCAGCTCAATTTCAATATTTTTTAATTTCAGCTGTTATTTTCTGTAGGAAAACCTTGTAGGATCTACAGAAATGACCCCTTGCTGAATTCAGAATTTTGTCTAGTTTTCAGAAATGTTTAGCATTCCGGGATCCAGCATTGGTTTCACACCCATTCCTGTCACTAACTGGAAGGAGGCTGAAAGCACCAAATATAGTAGAAATGGGGTATGTCCCAGTAAAATGCCAAATTTGTGTTGAAAAATTTGGTTTTCTGATTCAAGTCTGCCCGTTCCTGAAAGGTGGGAAGATAGTGATTTCAGCACCAGAAACCCTTTGTTGATGGCATTTTCAGGGAAAAAAACACAAGCCTTCTTCGGCAGCCCTTTTTTCCCATTTTTTTAAAAAAAACTAAATTTTCACTGTATTTTGGCTATTTTCTTGGTCTCCTCCAGGGGAAACCACCAACTCTGGGTACCATTAGAATCCCTAGGATGTTGGAAAAAAAGGACGCAAATTTGGCGTGGTTAGCTTATGTGGACAAAAAGTTATGAAGCCCTAAGCGCAAACTACCCCAAATAGCCAAAAAAGGGCTCAGCACTGGGGGGGAAAAGGCCCAGCAGCTAAGGGGTTAATGTAGTTGTTGTTGTTTGTAAAGTTGTTAAATTGTTTTTTGCAATAAAAAGTTTAAAGTTATTACTGATTTCTTTCCTTAATAGCTTTTAAAGTTTTTAATATTATTACAGTCTTGAAATGTTGACTTAATGAGAGACGTTTTGGCAGAGAGGCACATGTATCCTCATAGTATAGTTAAAGTGGCAGTTCCACCTTTAAGAACTGTAACTCTGCTGCTTGATATACATATATGTATGAGGTACAATAGAGAGATCAGTGCTTCTTCCTTCTATATTGTAAAGATTTTTATACAAGAATGATGTTATTGTCGCGTAGGCTGTCATTATTCTAATGAGACTACTGGATTTTGATAGGTAGAATCGCCCGACTGTGGGGAAACTGAGTCTGACCCACTGCAGGTGACACCTGTCACTCCAATAAGGATTCTGCTCCGGTCAACTAGCAGTGGCTCATCCATACCCAAGGGCAGGGTTGACTGGGCAGCCGAGCGCATGACATAATTGGTTTCTCAGGGAAACGTGGTCACTCAGGTCTCATCCGTTTCTCTCGGCTACCTTAGTCTCATATATAAAATGATGAACAGGGCAGTATATGTTTCAATAATGATTTTAATAAAACAACTGAATCTTAGATTGCAAAGCGTGAGCTGCAATAACCAAAACAACACAGCATGACAGTATTAATATTGTGACAAGGAGAGTGAAGCATAAAAATAACGCTATCATATTGTCACTACAGTCAATAGACTAACTCCTACCTAGGATATGATGGAGTACAGTGTGTAAAGCTCTAATTCTTCCCTTCAGGTTCCCCTGGGAAGACATCATACCTGAGCAAAGGCCTGTGGTCTGCATTAGCATCTGTAGCGAAGCTTTCGGCAATCAGCATACAGTTGTGGTTCTCTGGCTGGAATCTCCCTCTAACTTGTAAAGGACAGAGAAGCGTTTTTATAATAAAACAGCCGATGTTCTGAGAAAATGTCCCTAAATAAGGATATGTGTTTTCTATGAATGTCGGAGACTAAACTTATACCACATTCACCGGCAATGTACCGTCCGTGCTGTAGCCTTGGAAGAAGCAGAGAGTGAGCAAGAATGTCTTGATTGAAAACAGAATGCCGGCCTAGGCAAAAACAGTTAGATAAACAGAAAATAAAACAAGATCATAAAAGTGGCTATTGTAACAATAATAACCCCTTCTGTGCCCAGGAAGTAATGGTTACGTCCTGAGGCACAGTGCTCGTGTGCCCAGGACATAACCATTACCTCCTGGGCACAGAGCCCAGAGGGAGCGCTAGTGCTCCCTCTGTGGGGTTCCCCCCCACGCCCCCAAGGCAGGGATGGAAGGGGAAGCCCTTCCCCTTCCACCCCGACCCCCCCAACCCCCCTGTGACGTCAGCGCGCGATCGCACAGTGATTGTCACAAGGCCTTCTCCCATTACGCTGGAAGCTCAGCTTCCAGCGCGATCGGAAGAGAAATGCAAAGCATTTCTCTTCCGATCACGTGGAGGAGGCCAGAGAGGCTTCAAAGCGAAGGAAATGAATGTCCTTCCCTTTGAAGTCTCTCTCAGCGTTTTAGCAGCCGGATTGCAAACAAAATGGTTTTTTTTGTTTTTGTTTTTTTTTGTTTTTTTGAGGTGGGAAGCAACCCCTTAGGCAAGGGTCGCTCCCCTAGGGGGCAAATTATATTTAGGCCATTTCTGCCCCCCTTGGGGGCAGATTGGCCTATTTTTATGAGGCCAATCTGCCCCCAAGGGGGACAGAAACCACTAGACACCAGGGATTATTTTTTTTTTCATGAATTTCACGCAAGGGGAGCGACCCCTTAGGCAAGGGTCGTTCCCCTGGGGGGCAAATTTATTTTAGGCCATTTCTGCCCCCCTGGGGGGCAGATCAGCCTATTTTAATTAGGCCAATCTGCCCCCAAGGGTGGCAGAAACCACTAGGCACCGGGGATTTTTGTTGTTGTTGTTGTTTTACCGATGGGGAGCGACCCCTTAGGCAAGGGTCGCTCCCCTGCAGGGGCAAATTGTATTTAGGCCCTTTCTGCCGCCTTTTGGGGCAGATCGACTAGGCACCAGGGATCTTTTTTTTGCACCAACGTCACGCAAGGGGAGCGACCCCGTAGGCAAGGGTCGCTCCCCGGGGGGCTTGGGGGGCAGGGGGCAAATTTATTTTATGCCATTTCTGCCCCCCTGGGGGCAGATCGGCCTATTGTTATTAGACCGATGTGCCCCCGGGGAGGGCAGAAACCTCTAGGCGCCAAGGCTAATTTTTTTTGTGTGTTTTTTTATTTTGTTTGGTTGGTTTTTTTAGAGATGGGGAGCGACCAATTAGGCAAGGGTCTCTCCCCTAGGGGGAAAATTGTATTTAGACCATTTCTGCCCCCCTTGGGGGCAGATCGGCCGATTTTAGGTCAATCTGCCCCAAGGGGGGCAGAAACAACTAGGCATAGGGGATCTTGTTTTTTTGCGCCAATGTCACGCAGGGGGAGCGACCCGTAGGCAAGGGTTGCTCCCCAGAGGTGGGTGTGGGGGGACAAATTTATTTTAGCCCATTTCTGCCCCCCCTGGGGCCGGCTGAGCTAGAGGCCAAAATCCACAGGTAGCCACTTTGCAAAAAACACCTCTGTTTTCTGTGAAAAAATGTGATGTGTCCACGTTGTGTTTTGGGCCATTTCCTTTCGTGGGCGCTAGGCCTACCCACACAAGTGACGTACCATTTTTATCGGGAGACTTGGGGAATGCTGGGTGGAAGGAAATATGTGGCTCCTCTCAGATTCCAGAACTTTCTGTCACCGATATGAGAGGAAAAAGTGTTTTTTGGTCAAATTTTTAGGTTTGCAAAGGATTCTGGGTAACAGAACCTGGTCAGAGCCCCACAAGTTACCCTATCTTGGATTCCCCTCGGTGTCTAGTTTTAAAAAATGCACTGGTTTGCTAGGTTTCCCCAGGTGCCGGCTGAGCTAGAGGCCAAAATCCACAGGTAGGCACTTTGTAAAAAACACCTCTGTTTTCTGTGAAAAAATGTGATGTGTCCACGTTGTGTTTTGGGCCATTTCCTTTTGTGGGCGCTAGGCCTACCCACACAAGTGATGTACCATTTTTATCTGGAGACTTGGGGGAACACTGGGTGGAAGGAAATTTGTGGCTCCTCTCAGATTCCAGAACTTTCTGTCACCAAAATGAGAAAAAAAAGTGTTTTCTTGGCCAAATTTTGAGATTTGCAAAGGATTCTGGGTAACAGAACCTGGTCAGAGCCCCACAAGTCACCCCATCTTGGATTCCCCTAGGTGAATAGTTTTCGAAAATGCACTGGTTTGCTAGGTTTCCCCTTGTGCCGGCTGAGCTAGAGGCCAAAATCCACAGGTAGGCACTTTGTAAAAAACACCTCTGTTTTCTGTGAAAAAATGTGATGTGTCCACATTGTGTTTTGACCCATTTCCTTTCGTTGGCGCTAGGCCTACCCACACAAGTGAGGTACCATTTTTATCGGGAGACTTGGGGGAACACAGAATAGTAAAACAAGAGTTATTGTTCTCTACATTTTTTCCTTCCAAATGTAAGGCAGTGTGTAAAAAAGACGTCTATTTTAGAAATGCCCCGTAATTCACATGCTAGTATGGGCACCCCAGAATTCAGAGATGTGCAAATAACCACTGCTTCTCAACACCTTATGTGGCCATTTTGGAAATACAAAGGTTTTCTTGATACCTATTTTTCACTTTCATGAATTGCTGTTTACCCGGTATAGAATGAAAACCCATTGCAAGGTGCAGCATATTTATTGGCTCTGGGTACCTAGAGTTCTTGAAGAAACTATATATCCCCGCAACCAGAACAGTCCAGCTGACGTAACGGTATATTGCTTTAAAAAATCTGACATCCCAGGAAAAAGTTACAGAGTAAAACATGGAGAAAAATGACTGTTTTTTTACCTCAATTTCAATATTTTTTTATTTCAGCTGTTATTTTCTGTAGGAAACACTTGTAGGATGTACACAAATGACCCCTTTCTGAATTCAGAATTTTGTCTACTTTTCAGAAATGTTTAGTTTTCTGGGATCCAGCATTGGTTTCTCACCCATTTTGGTCACCAACTGGAAGTAGGCTGAAAGCACAAAAAATAGTAAAAATGGGGTATGTCCCAGTAAAATGACAAAATTGTATTGAAAAATTGGGTTTTCCAATTAAAGTCTGCCTGTTCCTGAAAGCTGGAAAGATGGTGATCTTGTCACCACAAACCCTTTGTTGAAGCCATTTTCAGGGAAAAAAACACGAGCTGCCTTCTGTAGCCCTTTTTTCCCATTTTTTTTTTTAAAACTACATTTTCAATGTATTTTGGCTAATTTCTTGGTCTCCTTGAGGGGAACCACAAAGTCTGGGTACCTCTAGAATCCCTAGGATGTTGGACAAAAAGGACGCAAATTTGGCATGGGTAGCTTATGTGAACAAAAAGTTATGAGGGCCTAAGCGCGAACTGCCCCAAATAGCCAAAAAAGGCTCAGCACAGGAGGGGGAAAAGGCCTGGAAGTGGATAAAATAGAGCTGAATAAAATATATCTAGGTTAGAGTGCAAAGCGGCTTGGCCTAGTCTGTTAAAATAATTTGCATGGAGCTATAGCTAAAATGGCTACACAATATTATGGCAGAGAGGCAAATGCATCTTCATTCCTCATAGATGGTAGTTCTTTTGCACACCTTATTTTCTGCACAGATGTCTTTCTTGGTGTACACCATACTACACATGCCTGTCTCTATTAGGAGGTGTCTGAGAGAGACGTGCGTGTGTCTTTACATTCAAATGTGCATACTGGTTGTGCAAGACACAATTGTCAACAGAGAGGGTGCTCCATTCTACACTCTATTGATTGCATCAATTTTACTGAAGAGAGGTAGGATCAGAGACAGCAGTCTCTACCCACATCAGATTTTGAACGTGCTACTCTGAGGAGATATCTCAGCTGCTAAGGCAGTGCAGTTTCATAGCATAGTCTGTATAGTTGTTACATAAGATAAACATATGAGGATAAAGGTACTTTCAAGTGCATACTTTACTTGTACGTCTTTCATAACGGGGAGAGGTGTCACCACAAAGGTAAACTACTTTTCACATCCTAATGTGCACAAGCATTATCCAAGAGACACATCAACGGAGAGAGAACACTGTATCTTCTCACAGTCCTTGCAGAGATATCATGCAAGAGATGTCTCTGGAAACAGGGCAGTTTCTCTCCACAACCTACTATGCATAACTGTCACCATAAGAAGAGGTATAAGTAGAGAGATGCATTTCTCCCAAACCCTACTACAGACACCTTTTACCATAGTGAGGTGTGTTAGCAGAGAGATGACTTGCTTCCCAAAGGGCACCACATAACATTGTTGTTCTAAGGAGAGGTGTGAGGACAGATGCCACTGGCTCACTATACTGTACTGTATATGCCAGTTTTTCATACAGATAGGTGTTACTGCAGAAGACAACGGTTCTATGAATACTACTGTATACCTGTCAGGCTGGGGAGAGTTGTGAGTAGGCACACTAATAAACATGGATATTTCCTTGGGGAGAGATCTCAGTTGGGGAGGCCAGCACTTATTGTGGAGTAGGGAGGTCTTTGATGTGAGGTGAATGCCAACCCCACTGTTTGACCTGGCCACTTCTACAGGGTCATCCCCCCAAAGTTTTTGCCATTTAACCTCCACTTTTTGCTGAATTCCTTTTTGTTGGCCTTAGGACATTGTGCACTTTACCACTGCTAACCAGTGCTGAAGTGCTAACGATCTCTCCATAAAACAAGATCAAATTTGTTTACACCCAATTGGCATCTTTAATTCCCATGTAAGTCCCCTTTAAAGTGGTATCAGATATACTCAGTGCCTGGAAAATAAATACTACCAGTGGGCCTGCAACACTTTTTGTGTCAGCCACTTAGGAAGTACTTTAAAACATTTCTCAGGCCTGCCATTGCAGCCTGAATGCAGTGTTACTTTGCCATGTTGACCTGGAAAGTTAACCCTCTCACCAGGCCATAATCTTCCTATTTAATACACCCTTGACGTAGGCTTTAGACAGCCCCAGCGCAGAGTATTTGAAAAGTAGGAGATGCACTTTTAAACACTGCATGTCCTACTAGTGAAAAACTCTTCAATTTGTTTTTTGCTACGTCAAGGCCTATATCTTCCATGGGATAACATTGGGATTACCTTATTACATTTTACGCATCTAATTTCTACTTGGGAAAAGATGGGATCCCTAAGTTTGGTGTCTCTGCAAACCCAATTTAAAATCACACATCAAGTGACATTTTCATTTGCAATTCTGAAAATACCACTTTTAGAAAGTCGGACTATTCTCGCTTTAACTATCTGGTGCCTTCTGCCTGTCTCTGAATACACAACTGGGTGGGTGACAGTTGGGCTTTGGTGCATCCCCTCCAGACAGCCGGACACACAAGGAGAGCTTAGATGTAACCGATGGGCCATCTACAGCCCGATGGACCATCCTGGGCAGGACGGGAGGAAGGAGCTGACACTTACACCTGAAAGGTTAAGTCCTGATCCCTTTCAAAAGGCTACATATCCCTCTGTAGTGAATCTTGAGCCAGGACATGAAGGGCAGGGACTCTGTGCACTTCAAATGCTTCTCTTCAAAGGCTCCCCCACTTCAAAGGCACTACTGGGTATATTAACTGGACCGTAGACACTCCTGACATAGTACACTTCAGGAGCTGTGAATACTCTGCCAGGAAGAAGGATTACTGTGCTGGTGAAAGGACTGCCACACTTCTAGAATGTGTCAGACTCTTGCTCTGCTGACTTGCTGCCCGCTGCTCTACTTGCCTTGTAGGGAGAAGGAATGGGCCGGAATCTCTCCAAACCAGAACCAAAGTGACTCCAACAGCGTGCTAGATGCCTCCTAATCTTCGGAAGTCTCAGGGGCATCAAACACCTCTCTTCATCGTACAACAGCCTGCTAATAGTCTTGCCCTTCATAGTGGTATCACTCCAGTCCTGGGCCCTTGGAGGTGGGTATAAAGTTTTGCAACTGCCAGAACCTGGTCATCTACTCTGTTGCATGGATTGGAACGGTGCATCACCACTGACTTTGACGCACTGCTGCTGCTGTGAGGATTGAGGACACTGCATCACTGTCAACACCAGTGCATCACCACTGCTGCAAGGACTGAGGACAACACATTGCCGTCAACACCGGTGGATTGCAGCTGCTGCGAGAATTGGGAGCACCACATTGCTGACTTTGTGCTACATTGCTGCTAATCCAGCACGCAACTCAAACTTTGCATGGTTTGGAGCCGACACATCACCTACATCTGTTACGATCAACACCAATGTATTGCCTCCATTGCTCCTCGCATCTTGCCCCGGTGCCCCCGCAGTATTGAACCCAGGTACTGTTTTCAGTGTGCCAAGGTTCGAGCCTGTATCTGACCCGTGCTCCCTCACTGTTGGCCTGACTTTTTGGATTTGACCCAGTCTAGTGCGACCAGATAGCTTTATGCTTCAAAGCACTACAAATAAGTTTATACTTTAAAAATTCACATCGCAACTTATTGTTTTTTTGTCATTCTGTTCTTGTTTTGTTCACTAAATTATGCACTACATTTCTTATTAGGTGTGGTATCTTTTTGTGTGGCGTTTTCACTGTTTTACTGTTTGAAGTGTTGTACAAATATTTAACACAGTGCCTCATAAGTCAAGCCTGACTGCCCTGTGCCAAGTTACCAAGGGGTGAGCACAGGTTAATTTAGGGTGTGTTAGTTACTTACCCTGATTAGGATTGTGGTTCCTGCTTAGAAAGTGTGCTTACCTCTGCCAACCAGAAACCTCATTTCAAACATCCACCCTACTATTCATACTACTGAGCCTTGAAAAGGTGTGAATGGAGAGGCAGTGTCTCATGACACCCTACTCCACACACCAGTTATCTTCACGTAGGGTCTCAGTGGAGAGTACATAGTCTAGTACTGGGTATTGTAAGAGTGAATTATAGTAATGAAGGAAGAAGTAAATTCTTCTTCTAAAGTATTTTTATGATCTTGTGAGAGGCTCCTAAGAAAAAAATGTTAGAGAAAATCTGGTGCATATAAATTATACCTATTACTTCAGGATATGTACAGTGATAATGCAAATACCATTATAAAAGTGAGGTCTCACGAGAGGCTTTCAACCAAAAAGAAGCAAACACAGCCCGCTTGGAGTGGACTCAGAGGACTGTGAATTTTGAGTTTGAATTTTATTGATTTATAAAGTGTATAAAACCAGAAAGGCATCAAAGTGCTAAAGTATAGCAAGACAGCAAAAAGGGTAAACCATGACCAAACACATACATTAACACCAGAGGAACTCCTGAGCCAGAGGTTACCTGCCAAAATTAACTGACCAGGTGAAAAAGACCTCTGTACAACAGATTAAAAGAAAATGTATAACTCTGCAATCTCGCAAGCCTCTCATAAGAGCAACTACATACCTTAAAAATAAATGTACATAGTGAAAACACATAGGGCCAGATGTCTGAAGGCATTTTGCATTCGCAAACGGTGCAAATGCCCATTTGCGAATGCAAAATGCCATTTCAGAAAGTATGAAATACATTCTGAACGCAATTTTAAGGAATCGCTAAAATAGCGATTCCTTAAAATTGCGACCCTGTTTAGAGAGTTTAGAGAGTCGCAAATTGCGACTCTCTAAATTAGAAATCGCAAATAAGGATTCCTTCTTTGCGATTTCTTAGCACATGTATGCAATTCCTAAATGCGATTTTGGCATTTAGGAATCGCTAATTATTACCAAGTTGAACTTGGTGGTAACCATGTGCAAAATTTAAAAATGCATTTAAAATGCATTTTTAAATTGTACATGTACAGCACACATGCCCTTTTGGCATGTGTGCATCTTACATGTTCCCCAAAAATGTTTTGGGGTGCAGCAGAGGGGGCCTGGGGTTTTGCATTTCCAAAATGTTTGAAATGCAAAGAAATTGCAGATATGGGCCAGCAGGCCCATAGGTGCGAATGGGGCTGGTATCGCAATTTGCGATTCGGTAATAGCATTTGCGATTTTTATCTTATCGCTATTACCGATTCGTAAATGTGATACATGGCACTTTGCGAGTCAGAAATAGCGATTTCTTAAAAATCGCTATTTCCCAATCACAAAGAGCTGTGATGATACATCTGGCCCATAGTTTATAATATAGGAAAAACTGATTAGTGTCTTTTTGAAATATAAATACGACTTTTATGTAAAGATACACACACAGACTATAAAAACTATGATGGAAATATTTCTGTTTATGTGGATTACATAAAGTAAGAAGTTGAACATTCTCAGTGCAAATATCTTGGAGTACTTAGGCCCGAATTTATAATTTTAGCAGGAATGCAGTTTTGCACCAAAAAGTATAGCGCCGGCTTGTGCCATTCCTGAGAGCCAGCCGGGCGACAAATTAATGGAATGGTGCGAGCCAGCCCTCAGCTTGGGCTAGTGTCAACTAAAATGAAGCTAGCCGGGTGGTGGTGGCGGTAGGGAAGGAGGAGGTTGTACCCCAAAAAATGACGCTAGCCTGGTAAGAGGCAAAAAATATGCCTCTAACCAGACTACTGCCATTTTCTGGCTCACAACCATCAAAAACATGACTCCTGTCTTATGAAAGACAGGAGTCATGACCACAACCCCAATGGCCAGCACAGGGGACAAGTGTCCCCTGGGCATGGCCATTGCACCCTGTGCCATGCAGGGGGCCCAAGTTAGGGCCCCCTACAGAACTTTTAAAAAAATTAACAACATACTTACCAATACTTACTTAACTTACCTGGGATGGGGTCCCCCATCCCCTGGTGTCCCCCTGGTGTGGGTAGGGGTGCTCCTAGGGCTTGGGGTGGGCACCTGTGGACCTCTTTCATGGTATCTGACCATGGAAATGGGTCCACAGGTCCCATAACAACTGGTCTGACCCAGGCATTAAATAATGGCGCTAAGCAAGCTTAGCACCATTACTTAGCCCCCTTCTCCCACCTGTGCATTATTTTTGCACGGGGGATTAATATGGGGCTATGGGATAGCACTATTTTTTGGATGGGATAGCCTACCTTGCATCTCATTGATGCAAGGTAGGTTCACTCATTCAAAAAATAGTGCAAACTCCTATATTTTGATGTTAGATGTGTCTAACGTCAAAATATAAATATGGAATTGAGTTTGCGCTGCATTTGCATAAAAAAGTCACAAATTCGGCACAAACAGGGTATAAATATGCCCCTTAGTGTCTAACTATTTATAAATATATTTCTCTTTAAAAAAACTAGAAATTCACTGGAAAAAAACAAAGGTTAACTTAACGTTAAAGTTAGGTAAATTTCTCAATGACAACGTTAACTTTTTAAACTAAAAAAAAACAGAAATTCACCAGTATATTTTAGCAGCTTTAACTATATCTTGCGCCCCGCCATGCAATGCTTATGACATCACTCATGCCATCTTCTAAGTCATCATTGATGACATCACTGATGATATCTCAAATTACATCATTGAGGACATCACTGATGCCACCATCCAATGTTTATTTTCCCATATATTGCTTTATAAATTGCAATGGCTTTATATGTAGGATTGTTCACATTAACAATGAACCACACATATATGGGAACTCTCATAGAGCAGGGTATTCAATCTGTATATTATTAATAGTAAGCAAAAATAGTGATGTCATCAATGATGTAATTTGCCTTTATTATATTTATATGTATATATATAGATATATAAATATATCTAAATATACATATATATATAGAAGGAGTTTTTTTCCCAAATCAATGCTAACCAGACCTCAGTGCCAGTGTTTTAACCATATACAAATTGCATAAGACCTGACTTACTTATAAGTTTCTAGTATATGGTACCCAGGGCATGTAAGACTTAGAGCCTGACTTAGAACTCTGCGGTTGGGTTATTCTGTTACAGTGGTGATGCATATCCTGTCTGTAAAAGTCCCATAGGACATAATGGGATTTTGTTTTCAGCAGATGGGATATCCATGACAGTTTTTACGGAGTAACCCGTCTGCCATGTTCTAAATCCGGCCCAGAATGTATACTCAGAGCTGCAGCACTGCTTGTGCCACCCTTCGTGTGACAAGTTAGAAAATGGCTCCCAGCTTGCCACTGCAGATTGAAAGGACAGTGTTTACACTGGAAGTTATACTTTGCTATCTAAATCAATGGCAAAGCTATCCTATCCCTCAACATTATATATGTCTCCCCTAAAGAAGGCCTATAGAGTCCTCAAGCAGGGAGTTTTACTTTGTTAAGTAAGACATATGTTTTATGATATGTGTTAGCAGCAACACATCCAAATTGTTTTTTTTATCTGCGAGTAAAGTTTGTAGCCCTATTGGCTAATACAGAGCATCGGGTGGCATTCCAGCCCGGCTAACTTTTAATTGAAGCCACCAAAGTGGGTAATGTAAGGTATCAAATTAATCATGACATTAAATGTAACCTAATGTTTGGGTCTAAATTAATGTCACTGTTAAAGGAACTGCCATGAACTGCTAACAATGCCAGCAATTACAGCACACATTGCATCTTTTATTACATCATTGATAATATCACTTTAACATTTGCTGTAAAGTTACTCATAAAAAAACGGTGCATAGCGAGGGTGCAAGTTACACTTAACTTAGGGAACGAGTTATAGTTACTTGAAAGAACTCTAACTATAACATGTTTATTTCTGTAGTTTTGTATGTTTAAAATATAAGCCTAACTATAGCCGCCCTGTAATCTTATTTTTTTAAGTGATTTTCTATGTTTTTTAAAATTCTATTTCCTAACTATAACATCCCTGTGACCTTTGTTTTTTTCCTATGGTTTTTTAATGTAAAGTAATTTTAATTACTATACATTAATCCATCTACCACTGAGACCTTGCACGCGGAGGTTGGCTGCAGGGCCTGGCCTGTGGCCAGAACATGAAGCTCGCTCCCTATTACCACCCAATCCCGCAACACGTGTGGCCATGAGCAGTGGTGATTGGCCACAGGGTCATGAGCATGCAGCCAACCCCCAATGACCACCCAACCCCATGCCATAGACTGCCTTCAGCTGAACACAGAGGAGGGGTACCAGAGAGCCTGGCCTTCAGCCAGGCCCTGCGGCCAAACCCGTATAACCACCCAACCTTGTGCCACTTACAATCAGAAATGTTCTGACAAATTGACAAAAATGTATTTGAAAAGTAAAATGAGTGATATCAGCTTTCTGTTTGTACCTTAAATATTTGAAGTTGAAAACAATTTAAAGTTGACAAATGACCGGAACTCTCAATCTTCTGTGTGAGGGTCTGATACCTTAACTACTAGATCATAGGAGAGTCCTTACTGTGCATTCTCCAGCCATATCTATGACATTTAAACCCAAATATTTGGATGCCAAAAAGGCATAAATGTTCTATCATTAGTAATGTTTAAAACTTAAAAGCACAAGTAAATAGTCAAGCACACAGCCATGAAATACCAGGATTTGAACCTTCAACCTACTGAGTGATAGTTCAAGAGTTTTACCAGTAGGCCACAAGTGACACTATTCTCGTGTGCATCAAAACATTACTAAAACATTCACACCAAACATCTGACTGTGTAACGCTTTAAGGTCATTGTGTGGAGAGATCATTGCACAAACAACCTCTCTCTCTATTTCATCGCATTACAGATGGAAAAGAGAAAGAGAAGGTGACAGGACTGATGGGGGAAACTCAAAGCCACCGCAGTCTCATCTGCTCCTGTCTCCTGTGGGAGCCCTCATTGCTCCTGAGCGAAGGGAGCTGCTACATGTTTTCATCTCTTTCCCAGCCCTCATGTTAGTGGGCAGTGAAAAAGATAAAAACCCTGTTTCCAGCAAGCAGGGCATTTGTAAAGCTCCCGTTGCAGAAAGCAGAGTATATGTTTTTAGTTGATGGGAGCTGCCAGCTTCCTGCCAAGCAAAAGCAACCAAATACTTTCAAAGGGTGGGCTCCTCTGGAGGTAGCAGGAGCTGGCCCTGGGGGTGGTGGTCCTCAGAGCCGCATATGGCTCCAGGAGGAGGCCACTTGGCCCTCTCCTTCTTTTGATTTGACCTTGGGGAGGAATATTTGCAAATTTCAACCAGAATTAAAAAAAAATGCTTTTTTGCCCTGGCGGGGTCCCGGGGGACCCCTGTACCAAGGCATACCCTGTCCCCTTTTCTTTATTTTATGTTAGTTTTTGTGACTCAGGTGAAGCTGAGTCTCAAAGTGGCTGCTGAAACTTCCTGGTTGAATCCTTGAAAGCTAATCAGATCTCTACACGACATCTGGAGTATTTGCACAGTCATCTCAATCCTATATATACATGTTTGGACTTCATTTTTTCTCTTAAACTACTGAACAGATTTACATCAAATAAGAAAGAAAGGGTGAACTGTAGACCAAAAGCTACTTTTCTACCAAATGTTGTGTAATTCCATCCAACGGTTCAGGCTACAGACGTGTCTAAAGAGTATATGGGAATTAACATGGGCAACACACTTTTTGTACCCCTCCTTTTCTTGGCTCCTGCTTGATGGATCACCCCTGAATATTTCCATGCACAACAAGACCCTTTGGCACACTTTATTTGGAAAATGTAATGAAGATTTGTCAAGTGGTGCCAAAGATATAGGCAAGTCAAAAAACAGTTTTCATGGAAACTAGGTTTTAACCATAACTACATAACAGTCACCAGTCGGCAAATCTAGTTAGGAACTAGTTCCATAGGAAAAGTGTGTTTTGTTTTGCTAATATCTTTGGTTCCGTTTGATGGATCTTCATGAAAGTTTCAGAACTAGTTTGCCACTCATTTCAGCTGCTATCTGGAATCTTTCAGGGTGGTTGGTGAAGCAGAGGGTGAGAAAAAGGGTGGTCCCAAAAGGTGTTTTCACCACACAATTTTCCATTTTAGACAGGACAACAGCCGGGACCACTGGATAGAATTACACCAAATTTGGCAGAAAAGTAGTTCTTGGACAACAAAGATCGTTCTTTATAACTTGGTGTAAATCTGTTCAGTATTAAAGAAAAAACATTTATGTATATCTAAAGATGCGGATCCAGTGCAGTCGATCCACACGCTACAGCAATACTGTGATTGGCTGGTTGTAACCTGACAAGAAAGTTGCAGCTGCCATTTTGTGCATCACCACTTGGACTAGGGGTGCAATAGAAACTTAATGGTACCATGATCCTATGAGACTGAAGGAGAGGTCTGTAAGTGACCCCTCCTGAGAATGAAATTGCCCAAAATCATTTTGAGGGGCATGCAGGATCTGCAGATTCTTTGTGGTGCTCAGCATGGCACCCCGTGTGAATCTGCAATGGATCCGTTGATCCATGTCTCACAAAAAAAAATACGGACACTCACAGGCCCACTCACTCACCAATTCTCTCTCACACACACACACACACACACACACACTCGTAGCCTCACAAAACCACGACCACACCCAGTCACAGACCCACACAGCCACTCACACACTCACAACCACTTAAACACCGATACAACCATTCACACACCTACTCACACACCCATACAACCACTCTACATGTGCTGCATTCTGCATAGAAATATATATATACATGTGTGTTAAATTGGTTAAATTGTGCGTAACATTTTCTAGTGTTTTGATAAAGGACTTTTAATTTTTAATCTCCCCTAAGTAAGCATTAGAGTGCTCTGCTTCGCCACCCCAAAAGTCCACTACTAAAAAGGGGCACTTCATAGCAAGTTAGGGTCCTCAGTACGGTGGCGGGGGCAGTACAACAGCAGTGAAATAATCCACTTGTTACAGTCAGGGCCCAATTGGCCCTGTCTGCCCACGAACCCTTCGACACAGATGCCATATAACTGTGAACTAGGTATACGTTAGTTAGCAAGTCAATCACAATGAAAAAATTATTTTAGCCTGTATTGTAATTGCATTCCCTAGATGTGAACTTTGTCCAACATTTACAGTGTTGACAAATTCTAAACCCTGAAGAACATGTTGGCAATCATTAAAAGGTGATCATTTAAACGTTTGAGACAAGGGAAGACATTTACATTCCAAAGGTCTAAGTGTTTATTTATTTTGTAGCGCTGGTGATTTCTAGCATTTTGTTCTAATGCTGACTTCTGCCTTTTAAATGTATTATTTTGTCAGTATCAATTTTATTGATCCCAATCAATCACAACCTTCTGCCACACAATCGATATCCACGAGTGCAGAATTTATAAGGACATACATTTCTCCCTGCACAGGAAGGTAGACACTGCTAGCCATTTTCTTCCCTTTCTCCAACAGATAATTTCTTTACCGTTTGATCTGCACTCCTTCAGTCAAACTAATGGGCTATGGTGAAAAATGCATTGTTCCAGTGGCCTGCTCTCTAATAGCACTTATTAAAATGCTGGCGATGTTATAATGCAAAACTAACAATACTCAGACAAAGACTCAGAGTATGGCTTGAGGTGCTTTCATAATAAAAAATGGAATTTTGCATTATTTATAAGCTTAAATATAGTCATATTTTAGGGAGATACTATTTAGGACAAAATGAATTTAAAAAATATTTTTTACAAAATAGTATGCGAAGAATAACTTGTACGTGTAAGCATATGCAGAATAACACTGCTACATATCCACCGCCAACTATTCCTTCTTCAAAAATGTGAAGAGTAGAAGTAATCGCAGCCAGCCAGTGCTCGTTGATTCTGATGACGCAGAAATTAAGGTTTTACATTTATTAGCGCATAAAACGTAGTGCCGCAATAATCAAGTGTGACTTTAACCGAACTAATAAAGATTGTACGGGGACAAATGTGCCCTCAGAGTAGTTCGCCAACATTTATAAGCGTGCTTTATATAACGTGATGTATTAGAATTGTACTAATCTGACATAACCGTAAACGTGTGCCATGATTTGCTTGTTTGAAATGTTTTAACTTAGCATAACTTTAGTGGAGGCTTCGGCCTAGTTGCCTTGTCTCACGGTTTAGATGCTCGTGTTTTTCTAATGTGCTAATAAACGTGTATTCTTGCTTGAAGCTGTACTTTTCCAGTGAGATCGTTTCACATGCTTATCTTTAAGGTTTCGTGCCAGCCTGGCATCTTCTTCTTTGCTCCAAGGTCAATCTGCAGGTGCGGACAATGGAAGCTCTGAAAGGGAGTTAATTGGTAAAATATGTTGCAACTTACGTTCCCGACTCCAAGGATAATGTATGCCTAGGTAGAAGCTTGTGAATTGTTGTTTTTGATTGGACAATTTGAAGCCAACCTATGAACCCTCCAATGGAAGACCCTACTGGATTTGAACTGTTGTTTATAAAAACCTGGTGCACAAGAAGAAACCAGCCATTAGCCATGAGCTATTAGCCATTACCCGCCATTTGCAGGACATTTCAGCCATTATGGCCCATCTTGCCGACCTCGTCATTTTGCCATCTTCTACGATGCCAATTGATGTTCGACGCCATTTTGAATGAGACTTTGATGCTTTCTCTAATCGAGAGAAAGAGACTTTAAGTAATTCTCGCACTAGAGACTTTAACTTTGATTTGCCCCTTTGCATAAAGTAGTAGTTTTGTCCTTTTATCTTGCCGCTGTGAGGCAATTGCCCCGTCTACCCTGCCCCTTTGCCCCCGTCCCATGCTGATCGAAACCGGTACCTGTGAGACGAAGACTTCCTTGAATGCTGATTGAATTTGGTAAATATGAAAGGAAAAATGTACAATTGCATTGTGTTTCTTTTTAGGTAACCAACTGCTGATTTTTGACAAGAGCCCTAGTTAGGAGTTTTCCAAATTAATGTTGCTAAATTGTTTTTGCATGTTTTTGCATCCCACATGCAGATGCTAATTTGAGGTTAGATGAGGATTCATTTGTTGCACGATGCAATTTGAGACCTTGTTATGCTGACTAATGTATGCAATTAGCCCATTACAGATTATAGTTTAGTGGTTTGCGTTGCTATTATCGAATGCATTGTTATTCAAATACTGCATAGATTGCATCTTTTCCGCCGTTATGGACAGCTATTAATGTTCATTTACATATATCATTTGGTGTTGAGACACATTTATATCGTGCTAGCTTTGTTAATATAGGGAAATAAATTCATTAACTTTGAATGAACTGGTGTGGTTATTCATGGCCGAAAGGTCATGGTTCGCCGAAATGTTTTCTGGATTAATTGTGAAGTGTTATGTTGATCAGGGCATTGCATATGTTCGTTATTGATTATTGATTTGATTAAATTGACTAATCTCGGGTGAAGAGAGCCCCACTTGGTCAAAAGATTCATCGACCCAAGAGCGTCCAAAATACAGGTAATTTATTAGTACGGAACGCTCTATCAATTCTATCCGTTATTTTCCTTCAATGGGCTGTAAAATGTCCTGATCACTTTCTGGTAATCTTCACTACTCTTAGTAAGGCCTTTCAGGTGTGTAGCTTCCATTGGTGCCGCAGGTGCTATGGTCCTGGGGCCCAGAGGCCTTATGGGGCCAATGAACCCTAATTAAAGCTTTATTTCACAGTTCAAACAGAGGCCTTTCTTGCAGTAGGGCCCATTACACGTGGGCTAAGCTGCTGGTCCTTTACTCTTGTTCTTCCCCCAGGGCAGCCTCACTGTGCTTGGCCGGTACCTAGAGGATGGCATTTTGTGTAAGAGGACGTTATAGCTGAGATGAAAGATTGAGGGGTTTCTTAAAAACGTTGTATGAAGAGGTGGCAAATGATTTGTCTGTCTCCAGTTTGAAGACTCACCTTACATGTAAGGAGTATGACGAGAAAGACAGACAAGGTGATAACGACTAGGGTTGTAATCAAAGTGTACATTTGTACAGAGTGCTTTGGATCCCTTTTTCAGACGATGAGCAGAAATATGTAGAATTTGCTAGTTTCCCTTTAGTGTGCTTTAAAATGTGGCAGAACATTGTATTGACCAAGTTTATTCCTATACCTGTCTTTAGCAACTCTCAAGGTAAGAATGGGGAATTTCCTCAAAAAACAAGATTATATGTAATGAAGGAGCAAGGAGGTAGATAGCAGTATTTTATTCCAACTTTATTAATCATGGTATATCGTGCTAGCCAATTTATCCACATTAGGTAACAATTATAATCTTATTGCCCTGAAATTATTGGCAGTTCAACATTTGGAAATGTTCATGAAAACAAGTTACAGGGGAGGGACTAATTGTTGGGCGTAATTTTAAGGGAAACCTGGCAAGCCTTGTTCGAGACCCCAACCAGACCATTGCCTTGAGTGGTCAACTTTTGCCATCACTGCAGAAATTGATGTCTTCCTCTTTTCACTCAGTGATATTTAAGTGCAGGAAAGACACTACAACCTAGAGAAAAATTACATACACATCATCTACCTGGCCACAAACGTTATATGGAAATACAGTATTAATATAAGAGGGTCCCACAGGTGCATTAATCTATCATTAGTGCTATCACTGCAAATAGGAACATCATATACTAGTAAGTTACCATTAACTGAAATTGGCTATTCTCCAAATGAACGGCACACTCAGCAATTTGTCAATTACATCAGATTTATTGTGAACTGCCCATATTCCAAACAAAATGTTACCAATATCTAGCACTGCGTGAAAACACGTTCAAGCTCAGGTAATGTGACAATCCTACAGGCAATGGTAACAGTTGGTATAACAGGAAGCCAACCCATCCATGTAGCAAAAGTTATATAAGTTCTGGACTTATGTGGCTACCTTCCCTCCTTCTGGTGAGGGGGCTTTTATCAGTGTTTGAGGCTGAATGTGTGGCAGTCAGGACGCATCAGTTCAACATTAGCACCCTGATACACCTGCTAAAACTTGACATGAGGAGGTCATTCATTTCAGACAAAGCAAGAATCAGACCTGTCTTGTTCTGGAGGAGTTTGAGAGCTACACCAGAATGAGCTCCCTATGCTGAAGCCCTGCAAGCAATAATCAAGCTAGACAGATTTAATAAAAAGGTGTCGCTAAAAAAATTAAGAAAGTGCTGAATACCTTGGGCCTGCACGAAATGTAGGATACCACCAAGACTAAGAGTGCAGATTTTATATCAGAATTTTAAATTAGGCTTTTAACACTCAAGCATGTTTTACATAAGTTAGACTGCTGTTGTTAGACAAAGACTTTGCTTTATTCCACCTTGTATCTCTGACATGGATTGCACATTGCACTTTTCATCATACATACAGGACTTGTGGCTAGTTTGTCTTTTTAAGCGGTATAGGAGTATGTATTTTGTTTGCTTCGACTGTGCGTGCAAATGTGTTTGCTAAATTATTCTTTTAGCAGCTATCTTGTAAAGTAATCATGGAAAAGACTGGTAATTGCTAAGATTTCAAAGCATCGATTTTTGGTGATAACTGTCTGACCAAACTGTTTGCTTGTTCATTCTATTTCGGATACGTATGTATAGCATTTCACTAAATCAAAACTTTTATCTTGTTTATAATATAGTGTTTTTGAACTTTTATGACATTGCTGCCGAATAACGTTTAATAAAGTGCATTAGTTTATAGAATGACAATAACCTGATGGCTTACTTTCACTTCCTTTCACTTTATTGCTAGAACACTGATAGGCATGACTGTTGCCAAACACCTTTGCTAAGAAGCTCCATAAATCTGGATTTTCGAGCTATGGCCTTTTCGTACTATACTGCTCCTGACGCTATTCGTTAAAGACCCCAGGAAGCCTAAGCCTCTCAACCGTAGATTAGGTTTCTTTGCATTATTGAATGTGTAGTACAGTTCTATGTTTTATGTGCAATTAAGTTCTTGTCCTTTTTACAAAGAGTAGAACTGAGATGGACATTGATCTTATTTTGCTACCGTGGGGGGGGGGGAAACGTGAAGGTGTTGATTTCTTAGTACTTCCGCACACTAACGTCCCTGAGAAGCCTTTGACTGCTCACATTCACTACCACTGAGAGTCAAATGTGAGAAGAGTTGTACTTAGCCCACTTTGCGGAGTCAAAGTAGGACATGCCCTGGAACAGCAGTGGCAAAGACCTCAACCCGTAGAGTTGTGGCCTCATAGACCCTGCCTGCCCTGTGGCCTCCTAAACAGGGTATGACACAACCCAAGTATCCTGAAGAGCATCTGTCTGATGTAAAGATGCACAATGTGAGCTAAATAAATGATTCTGCAACATGTAGTACAGTATGGAGTCCTATGTTAAGATGTAAAGCCTGGGTCTCTTTAACATGGGTTTAGAATTTGTCACTCAATCTGTGACCTAGACAGAAATGTAAAACCTGAGGCTGCTAAGGGTTGTTAATGCAACATACAGCACAGCAGGTGTTGGGTGAAAAGATGTAAAACCTTTGGGCACAATGTGTGCTATTGTAATACAGAGAGCAGGCTGGTCCCAATATGCAAATTCGCAATGTTAACTTTAGTGGCTGAAAGTGCAAAATATAGCACAGCCCTAGTTTTGCATAGAAGGATTCTGCTATGATTCTGCTGCATACAGAAGAGTTTAGATATAGGGAATGCGTATGTGGAATGAAAGTGAAGTTGTTTTTTTTTCAACTGGGGGTGTATCATGCAGCACAAGACAGGATCTTGGCACTGTGTAGGAAAATGCCTGTTTGTAAGCTAACCCCCATTGTTTTTGGACTGATTCTGCTATTTATAAATTTTTTACTCTGAACACTGCGGCACTGAAAACCAGGCCCCAGGCCCCTGCCTTAGGTCTAGAGCTCGCACCCATGTCCGCAGCACCAACCTGCTGTCTCCTGCCTCTGACCCCCGCCCACGCTGCTGCTAGCGTGTTCGAGGCCCTCCTCCACCCGCAGGCATCCTCCTGCACCTCATCCCTGGTATCTAGTGGGCTCTAGCAAGCTTCACTCGACCCGTGTGCCGCTTTCCGCCGTCCTGTAAGTGTTTTTCTATATTTTCAGCGCCTTGCCTCCTTGCGCTTCTGCCCCCGTCGTGCCCCTTCTGATTGTGCCACTTTTCGCCATCCTGTAAGTGTTTTCTATTGTTTTTCAAGCGCCTTGCCTCCTGCGCGTCTACCCCCGTTGTGCCCCTCTGATTGCTGTGCCCCGATTGTATTTTGTGCCATTAGTGTATTTTTGTGACTGTTTTCAAATTGTGCCCGACTTTTCTGTGCCTTGTTTTTCTTGTTTTCGCCCCTTGGGCACTCCCCCTTGCAGTTCTCTCCCTGCCGCTGCCTCCCTGCGGCCCGCCCCCCTCGTGCCCCCATTCGCCGCTCCCTCCCACCTCCCGCCTCCCGCCTCCCGCCTCCCGCCTCCCGCCTCCCGCCTCCCGCCTCCCAGCTGCTCCTCCCTTCCCCCTCCCTTCTTAATGGCTGGCGCGCCGGAGGCGCGCCAGAGGCAAGCCCGTCTGCGCCCGTCTGCGCCCGTCTGCGCCCGTCTGCGCATGGACCACGCCCAGCACCACCCCCCCTGGTCCTCGCGCCCCCGCGCCCCATGCCTTTGTTACTCGGCCAGCAAACTCCTCGCCTTCAACCCTGGCCCCTCCACAGAGTGCTTCCAGGCCAGCCCGAAGCACACCAAAGGACCTTTTTCCTGCCGCACCTGCAACAGAACAACGAAGGCAGCAACAACCAACACAAACCACCTGCACTGCATCCTCCTCAACACACGCTCCGCACGAAAGCACGCCATTGAACTCTGGGACCTGCTCGACAGCACCGCCCCAGACGTAGCCTTCCTGACCGAAACCTGGTGGAACGACTCCTCGGCCCCTGACATCGCCATCGCCATCCCTGACGGCTACAAGATCACCAGAAGAGACCGCACCAACGGAATCGGCGGAGGAATAGCCATCGCCCACAAAGCTACCCTCAAGATCCATACCCACACGGACGACACCCTCAAAACAGCCGAACACCTCCACTTCCAGATTCACACGGACCCCAATACTACCCTCAGAGGAACCCTCATATACCGTCCTCCAGGACCAAGAGCCCTCTTCAGCGACACCGTCTCCGACCTCGCAAGCACCCACGCCCTCGCCTCTTTAGACTACATCCTCCTGGGAGACCTAAACTTCCACCTGGAGAACAACAATGACGTCAACACCGCATCACTGACCACCAACCTCTCCAACCTCGGACTCCGTCAACTGGTCAACACTCCCACCCACATCGCCGGCCACACCCTTGACCCACTCTTCACTTCAAGCAACCACATCTTTTTCAGCCACACCTCCGAACTCCACTGGACCGACCATCACTGCGTCCATTTCTCCTTCAAGAAAAACACCGAACACCACTGCACCCCTCTTCCGCCTCACCGCCGCTGGGGAAAAGTCACTGAAGACCAACTCACCAACACCCTCGCCAAAAACCCACTACCCGACCCCACCGACCCGGACTCCGCCGCCATCAACCTCCAACAATCGATCCTCAACTGCGCCAACATCCTAGCCCCACTCAAGAAACCCACCGCCAACCAAGAAAAGAAAAAAACAGCCTGGTTCACAGACGAACTAACCACCTCCAAACGCACCTGCCAGAAACTCAAGAAAAAATGGATCCTCGAGCGCACACCCGAGAACCTTGCTACCCTCAAGGAAGCCAACCGTAAACACCACCAACTGATCCGACTCGCCAAGCGCTCCCACTTCACAGAACGCCTTAACAACAACGCTCAAGACTGCAAGGAACTCTTCAGCATCGTGAAGGAACTCTCCAACCCCAACGCCAACGTCAACGACATCCCTACATCCCAGAAAATCTGCGACGATCTCTCCACCTTCTTCTACCAGAAAATCGCAGCCATCCACGACAGCTTCAACACCTCACCTCCGCCAGACCCCACCCCCAACAACTCCTCCCACGCCGACCACATCACCACCTGGACCCAAGTAGACGACGCCGAAACCCTAAAAACCATGAACTCCATCCACTCAGGATCTCCCTCTGACCCCTGCCCACATCACGTTTTCAACAAAGCCGACGTCGCCATCGCCCCCATACTCCACAAGATCATCAACCTTTCCTTCAACACCGCTACCTTCCCGGACAGCTGGAAGCACGCAGAAATCCAACCTCTCCTCAAGAAACCTAAGGCTGACCTCAACGATCTCAAAAACTTCCGACCAATCTCCCTCCTACCTTTTCCAGCGAAAGTCATCGAGAAGATCGTCAACACACAGCTCGCCCACTACCTAGAAGACAACTCCATCCTAGACCCCTCCCAATCCGGGTTCAGACGAAACCACAGCACAGAGACTGCACTCCTCGCCGCCATAGATGACATCAGACTACAAATGGACAACGGCGAAACCTCAGCCCTGATCCTCTTAGACCTATCAACCGCCTTCGATACAGTCTGCCACCGCACCCTACTAACCCGTCTACACGAAGCCGGCATCCAAGACAAAGCCCTCAACTGGATCTCCTCCTTTCTCTACGGCAGAACCCAGAGGGTCCGACTCTCACCTTTCCACTCCAAAGCCACCAACCTCATCTGCGGCGTCCCCCAAGGCTCCTCACTAAGCCCAATGCTGTTCAACGTCTACATGGCCCCCCTCGCACAACTGGCCCACCAGCACAACCTCAGCATCATCTCCTACGCCGACGACACCCAGCTCGTCCTCTCCCTGACCAAAGATCCTCTTACCGCCAAAGCCAACCTTCACGAGGGACTGAAATCCATCGCCGAATGGATGAGCAACAGCCGCCTAAAAGTTAACTCCGACAAGACGGAAGTCCTCATCCTCGGGCGCACCCCATCGGCCTGGAACGACTCGTGGTGGTCCACCACCCTAGGCCCTCCACCCACCCCAGCCAACCACGCACGAAATCTCGGCTTCATCCTCGACTCCGCCCTCACCATGTCCAAACAGGTCAACGCAGTCTCATCCTCCTGTTTTAACACCCTCCGTATGCTCCGCAGGATCTTCAAGTGGATTCCAACAGGAACCAGAAAGACGGTAACCCAAGCCCTCGTCAGTCGCAGACTCGACTACGGCAACGCACTCTATACAGGCATCCCAACAAAAGACATCAAACGACTCCAACGCATCCAGAACGCATCCGCCCGCCTGATCCTCGACATACCCCGCCGATGTCACATCTCCCCTCACCTGAGGGACCTCCACTGGCTCCCCGTGGACAAGGGGATCACCTTTAAACTCCTCACCCATGCACACAAGGCTCTACATGACACCGGACCCACCTACCTGAACACCAGACTCAACTTCTACGTTCCCTCACGTCAACTACGCTCTGCCAACCTTGCCCTCGCCATCGTCCCCCGAATCCAGCGCAAGACCTCTGGCGGCAGATCCTTCTCCTACCTCGCCGCCAAGACCTGGAACGCACTCCCGACCTCACTACACCAGACCCAGGACCTCCTCACCTTCAGGAGACTCCTCAAGACATGGCTCTTCGAACGATAGCAGCACCCCCCCCCCCCTAGCGCCTTGAAACCCTAACGGGTACATAGCGCGCTTTATAAATTATTGATTGATTGATTGATTGATGTGCTTTGACCCCTTAAACATGTCAATATTGGCTACAATCCTGATTAGCATACTTAACATACTGATATGTCTCTATTATATGGGACAAGAGCATACCTGTTCATTTATTGGCTGACCTCCTGTTAATTTACAGGGACACAAATGCCATGAGAATCCAACTTTCCTGAACAGCCCAGCTGACCATTTCCAACTAAACCTGCTCTAGATCCTGCTTATGGCTTCCGTTGGTGTGAGTCCTGACCTCTGAGTGGTGTGCCTAAGGTCCTGGTGCCCTTAGAAATGTGTCCAAGTGGACTCCTCCCACCTAACCCTAAAAGCTGGTACTTAGTAACTTTTTCAATAATTTTTGCCCAGAGATTCACCAAGATGCTAGTGTAATCTGCTAAAACAATTAGACAAAGGTGTGTTGCTGCAGGGCCAAAGGTCTGGTTTGCTCCCACTCTGACCTTTTTTTGAAGCAGCAAATTAATTTCAGCTGGATGTTGCAAAGGTATCTGAACTTGTGGAGCCCTGTTCTCCTACACTTTGCAGCCTGGCCCTGCTGGAGGAAATTTGAGCTTCAAAAAGGTGATTAAGTTTGAAGGTAGTCATCTTTTCTGGGCAAAGGAGCCAAAGCATTATGCCACTTAGGAACCTTCCCTGGACACAAATATTATATTTCTCCTGCTCAGAAAATTTCTGCCACAAGTCAATGGCTTCACTGGGACTTCGCCTCATGGCCATCAGGCCTCAGGGAACCCATCTCTCCTACAGCGTGCTTCTTTGCCCCACTGAGGATGTTTGACTAACTAAGGGTCCAATTTAAATATAAGTGGAGAGGTCACTCCCCACCAACATTGTGGTCCACCCACGGGATTTTGATTCAGACAGATAAAAGTTTAATGATAATGGAGACTACTCGGCTTTTACCATGGTCAAACATCTCAGAAAGCCCAAGCAAGCAAATGTTGTTCCTTAACGCCGTAACATTAATCAAGTTGAATTCATTTCAAATGTAGTTTATAAAAGAGTGGACCATTCGGCTAACTTTTTTAGAGTACAGTCTATCTTTTTAATTTGTTATATATATTTTTTTTTACAAGAGAGGTACCACAGGGATTGTAGCTACTGAACACTGTATCAACTTCCTCATCCTTTTCTGAAGACTCCTCCTTGGTTTTTGTTGAGTCATTTGTCATTTTGGATTTGGATTCTGGAAGAAAAACGTATCCTTTGTCTGCAATTTCTGCTGAATAGTCACCTTGATATTTTATATATATTTTTTTAAATCAAGTAAATTCAGTGCAGTACTTTGCAAAATGTTTGTTATTTGAAGAAGGACATACACCACCATTTTGGATGTCCTATATTTTGTTGATGGATGACTTGGAGTTTGGAGGGGAGGCCTATGGAATGTTTCCACATTCCAAATGGAATCTTGACTCATGGTGCTTTTTGAAATCCAGAAGTGTCAGCCTTGCAGCTACGGAGCAAACAACCTTGTACTACCTGAGAGGGCTGGAAGCTGAAACCTTGTATTGTAAGTATATATTACTGAAGGTATGTAAGGAGACAGAGGGGTATGTGTGCACTGCAGTGGTTTATAAATAGGGCTGGAAGTGGAGCAGTCCCTCTATTGTTACAAATCACTGTAGAATAGACTTTAATCCCTCTTCCAGCCCTGTTTAGGAACAAACTAACAACTGCACATCAATTCCGCAGGCAGAGCAGCAGAATTTATCAGTAATTCTGTGCTACAAGAGTAACACAGAATTACCAAATTCCACCGATTTTGCCAACGGAATTAAAAATTCCATACAGACCTAGTAATATCACTACAAAAGATGCAAGCATTAAAAAGAACTCTGACGGTGTTACTTGAGAGGACCAACTCAATCATAAATTATAGGATACAGTTACAGTAGTATCAAAGAATAGCCCTGTCGAGGGTCATCCTGTTGATTGCATTGATCCTTATGTTGACATCAGGGTTGCTGATAAGTGATTGCATTTGTTGGTAGATTCCAGAGTGCAGCTCATTATGATTACCTTTTATCTCTTTCATGAGAATTGGGGTGATAGAAAATTATTCCCACTAAATAATCCCCTGTTTTATACAAGGGTAGGACAATTTAGTTAGAGGGGTTTGTTGAGGACATTTTGGAATTCAGCGATCTAAAAGTTCAAGGAAAAATTGACGTTGTTGCCAAAGATCTCAATATATTTTCTGGTTTCACCAAGGATTGTTTGGTATAGTACTTAGGCCCATATTTATACTTTTTTAGTTCCCCATTTGCGCCGTTTTTTTTATGCCAAAACGGTGCAAACTTACAAAATACAATTGTATTTTGCACGTTTGTGCCGTATTTGCATCAAAAAATGAGGCAAATGCAGCGCTAAGAAAGTATAAACATGGGCCTTAGACTAAAGATCAAGTGGTTGTGGTTAAGGATCAGACAGTTTTAAAGGATTTAAGACTGAAATTTCAGTCTGTTTTTGCTGATACTTCAGGAGTGTAAAATTAAGGTGAAAGGAGGGGGAATACCAGTCAAACACAAAGTACCTACTGTCCCTTTTAGTTAAATGGATGAATTGGAAAAGGAACTAAACATTTACTAGATAAAGGAATCATCGAGCATGTAGAACCTTCGCTATGGCTTTCGCCTTTAATGGTTGCTCACAGAAAGGTGTGGAGATTTAAGTGTGAGCGCGGATTTATACAGCATTCATAAAGACATTTCGATAGACTCTCATCCCCTTCTTCAGATTGGTGAATTGTTGAGGAAATTAGGATGGGCTCAATGGTTCTAGAAAACTGACTTAGCCTCAGCTTACTATCAAGTTCGATTAGATGAATTGCCAAGAAAATTCATTATGTTTAATTCAAAAATAGTAATAATTCTGTACTGCTGCAAGCTCGGGGTTGGCAGAGCTCACAGAGTTCAACTCCGTGGAGTTGGTTTACAACTCTGTGAAATTCCATGGAGTTCCACAAGTGGCACAGTGTCACCTGCCATGGCCAGAATGCGCCCGATCTCGGAAGCACTAAGCAGGGTCACCAGCGCATTCAGGCCAGGGCAGGCAGCAGCAATAGCTGCCATTTTCAGGCCTTTTGTGCACCGGCCTGCCCTGTGTGGACAAGAGGTGTAGAAGAGGCCTGAACAGGCCGATGCACAAGAGACCTGAAACAGCAGTTTTACTGCCTACAGACCTGGCCTCGATTCAGAACAGGGCCATGGGCAGTGAAAGCTGACATTTCAGGTCTCTTGACTGTTTACGTAGAAGGAAAACAAATGAGCACTTACCTGGGTCCTCCCAGGAGGTCCTCTTTGCCAGTGGCGTGGCTCTCTGTCTCCCCCTGCCCCCTGCTCCCAGGCCTGGCCCAGGCAGCTGTTAGAGGGAGGCCTGGATCCGGAGCTGCTAGCAAGCAGCTTGTTGCCAATGTCGGTCCGAGGTTCACACCGCAGCCCAGTTATGGCCCACCAACGCAAGCCCAGACTGTTAGTGCTTGTGCTGTGTGGCCCATAACTGGGCTGCAGTGCACACGCAGTGATCTCTGCTCCAGTGGTGGGGCTAGCAGAGTTTTTGGTTTAACTCTACGCTCCAAGCGGAGCACAGAGTACCAAAAACTCCATTAGCTCTGCAGTGGAGCAAAGCTCATAGCCCACCCCTACTCCAAGCCATTTGGGCTTGCTTCTGAAGCATCTTTTTTCCAAAGGATTATGTTCCAACTGCTGGGAGTTGTTGGTGGTGTGATTGCATTCCAAGATTACGTTTTGGTTCATGCCAAGAGTTGTGAGGACCATCACAAAAGTTTGCACTAATAGGTTTTGCAGAATGGGGCTTTGTTGTCAAGTAACAGAAATTTGAGATTTGGATAAAACAAGTTGAGTTTTTGAGTCATGTTATTTCTGATAGAATTAGAGGTCTGGTTTTTTGATGAAGACGGTAGTGATTGTCCTATTGCAAAGAATAAAAATGCATTACACTACTTTATTGGCGTATGCGAACTGCACATGAAGTTCATTCCTGATTATGCGCCCAAATTGAAGAATTTAATCCATAAGTTTATGAAGTCTGTCCTATTACAATGGATGATAGGTGCCAAGAAATATCTGAGTGTGTGAAAGAAGAAATGATAAATGCCAAACTCTTAAGAAGTATGACTGCAGGTTTCCATGCATCAATACAGTGGATGAAACTAAGCATGGCATGGCTGTATTGACACAGAAAATGATGTTGATTCAGTAACTGTTTGTTATGCATTCAATATTCTTCCGAACACAAAATTGCATTAGTCTGTCATTGAAAAGGAGCATGTTTTGGGCAATTGAGAAATGTCGGTTCTTTGTCTGAAGAAAAAGATCTATATTGTAAACTGATCACAAGCCTTTTGCGTGCATTTTAAACGGTAATATTATTAAGTATGACACTCAGGGCATACTTCTACATATTTTGATGGTAAAACATATTTCGGGCAAAAGTAATGCCAGGGCGTATTTTTTATCTAGATTACCTTTGGATGGTGAAGAGTTTTTAAGCCTGGAAGATGATCTTGACAATTCCTTTACTGCTGCTATAGATCTATGTCACTTGACTGCATTCACTGAAAAGGCTTGGAAGGAAGACTGAAAACAAATTCGAAGATTATGTTAGAAAAGGTCGGCCTAGTGAGAAAGCTGTACATTCTAAAATTGTCTTCAAAATTTCACATGGATTATCTGTTGAAGATGGAGTTGTATTTAGTGGTAAGCTATTAGTACCACTCACTGATGTCCATAAGAATTTGATTCTTAGAGCTCATGAAGGACATTTAGGTTGCACGATGACAATAACAAGAGTGAGGTCTGTATTTTTGGTAGTGTTCCGTAGATAGAAAGATGGATGCTTTGGTCAAAGATTGTATCATATGTAATAATTTGGAGAAAACATTTTCCATAAACCTATCAGTTTTCTAACAAGACATTGGAACAAATTTGGTATAGACATGGTTGATCCTTTGCATTTTTTCACACAACAATGTTGAAGTACTTATATTTTAATGAATTTCCATACTGAATAGCCAAACATATGATTTGTTGCTGAGTCTACTGCTAGGAAAGTGGTTGAATTTTTGAGAGACAGTTTTAGAAAAAAGGTTCCTAGATTTCTTGGTCTTAAATAATGGGGTTCAGTTTGTAGACTCAAACATGGCACATTTCTTGACATAATCTGGTGTTAACCTTCTCATATGTTCCCTTTATCATACGCAAGTGAATGGCCTGGATGAAACCCATGAATTGAGTATAGAATGACTGTGTTATGTGGGCTGGAAAATTACGTATGCTATTGAAGAACCACTCAGATCTAGGATATGTTTTAATTGCACAACATCTCATTCATTAACGAAGGTATCACCACCTGAGTTATTACGAAATTGTAAACCATTCTCTTTCCAGCATGAATGGCTAGATGGCTCAAGAAAGGGGCTCTAGAATGTACTGTAGATGATATTGTTCACAAGAGAGTGTTTGAAGCTCAGGATATTCAGAGATCTGATTATGATATCCAAAAATACATAAAGCAATTCAAATTGTTTTCCAAATGGAAGATGTAGTATGCATCAAAAAATCCTATGTTTGCCATGGAGATATAGATACATTTGAATTGTGGTTTGATGCTATCAATTTTTGTTGTATTCTTATTCAAATTGATTGTATATTTTTATAAACTTCTTTCACTATGTTTTAATACTTATTTTAGCTATAGATTTTAGTTTGTTAACATAGTATGTGTTTTGTTTCTTATGCTAACATATTTAATAAAATAGATACTGTTTTAACATTAGTTGAGTTCATGTCTTTGCATAAAAGGACTTATGATTTGTAGAATGTTTAAAGGTCTGAGTTTATGGGATTGGAGCATGACGGACAATAAACAGGATATAAGAAGGGCCCTCGTGTTCAGTTACTGAGGAGTTGTGCAGTGGTGGCTTGCTCTGGACTCACTAAATAAACAAGCCTCATTTTCTTATCTAACATTTCTCGTTGATTAGCATAATCAGCTTCACCTGATCTTTGAAATCACAGCGGGATATTGTGTACTCTTACAATGGACACATAGGCATCACTATCTGCACAGAAAAGTGAGGCCAGTCCCCCTCTTCACCAAGCACCCCTTCAGATGATGGTGCAATGCAGTGGACTTCAAAGTCCTCCTCTGGGAGACAAAACTAAAGAAATGTCCCAGAAAGTTAGACGTGAGGGAAATGAACCAGTGATTGTTCATGTCGAGAGTGGACCTGAGCGAGTGCAGATCACAACTATCAACCTGCTCATGCACCACTCACACATTTCCAAATTCTCAAAAATTCTAAAACTAGCACTAACAACCTCTATCACAATTTCAGTCAGCCCTAACAAAAAGCAAATACACTCTAGCCCCACCACACTTCTGTCTTTGGCTATATAATGAAGTTCTCTTTCCTCGTTTGGGACTTCTTTGGACTTAGGGTTCATCATTGTTTGCCACAGGCCAGTATATTGTGGGAGGTCAAGTAGGTATTATGGATCGAGGGGCTAATTGGCTCACATGAAAAAACAAATTATAATCCTGTGACATTAGCACCTAAAAAGATAGCTGTTGTCGAGTGAGAAGAATTGCTACGGCATTACAGAGACCGAAAGGCATAACAGTAAATTCAGATAGGTCAAATTTTGTTCTGAAAGTCATTTTCAACATCTCCATCTTTAAAACATATGAGGTGGTAAGCACTGCATAAATCTAACTTTGTAGAGATAGTGGAGCCACATACTTGATCTAATGGCACAGGAATGAGTGGTAATGGGTAATGATTTTCAATCGTGGCCTTGTCAACTGCATGAAAGTCGATGCAGGCCTGTAATTTCCCATTTTGTTTTGGGACAAAAAAGAGGGGTGAGGAAATGGGTGAGGTGGAATTCCTGATGAATCCTAGTTCAAAACATTTTGTCCAAATACTTATGTAAATGTTGGGTTTCTGGATTGGTAGGAACAGAAATTCTACTGCATAGGAGAACTGCCCCAGGAATGAGATTGATTCAACAATCATACACCCTGTGAGGTGGTAACTGTTAGCTTTGATAGGATTAGAGACGTCTGAACCGTCATGATATTCCTGTGGTAATGTGTTAGGGTGAGAATGATGTGCTACAGCACAATGAATTGGTGTGAATGGTTCCTGAGTTTCTTTATGGGATGTTGTCCTACAAATAGGGGAATCCAAAGTTATAGTTCTCAGGACCCAATCTATTTTTGGGTTTTGATGCTCTAACCAGGGGATGCCTAGAATCACACCAACAGTTGCTGTGTCAATAAGATTAAAGATTACATGTTCTGTGTGACTGTTAATGCCAACCAAAGTCAGTTCTGTGGTATTAAACTGTATTAGTCCAGAGGAAAGAGTTGAACCATCAACTGCTCTCCCACGTTCTGGTTCTGATTTTGTCACTCAGGAGATACCCAATTTTTCAGCCAGGGACAGATGGAGGAAATTTCCAGTGGCCCCAGAGTCAATGAGAACAGGAAGATTATGGCTTTGTGGAGATAGACTGAAAGTCATTCTAATAGTTATGTGTTTTTGGACTGGATTAATAACATTAGTCACATATTGTAAGATCTGAGGAACAATAACTCATCATTCTTTGAGAGTGTTAGTTTTACCGTGGACTTAGTAGTACAATCTTGGGCAAAATGACTAGGCTTGGCACAATAAAGACAAATATTAGCTCTACATCATCTGTCCTTCACTTCTGACGATAAAGGCCCCATGATACCCCTAGTTTGCATAGGTTCTGATTCAGATGTCTTTTCATCCTTGTCTTTTCTTTCTGTTTTCAGGACTACTACTCATGTGTCATTTCATGGCTGTTCAGTTCTTTGTTCACAGAGTCTATGATCCAGTTCAACAACCAGATCAGGTAATTCTTCAATGTGTGCCAGCGAGTCTTTTAAATTGTCCTAAGACCTCTATAAAACAAGGATGCATGTTTTTCCTCAGGCCAATGTGTATCAGGAATAAGGTGATTAAATTGAGTAAGGTAGGTTAAAAGATCTTTAGAGCTCTCTTGCAAATTTATTAGCTCATTGTCGCTGGACTGAATGAAAACATGTAGCACAAGGATGCTATTCATTGCTGCCTTAAAGGCTGTGAAAGTATATAGGATAGGGACATTAGATTCTATCAACAGAATGGCCCAATTAGCGACCACACCACTCAGATAAGAAATAAAGAAGGCAACTTTGGCTGCATCAGAGTTAAAATCCAGGGATTACAAAAGAAATATAATTGGCACTGACTCATGAATACTGTGAATTGTGCACTATCTCCATTAAATCTTTGTGGGTTAGCCAGAGGAACTAGACTAGGAGTCATGACTGTAAGCTGTAAGTTTTGGTCTGGGTGAGATGGGGGAGAGAATACCACAGAGGGTTTCTAAGTATTACCAAATGTAGGTGGGCTTAAAAGTGGGCGATTCCCTTTCTGTGAAGTATTCCTCCACTGTGTGAATTCAGTTTCGCTTTTGGTTAACTCCTCCCTTAAACTCGCATTCCCTTCTTTTAGGTGTTGCACTTCTATCTGAAATGTTCGTTATATATCAGTTTTATGGGTAGTCTCAGAAGGGGTCTTTGCTAAGGCATGGAGTAAGGTGTCCATAGTGACATCATCGCCCAAAAGGAACTGAGTTGCCAAGCTACACAAGGCTTCAAAGGCATAACATGATTCAAACTGGCACTACGATGAAACAAAAATAAAAACATCTATTACTCATAAGGGGGAGAATAAGGCATGATTAAGGCATTACTAGACCTGCTCACAGCTGGTACCATGAGAGGTCCCTTGGCACCTGTCGCTTACGGCAGTCAACTGCTGCGGTACGCACACAGCATTGCACCAGAATAGTGGCCAGTGCATGGAGTCAAATACAACACACCTGATGACCAACTGTGAAGTGAAACCACCTGACAATCACATTATATAACACACTCCATTCCAGACCATGATCCTTTGCCACTCCACTGCAGCACAGCCATTCTGACAGTACATCTCATTGAGTGAAGGCAGGCCTTTTTTCCAATCCGCTCCCTATCACTACTCACCACACACTTTGCCAGCACCCTATTTTTTGTATCACCCCTTTGTGCAGATCATTCATGTTTTTGTTGCACTGTCACTCTATTCTTGAGACATGTAACAGTCCAAAAATCCAGATTTGTCCAAGGCAGAGTTGACAGTCATGGTGGATGAACTCATAAGGGTAGAGCCACAATTGTTTGGAGCCTAAGTCCAAAATACAACCTTCAGTCAGAAAAGGGAGATGTGGTGCAGAATAGTAGACAGAGTGAATGCAGTAGGTACCACCTTGCTCACACAAGAGAAAATTAGGAAGAGGTGGAACTTCCTGAGGGGGGAGGTGTATTTCCTGACTTCCAAGCAACACATGGAGTCTAATTTTGGTGGTGGACCTCCCAGCAACCCTATCAGATGGTTCCCATGGGAGGAGAAGGTCTTGCCCATCCTGCATCCTGAAGGCTTGGCAGGGATACCTGAAGGAGTAGACTATGGTAAGTTACAACTCACTAACTGTCACCCAATCTCAATGTCCTGTCTGCCCCCAATCCAGCTTCTGCAGATTTGTTAACCACCTAATTTTTCGACATGCAAACCACAAGGTAGCAGAGAAAGCTTGTTTTATCAATGTCAATATGAGTTGTTGCAGATGGGATCACATGTATAAATTAACATCTAATGCTACTTGTTGCAATGGAGTCTGTAAGTGTAGTCCCACATATAAAAACACAATTAAGGAGCTAATATATGTGTCAATTGCCAACTAGAAGGCCCATCCCAAAATTCAGTTTGTGAAGAGGAATGTTGCACTAACCATTTTGTAAGTGTTGGTAAGTAAACATTGAAATGACTACAACTACAAGGAGGTCTTGTTTTTGCAACTCAAAACATTTTTTAAAAATGGGATTATGAACATTCTCACTTGTCTGACACATCACAATTGATGTCCTCTTTACATGGAACCATACAACAGACACTGTTCCACCCAGAGACATTTCTGCCTACTCTGCATCATGCTGTTCTGCCTCTCCCCATTGAAGCATTTGATGGATGGACTGACATAATAGCAAGTGTATGGGTCAAAGTTTAGATAGGCATGAAGTCAACTCAGTTCTCTACTTAATACAGGTGAACCATTGTCACAGCACCTGCTACATGATGAGTAATGTGAAATATGCAAACGAGTTGTGCTCTTGCCTGTCTGGTACACAGGTAGGCCTTTGAAATGGTCAGAAAGGCAATTGAAATCTCCACTGTTTTGGCTAGATATGTGCAGATATCAATACAAAAGGGAAACATACAAAAGGGAAACCATGCAGGTCATCCAAAGAGCTGCATGATTTAAGTACAAGAATCTCATGTCCATAAATGTCTTCACAACAAGTTTAAGACCAACAAAGAGTAATCTCTACCTTTTTCTCTTCCTCGGTTTGTACTCACTGGGTCACAAAAGACCAGGATTTAGTCAACTCACTTCCAAAAATAACATTGTTCTCTATCTCACAACAGGTCTATTGGACAGAACACCTGGGCCGCCCATGCGGACAGAGGAGACACCCACACTACCCCTCGACCAAGCTGTCAGGGATGCCAACACTCCTGGTGATCTGGATGAGGAGGACAGGGCAGTCTTATTGGCCTGCCTAGGTGGACATCACCTGTCAGTGTCACCGGGACCACAACACCACCTCCCACCCCAGCCACAACACATCTGCAAACATCATCCACCACAACATGTGTATCTAGCACAGTAACCACCATCGTGTGGCCCCAGTCCTGGATCCTAGATGTGACAAGCACCACCTAAGTTACAGAGGAGCCAGGAACCAGTGGGTTTGGGCACCTTGGGCAGAGGGCAAGGGCTCATGGTGGGAGAAGTCATGGAAGGGTAACTGTGTGCAGGCAGAGTGAGGCTACTGGGGACACTTACAACAAAGTCACCATCGGCCAATTTTTGGGAGTCTACCAGGAATCCCAAGGCATGATCGGTCAGATATTCACCAAACCGAGGGAGATGAAGCAGCTGCATACGGACATACAATATCAGCTGAAGGCCCAAAACACCAACTTGTGCTCACTGATAGGGGTGCTGATGGAAATCTACACCCACCAGTGCAGGGCTTTACCAGCTCCACTAACCTCTACCTGTGATCCACCTCTATCAGGACCATCTATATCTGTGGGAGCCACAGGAAGAGAGGCCCTGCCAGAGGAAAACACACCACCAGACACCCCTATCCCTGTAGCTGTGGATCCCCCTCACAGGATTGCAGGGCACCCCAGAAAATTCCCAGGATGGCAATACCTCCACCAACAAAAAACCTTATCCCTAATTTCCATGTGTATGTTACACATCTACCCAGTAGCTATTTCTGGGCATGTATACCTTTCTGGCAGCAGCAGTATGTTGGACTTTGGACTCTAAAGATTGTGGCAACTACAAATATGGTTTCATCCACCATGACTGACTTCTTCACTTTTGTTTTTTGTTATACTAACTAAAATAAAACAAAATGCAACAGACTCAGACCCTGCTGTTGTCTTTCACGCATCTGGCATTGTATAAATGCACTGCCACATGAACTTGACAGTGGTATAAATATGTACTTGTGAAAGTATGGCTATGTTGGAAATATCCAAGTTTTAGCTCATGAGCACAACCATGTCTCATCCAAACATGCATACATGTGTGTACCCATATACCAGCTTAAGTGCATTGCAATAGTCAGATCCCATATCAGACATAAATCAAATCAGAAAAGACAACAATTTTCTGCACCAGTAACCATGATTTACTGTGCAGACACACTCAACAGAAATGGAGGGGGGACATCTGACCACTTCATTGTGAATAGGAAACCTTACATGGTGTTTGTCACCAGCAGGAGCCATATCACCTAGTCCACAAAAAGGAATTCCTCATCAATGAGCCTAATAGACATAGACATGGCAGTACCATATTGTCTGAATACAGGATGATTCCAATCAACAGTCCCCTTATCTTGTGGAATGTCAATAACAAATATCTGTTTTGTGCTACATGTACCTTGCCCTACACTGATTAAACACATCAACAGCTACAAACACATCACCCACAATGAAGATTTAGCCAATTGTGAGGGAGGATAGAATGTTTGGACTCCAACACAACATCATGTTGTAGCCCATGTTGGCACACACATTGCATTATGATCAGCGCACACAAGAAACAAATGCAGTGGTGTATGCCTTACCTCCAAAAAATCACTGTGTTCACATTCTGAAATGTCTAAATGATGATGCTATGGTGAAGAAACCTGAAACAGTGTAGACTGGAAAATTAGCTGACAACCCATCGAGGTAAGACATTCAAGATAGACAAATCATTGAGAACAAAGTCTTGTGGCACAGTCCAAGTCATGACAAGTTGACAAAATACTTAGAATCATGAGAAGAAGTTGCTGATGAGATCTTGCCGATAGTCAGTTCCTTCCTCCTCACACTATCATTGTCATTTGGCATTCCATGTTCCTCACCTTGTGGCACTTAAGGCTCTGTGTCCTCTGCAATATAAGGTATGTTCTGTTGCAGTGCTAGGTTGTGGAGCATATAGCAGGCCACTGGGATCTGACAGACCTTCTTGGGTGAGTAGAGGGGAGATCCTCATGTTTTGTCCAGACAGCAGAATCTGGCCTTCAGTAGCCCAAAACCTTGCTCCACTGGCCACCTTGTCCTTCCATGGGCCTAATTGAAGCAGACGTTCCCCTTGAGTTGAAGAATTCCTCAGTGGGACAAACAACCATGGCTGGTTAGGATAGGTTGAGTCTCCTAGATGTAAGTCAGAGGTACAATAAGTTACACAGTTCCGGTTTGTACTACCTCACATCACTCACACAAAGTTAGCTCTCATCATAATTACCAACAAGCCAGGTCCTCTCCAGTTGTAGTTGTGACATCAACAGTGGTACGGTGCTGTTCCTTAAAACAAAAGAATCATGTGCAGATCTAGGAAAAAGGGCACAGACTTTGGAAATGTACCATTCAGCCAAGCAGACAACTTGCACGTTGATTGAATGGAAGTTCTTCCTGTTGGGGTAAACTTGTTCCCTCTTATGTGGTGGTACTAAGGCAATGAGGGGGCCATCAATGGTCCCCACAACATGTGGTATCCTTGCCACTCCACCAAAACCAGCCTTCACATTAGCTGAATCCTCGTGCTTGTGGAACCGGATGTAGCTGTCCAGGTGTTGCATCAGTGCTGAAAGCCCATGTCTTAGCACATGGTAGAACATTGATTGTGACATACCACCACAAATTGCCACAGTGTATTGAAAAAAACATGTTGCCAGGAAATGCAATACTGCCATCACTTTTACTATATATGTCAAACATGTGGGATTTGTGTTTTGTGACAGGAGATAAGTCTTCAACTGATAATATAGGTCCAGTATGGTTTGCCTATTCAAACGAAACTTGTAAACAATGTCCCGTTCTTCCATTGTGTGAAGGTCTGGGAATGAGCGGTACACAAGAAGCTGTCATCCTCTCCCTCTCACAGGGTACCTAGGTGTGAATTGGAAACAGTATATAAAGGTTGCTCACAATGTCCACATAAAGGTCTGTGAATAGGAAGTTAAAGATGATGAGACAGTACATAACACTTTCAATTTTTTTAAAATGCATTTTCATCTAAATGGCATATTGTGCTATACCCATTAACAATCCCCATTGTTGCCCTGATATGTTGTTTGCCTATTGATGGGCAAAATGTACAACACTGATGTGTATTTTAGAAAAAAACATAGGTGCCAAATATTTGGGGAGGACACTGTCAACGATGATATACGGTGCACAGCGCTAATCAAGCCAACATACACACTAATGACCAGACACATGAAAAGGTTAAAATTAAATCCTTGTCAAAAGTAATTTGCAGGATTACAGATGTAATCTCTCATTTGTAGTTGTGGTGACACTGATCAAATTTGCTGTTACAGCGAATACAATTCGCTGTTACAGAGCCTGTCTGACCTTGCATATTGGACATTGTGCCTCAGATGCCGTCGGCAGAAGTCAAGTGTGCTTACCAGATGAGTGCACAACGAACACAGCCATAGGCTAACATTGTTGATTTCGCGTATGCGGGTAAATGACTGACTGTGTCCACCAATGCTGATGACTGCATACATCGCATACATGTACACCACATTTTTTAGAAAAGCTCACTTGCCTCCTGACAATGTGCTATCAAGACTTCCTCCATTTTAGCTGCTGTCTGTGACCTCTGAGAGCAATCATGTCTACCCACGCAGGTGAGAGGGCCTGTATCTTCTCAGCAGAGGAGTATGAGATGCTGGTAACTGAGGTCGTCTCCCTGTATGGTCAGCTCAATGGCTCACCAGAGGAAAAGTTAACTCTCTCACTCACAGATGTCACTCAGTTTTAATCAATAATGTTCCTTCCCATCGGTAACATTGTGCCTCTGTCACCTAATGTTCACTCTGATTACTAGGCTACAGCAATGTGGCCCGTACATAGGCTCATGATCTCTGGGATTGGGCAGCACTATAAATTGTGTACTGAACATCATCACTGCAATGTGTTAAGTTTGGAAAGCCATATTTTCCATTGGTGGGGTATGTACCTATATGTACATTTATAGCTTTCCTGGGAGAAATGTGGCATTCAGAACATGCTAACTCTGCAAACACATGTCTGGTCCTTACTGCATGAGCTGTGAATGTATACTGGGATGACATCTTGAGAATGACGTTAGGTAGGTGCAATTTCCCAACTATCACTGTTCATGTCTCCAACAATATGTTGTCTTGAACTAGCAATAGCTCACGGACACCTTCAGAGTGCCACACAGCCTTGTGAACACATATGGAGCTACTTACATTTTCAAATAGTCACTTTGAAATGCATGAAATATGAGGTTTACTTTGGACTGGCATGCTTTGCCAGCAGTTAGCAAGACATGAGATTGAGTTGTGCCCAAGCAGTACCATGGTTCAGGCTGGGCCAGGGCTTGTGTAGCACTACAATTGAGGTCAAGTGTATTGTCCCTGTAGATCTATGAACTCTGGAGGAGCACTGAAATAACTTGAACACACATTTTTGGCCAGGTTTTGTTTTGCAGGAAATACATTTGGAATGGTGACAGGGGAAAACCCTTTGACCTGATACCTCATACCATTGAGCCACATTGGCAATGTGTCACATTTCATGTTGAAAGGCCCCTTACGCCTACAGGTCTGGATTCCAATTACCAGATGTAATGATTTACCAAAACAGGCCTAGTGCCCATGTCACACAGTTTCAGTGCAGGTATCATTTGTTTCACAAGTTATTTTGAGTATGTATCAACAATTTGTAAACATCCATCTACACCAAAGACAAATGTGGAATGTAGATACACACTGCACACACTCCAATAGACCTAGAATGATATAACAGTAACTTGTCCACCCTTCAGCACTGAGGAAGCTGTCACTGCTTATGCTAGGAGGGCTGTCATGAGAGTCCAAGTATTAGCATGTAGTCTGTACAATGCTTCCAAACTGAATGGAGCATGTGCATCAAGTCAGTGGACCTGGCTGTAAAGGTTTCTGTAAAATAAAGCACAAATAGTGTGCTGTTATCAAATTCAGAATAGTGTATAGTTTTTCTTTGTGGCCAGGAACACAGTATATGTAAGGGGCCTGAGCAACATGATGGTAGTGAGTTGGCTTAGTCAGTGTAGAATATGAGCAGGGATGGGGTTGGACAGTAGATGACAGCACAAGTGTATCAACATGTCTTGCTAGTGCTCAATCTGTGTAAAGCAAACTTGTTATGGGTTCATTGTTGATTTGCGCTTGTGCTAGTTGTAGACAAATTGAGTTACAACCAATAACAATAGCCAGATCATTGTACTGACATACGTTTTTTTCATCTCTTGTGTCCATAAAGGTCAATGTCCATCAGAAGTGTACCTTATAAAAAGCCATCGACCAGAAGGTGTGGACCCTGAGAGTCTATCATCGGTGTAGTGTCCACTATAGGAAGCAGTGGGAGCACCTGAGGCGCTGGATCCAGAAGATCACAGAGGTCCAGCTGAGGATGTCCTCCCAATGGGGATGAGGTGGGCACCGGCTGCTAACCCCCTTATGGCCAGCATTCTGGTGGTGGCAGATACAGAGTTGGATAGGCAGTTGAGGGCCCAGCAGCAGCTTCAAGGGGGTGAACACTAGCTAGAGTTGTTCATGATACCATACAAACTGGTTTCTTTTTCAGTGAGCCATTTGCCCATAAACATTGTGGGTGTGCCATGTTCAACGCACTGGAAGAGTTCTGGATTTTGTAGGTGTTGTAGTGAGTGCATGGTGACGTTCTTTGCCTAATGTTTTTTATGGCCAAGAGAGCAGTAGAGTCCAGTCCACTGCCAATTGTCTGTTTTGCGTAGACACTTGGCTGAGGAAGGCCAAGATCACCTCATGTTGTTTGAAGTTCTGGGAGAAGGTTGTACCAGATAGATCACTTGTCTTCATTGTGTCAGAAGGGATGCTCCCTCACTACTGTGTTTGATGATCTAGGACCCATATCATATGTACCATAGCATACAGTGCACTTTACCAGCAGTAACTGACCTGTACTTCTCATTGGTAAGTAGAGTTTCCAGTGACATTAGTATGCAAACATCACTGGTGGCATCTGCAGTAGTGGCTATAAGTTACACAGTGTACCTTTCCCTGAGTTGTTTCATCTGCAATACTGTTTGAAGGTACATACATTGACTGGTGAAATGCTTCGGGAGTGATATGTGACAATGTGAGTTTTATGTGCGAGTGTCTGCACTCATTTTTAAAGGGCCAATGGTGTTTCATGTACCAAATGCAGTGCGCTGTCCTGCTATCCCATCAAAACTGAAGTATGTCCACCTCTTCATGACATTGTCATTCCCTGATTTACAACAGACATCAAACGAGTATGGGCTTCTAGGAATGCAAGCTGAGAATGGTGTTGCCACCAGTTCTCAGCCTGATTGGTTATGCTCCTGGTGCCATATAGTCTAATATGATGTGTGCATTTGTAGTAGGTATCTCCCAATGTCTAGACCATAATTCTCTCCAGCCCACTTTTATATGCTACATGTGATAGGTAGTTGAGCTACCTCAGTACAGCTTTCATTGTACTATCTTGAAACAGGTCATATGGAGAAGTATCACCAGAAAAATTTAATCTGGTTACAGATTTGCATGTGACATGATCCCTGCCACAGCACTTATTGCATCCACCTTGCTGAATGACTTTCCCGTCATCACATTATGAAGTTGTTCAAGGAAAATTAGCATTAGGGGAAATCTGGGTGTGTGTGGACACTGTAATGATGTCCTTTTGGTAGGCATCATATCTTGTGCCATTGGTTCAGCAGTGTATGCTATAAGGACCAAAGTATTCAAGATGGCAACTGTCTGATGATGTGCATGATGAGGGACTGTTTATAATCAAACATCGGGCCTATGTTGGGGGGGTTGACATCACTGTACCAAACTATTTTCTGATAATGCATGCACCTGCTCCTGCTAATGTTGGGTGAAGTGTAATGAGCCAAGCAGATGCAGTAGTGTGTGCCCTCCTGTGACATTTTGTGCTTGAATCTGATGGCCAGGTTTGTTTATGCCGATGTAATCAACCCTTCTAAATGTGTCAATTCTGATAAATCCAGGGCAAGCGAAGGAGACAGTGCCAACGTTGTTGGGGAAGATTGGGGCCACAATGGTTCTGGCTATGAGTTACAGGACAGCGAGGGACCCAGTGGCTGCGAGGGTGCGGGGAGTGCCACGGAGGACATCAACTCAGGTTCGTCATCTTCTGAGTCTTCTTCCAGTGACCACTCCCGAGTGGTGGCAGACCCCACAGGTTCAGTACCATCTTCATCCCTGTCTGCTACCACCAGTGACATAAGCACTCTCTCGATAGCTCCCAACCCAGATGTCCGGGCTGTTCTCCTAAGACAGGGACAGTCTCCTTTGCTCCAGGAACCTCTGCCTCACCTGTTGTACAGAGTGAGGAGGCTATTGACCTCCCGAGGTCCATCTGTCTGGGTCAGACTGCCATTCTGAATGCTATCCATGGGTAAGGCAGCCATCTGCAGAAGATGGTTGCCTACCTGGAAGGCATTCATAGTGGTATGTCTGGGTCTACAGAGATCCTTTCAGGCTCTGGCCTCCTCCCTTTGTGCAGATTCTCACACTCCCCCACCTAGTGCCCCTCCTTCCTCCCCTTCCCCATACCAATATCCTGTTCCCTCCCCTGTCCAAAGCACATGCACACATTTCCACTCACACACCCATACAGACCCAAGCAGCACATCCACACATAAGCAGAAACACAAGAAAAAAACAGGCATGCATCCAAACACACTGGCACTACACCCACCACCACCACAGACTACGTAACATGCATTGCATCGACACTCACCACAGACAACATAACATCCACTTACATACACCACACCCCATCCACACACAGAACATCAAACACATGCACCCCTCTTTCAGTCACATCCATTCACACACCACACACAACCACACCTGCAGTCACCACCACAGCAACATCCCCACACCCTCTCCCATCACTTCCACATCCGCAAGCACCACTGACAACACATATAGATCTTACACACCCAAAAAACACAGACACACACAAGCAAGCACCAAACACACCCCACTATTAGTTGACACACCCATACTTGCAGCACATTCACCAGACATTCCTACACCAACAACGCTGTCTGGCACATCAGTCACAGTCACGCCCTCTCCCTCCAAAACCACGCCCCTTCCTAAACCCACTCATAAGTTTCCTGTGGAGGACCCATTGTTTTCTCTGGTGTTGAACTCTCCCAAACCTCCTACCCCAACTACAAATAAGGATCCCACCTCTCTCACAACCAAGGCCACCTGACCCACCTCCCAACCACCTCTAGTATCTCAGCATCCACTCCTTCAAGGATACTTTTTACCCCTTCAACTTCCTAGACCCCCCCTTCTAAGCCTTGACCCACCTATTCCTCTTCCAAACTCACCACTTCCCATCCTAAGTCCACCCCCAAACCCAAACTTCTCCCACCCAAATAATGTCCCAGAGGTTCCTGTCCAATGAATGTCCCTTTGGAAGGAGGGTACCTGGCAGTGTCTGAAGAGGCAGGTTTTGTGGCACAGCACTGTGCACAACATATAAACATGGACTGGCAATTCACCTGTATATTGTTTTGGACAATCTTTGATGTCTATAACGTTTTTTTCTTCCTCTTGAATACCTTGGTCCTTGTTTTACTTTTCCCTAGCTACCTCTGTGAACATTAAAATGTGTTTGTTTTAATGTTGTTAATGTGACACAATGTCAGTGGGTCTATACATTATTGCAGGCTATGTTCCTTATGTGTTTTGGTATACTTTGTTATGTACATGCACATACTGTGGTGGAATGTGTTGGGGATGGACTTTTCTGGGCAGGCATTCATCATGGTGGTGAGCACTTTCCCCACCCTATTTCTGCACTTTGTGACATTGGGGTGTGGGCCTGCAAGTGTGTTATTTTCACCCTTAATGGTGATCAGTGTGACAAGGTTTTTATATTTAATTTTTGTGACCAGTATAGGACTTACATAGGTTAAGGGGCACGTTTGCATGGATGTATATGTCTGATGTATCCAAATTGAGCCTGACATTGTTTTATGTGGTATTTCAAATGGGAACGTGTTCAGGAAGTCTTGTGCATTGTCACCCTCATTTGGGCTACATTTCTCCCTATGATGTATGTTGGATATGTGTTGACTGTGTGCAAGTTAGTCATTTATTTCTCCACACCTGTTGGGTTGTTTGTTCTCATGGCTTTTTGTCTTTTTTGTGACCATTGTCCATTGTTTGTGTGAAGTGTACACCTGCATTAGTTGCATGTGAGTTATACAGTTACTGATGTGTTTGTTCACATTTTTTGCACTTCCACATAACACACAGATATATGCCACTTGATGATGCTATTGTATGTCCTGGTTATACCTTGAGGCTTGGGGACTGTTCACAGGGATGTTTAGAGGCATGGGCAAAGAGGGATATGGCCTGGGCACCCAGACGTTCAGGGGGCCTACTGATTGTAAGGAGGCTGTTTGGCAGGGTTTTTTTTTCCATGGTGGGCTTACATTAGTTCTTAGGTATGTTGTGTAGGACAGCATTTTCCAAATCTGATTGTTTGATGTGCCTGATGTGTGAGGGCCTAGTATAGTACTTTAGCATAGAAGGTGTGTTTTGTGTTATTGCTACATAGGTTTGTTGTCTTTTATTACTGGACATAGCCTCTGGGAAGTTTGTGGGTGTCACAGTGATCATTTGCTGTGATGTTAGTGTGGACCTGCTGTTGTGTTAGTGTATTGTTAACAAACATTACAATCCCCATCGCTTACTGAATTATACATTTTGATATTGGGGGGGTATCCCTGTGCTGTGTCAGAGCTGGCCAAAGAGGGCATCAGTGAGGTGACTTAGGTACAAACATTGATGGCTATTCTGGATAGGGACACACATTTCTTTTTTTGCCCAAGGGCCACCCTGGATCATATATTTCACCTGTCTGTCTGGAAAGCAAATGTAAACGAGTGAGATGGGGTCTTAATGGCAGTTGCATCCACACCGGTGTGGGTTTTGGTGGTCAACCAGCAGCAGCTGCATGGCGTGTACTATCGGCACAATGACATCAGGATACATGTACAGGTGAGTCAAGGTGAGTTTCTGCCTTTTATCCCTCAGTTTCAGCCAGCTCATTTGTAGTGGTTTGGCCACCACTATCATGTTGGCGGCAACATTCATCGTGATTGGACCAAAATTCGGACTGGTCGTCTGCCCTCAGACCAATGTAGTTGTCTCAACCACCACCATTGTGGTCTGTATTTCCTGATGGTGACAGCAGAGCAGCAGTTGTCTTTCCTATGTGCACCTGCTTAACTCATAATTGGGGGGGTGGACCACCCATTTGGCCACCAGGGAGAACCACAGTGTTTCAGTGTGATGACGTTACTGCTAAACTTATAATCGGCCCCTTGGAGACTGGAGAAAAAGTGGTTTTTGATGTGTCATCAGATTTGCAAGCTGAATCTGAACTTCAGCTCAACAATGGTGGGTTGTTGAAGAATAATGTCCCTGTGTGGTCCTTCATGAAGGAGGGAAAGCTCGACCTGGGTGAAGTTTGAAATCTGTACCTAGGAAGGCCTGAACAGCGATCTACTTTTGCTTAGCGGCAGTCTTGGTGAAGCCTTCTATGTTAGGACTAAAAAACTTTGCACAAGGGAGGCATTCCATGGGCATTGGATGGGTGTTCCCACCCAACTCCTATGGTTTTGGATGCATTCCCAGATTTACAAATCCTGGTAAACCTGGGAATGCCCCAAAAAGATACGCCTCCCCAGGAGAGGCATAACGAGGAGAAATATCTTTATTTCTCATCGTTACTCCCGATGGAGGGATATGCCTTAAAAACTTTTTTTTTGTGCAGGAAGCTGCCCCTTTCTGCACAAAAACAGTCCTGCAAGCAACACAGGCAATTTTGCACCATTTTGCAAGGGTACTTGTGTCGTTACTAGGCATCCAATTGTAAGCCAGAGCAGTGGGAAAGGACAGGAATATATCATATGCCTTAAGTCCGACTCATTTCTGCCCTTTCCCAGTGATGCAGTGCAGTGCAGCAAGGTTACTTGCTGCACTGCAATGTGGCACTTTGCCATAAATATGGCCCTAAATATACAAGCCATAATTTTTAAATACAATGCACTCTGCCCTATGGACATTTAAGAACTAGCTTAAGGGGTGACTTATAAGTATTAAAGATGAAAGGTTTTATTTTAAAACTGCATACACAGGATGCAGTGACAGGCCTGGAGACATGTTTTACAGTGCTACTTTTGTTGGTGGCAAAATGAGTACTGTAGCCCACAAGTAGCAATTAATTTACAGGCTCTGGGTACATGGGCATGACTTATTTCTGCCCTTTCCCAGTGATGCAGTGCGGTGCAGCAAGGTGACTTGCTGCACTGCGGCACTTTGCCATTAATATGGCCCTAAATATACAAGCCATAATTTTTTAATACAGTGCACTCTGCCCTGTGGGCATTTAGGAACTAGCTTAAGGGTGACTTATAAGTATTAAAGATGAAAGGTTTTATTTTAAAATTGCATACACAGGATGCAGTGACAGGCCTGGAGTCATGTTTTACAGTGCTACTTTTGTTGGTGGCAAAATGAGTACTGTAGCCCACTAGTAGGTAATAACACATAAATGAAATATGCAAATTGGGGAATGTCCATTCTACCATACTTTGAGTTGAAAGCAGAAGCACTTTACCACTGATTAGCAGGAGTAAAGTTTGTGGAGTCCAATGGCCAACAAAAATGGGTTCAGTTAAAGCAAAAATCTGGGAGAATACAACGCAAATGATGGGCACTTCCAACAACACCCATTTGTGTTAAGTTGAAAAAACGTATACCAATGACAGTGAAGAAGCTGATTTGGTCATCATCTTGATCCTTCACCTTGTTACCAATCTCAGGCTGCAACAAGAGATCACATATGTGTCATCTGAACAGTACATTCATGTAACTCTGGATTCATAGCACAAAGATGGCTATTTTGTTTTGCTCCTTTTTCAACACTGCATGTAAGGCAAATGGCAATATTAATGATGAATATTATTTTTAATAATAATACTAAGAATAAGAATAAGAATAATAAGAACATTAATAATAATATGATTTTTACTTTAATATTAATTTATAATGTGTGTGTGATAATTCTAGGAGCACAATTCAAACTGCCTTTTGGATAGTTATTTGATAGACCTTCATGAGCTGCATGCTAGCATCTCTTGGTTCTTTGATACATCTCAATTTGCCTGATTCTAAGGGGCATATTTATACTCTGTTTGCGTCGTTTTTTTTTACGCAATTCGGACGCAAAACTAACTCCATATTTATACTTTGGCGTTAGACGCGTCTAGCGCCAAAGTCCATGGAGTTTGCGTCATTTTTTAGCGTGGACACCTACTTTGCGTTAATGACATGCAAGGTAGGCGTTCCCGTCTAAAAAAATTGACTCCGAAGCATGTGCGCCGTATTTACACTCCCGGGCAAAATTCACGCCCGGGAGTGGGCGGGTCAAAAAAAATGACGTCCGGCCCCTTTTGCGCCGTTTTTTAGCGCCTGGTCAGGGCAGGCGTTAAGGGACCTGTGGGCTCGGAAGGAGCCCAGAAGTGCCCTCCCAAGCCCCCAGGGACACCCCCTGCCTCCCTTGCCCACCCCAGGAGGACACCCAAGGCTGGAGGGACCCATCCCAGGGACATTAAGGTAAGTTCAGGTAAGTTTTTATTTTTTATTTTTTTGTGGCATAGGGGGGCCTGATTTGTGTCCCCCTACATGCCACTATGCCCAATGACCATGCCCAGGGGACATAAGTCCCCTGGGCATGGCCATTGGGCAAGGGGGCATGACTCCTGTCTTTGCTAAGACAGGAGTCATTTCAATGGGGGTTGGGAGTCGAAAAAAATGGCGCAAATCGGGTTGAGGCGAAAAATTTGCCTCAGCCTGACTTGCCCCATTTTTTGGCGCCCTAGCTCCATATCCCCCTACGCCGGCACTGCCTGGTGTACGTCGTTTTTTTTCACGCACACCAGGCAGCGCCGGAGGCTAACACCGGCTAACGTCATTGAATAAATACGGCGCCCGCATGGTGCTTCAGAATGGCGTTAGCCGGCGCTATTTTTTTTTACGCAAAACTGCGTTAGCGCAGTTTTGCGTCAAAAAGTATAAATATGGCCCTAAGTCTCAATTTTGTTTCCTTTTTTTCCTTTTCTTGCTCAATAAGCATGTCTTTTATTGAGAAAAAATCTCAAAAACAACATTCAGGAACCATCTTTATCTACTTTTATGGAAGAGAAGGCTCAAAGAGGTATACCCCTATGGACTGGAAAAAGGACTATTTTCATATAATTCTACAAATCTATTTTAACCCCTTGGCTGCCAGGCCTTTTCCCCCTCAGGTGCCAGGCCTTTTTTGGGCTATTTGGGACAGTTCATGCTTAGGCACTCATAACTTTTTGTCCACGTAAGCTACCCATGCCAAATTTGTGTATTTTTTTCCAACATCCTAGGCATTCTAGAGGTACCCAGACTTTGGGGATCCCCTGAAGGAGACCAGGAAATTAGCCAAAATACAGCACAAATCTTTTTTTTAGTTTTTTTTTAAATGTGACAAAATGGCTGCAGAAGAAGGCTTGTGTTTTTTTCCCTGAAAATGGCATCAACAAAGGGTTTGTGGTGCTAAAGCCACCAGCTTCCCAGCTTCCCAGCTTTCAGGAACAGGCAGAACTGAATCAGAAAAACACATTTTTCAACACAATTTTGGCATTTTACTGGGACAGATCCCATTTTACTATTTTTGGTGACAGAAATGGATCTGAAACCAATGCTGGATCCCGGAAAGCTAAACGTTTATGAAAAGTAGATAAAATTCTGAATGCAGAAAGGGGCAATTTGTGTAGATCATACAAGGTTTTCCTACAGAAAATAACAGCTAAAATAAACAAATATTGAAATTGAGGTAAAAATAACAACCATTTCTCTCCACGTTTTGCTTTGTAACTTTTTCCTTGCTTTTTAAAGCAATATACTGTTACATCTGCTGGACTCTTATGGATGTGGGGATAAATAGGGCTTGTAGGTTTATCAAGAACCCATGGTACCCATAGCCAATAAATGAGCTGCACCTTGCAATGGGTTTTCATTCTATACCGGGTATACAGCAATTCATATGGTGAAATATAAAGAGTGAAAAATAGGTATCAAGAAAACCTTTGTATTTACAAAATGGGCACAACATGAGGTATTGAGAAGCAGTGGTTACTTGCACATCTCTGAATTCTGGAGTTCCCATAAATGTCAAAGCCCAGCTCACCTGAGTTCTTGTTCAGTTCTGATGGAGGTTGAAGACAATCCGACCCCACGCTGAAACTGCTTGTTCCAGCACACTAGTTTTTAAAACAGTGCACTAAGAACAGAAGCTCAAGGGAAGGGGGGAAGTGGATAAAATAAAAAAGAGAGACAACACCGTTCTTGCGTTTCCACTGTTGAAGTGCTGCACAAATCTGCGGCCCTTTCTGACTTCTGTAGAAACTGGTGCCTAATGAAACATAAACAAAGAACATATAAGTGCAACCTATTCCTAAATGGGTTCCTGACTATCCCTTTATTTATTAGAAATTCTCTTCTAAAAGTACCTCTTGGATCCTGGTCTCTAGTTTCCAGGTTTGGATTGTGTTACTGCTCTGGGATGTGTTTTCTATTACTGTAAAGCTTCTAAAACATTAAACAAATACCGTTATCAGAATTACCAATATCAAACATTCATCATAATATAACTAAAGCCTAAATTCCCAATAGCAGACTCACTTTTCCCATATTTCCAGAATCTTTTATAAAACAAATACTGTACTTTTACATCAAAATACAGCATGTAATTTGTGCAAGTCCTTGATTTACTGTTTGCCTTGCTGTTAATGGTTTCCACTGTTCGATTCTTAAAAGTTCCATGAGAAAAAACAATGTTTGCTTCACAAAGTCCGAATAGTCTTTTGGCAAATCAACGATATGAGCCAGCGCGTCTTTTAACTCGTCTCTCAAACCTTTATAAAAAAGGGAGACACGCTTTTCTTCTGGCCACTGTGTCTCGGTGAGTAAACGATTAAAACTAGTGAGATAGGTCAATAAATCCTTGTTGCCTTGTTTAAGATTTAAAAGCTCATTATCACTTGCCTGCATGAAAGTGTGTTTTGCAAAAAGGCTGGTCATGGTACGTTTAAATTGATTCCAATTATGGAGGATGGGATCATCTCTATCCACGAAAGGAATTGACCAATTGGCTGCTGTGCCACCCAAATAAGACAAGACGAATGCCACTTTCGTATCATCAGTAGGGAACTGTTGTGGCTTACAAATGAAGAGTAATTGACATTGATTGATAAAAACATGGAATTTGTTACTATCTCCATGAAAACGTTCAGGTGCTGCTAAGGGCACAACATTAGGAACATTAACAGTAACCTCAACTGGGGAAGGCAAAGTTGTATGTTTTGATGGCGCCCCTGTCTCTGAGGAGGTTTTAAACAAAGGCGTAGAAGCTGTGTTCCACTGAGATCCCCTAAATTTATACCTGCTTAAATCCTGTTTTAAAGAGGTATTCTCCATCTTTAATCTCTCTATTTCCTCTTGCATATGTTGCAAGATCCCAGACACTGATTCATTATGAGCCAAGTCCTCATTTAGGGCCTGCGCCATATCCGTGACGTCAATGCCCTCTATTTCTTCCCCGGTATTCATCGTCCACCAGAACTAAACATTTTTAAGGCTTGTGCTTCTGTCAAAGCCCAGCTCACCTGAGTTCTTGTTCAGTTCTGATGGAGGTTGAAGACAATCCGACCCCACCCTGAAACTGCTTGTTCCAGCACACTAGTTTTTAAAACAGTGCACTAAGAACAGAAGCTCAAGGGAAGTGGGGAAGTGGATAAAATAAAAAAGGGAGACAACACCGTTCTTGCGTTTCCACTGTTGAAGTGCTGCACAAATCTGCGGCCCTTTCTGACTTCTGTAGAAACTGGTGCCTAATGAAACATAAACAAAGTACAGATAAGTGCAACCTATTCCTAAATGGGTTCCTGACTATCCCTTTATTTATTAGAAATTCTCTTCTAAAAGTACCTCTTGGATCCTGGTCTCTAGTTTCCAGGTTTGGATTGTGTTACTGCTCTGGGATGTGTTTTCTATTACTGTAAAGCTTCTAAAACATTAAACAAATACCGTTATCAGAATTACCAATATCAAACATTCATCATAATATAACTAAAGCCTAAATTCCCAATAGCAGACTCACTTTTCCCATATTTCCAGAATCTTTTATAAAACAAATACTGTACTTTTACATCAAAATACAGCATGTAATTTGTGCAAGTCCTTGATTTACTGTTTGCCTTGCTGTTAATGGTTTCCACTGTTCGATTCTTAAAAGTTCCATGAGAAAAAACAATGTTTGCTTCACAAAGTTCTGCAAAATATTCTTGTAACAAAGAGTTTGAATCACAATGTTCGTGGAAGGTATTTCGTTTCAAATTGTCTATACACGAATCCAGAAATTGTTGTCAAAGTTTTTTCAGGTAATAAAAGGTTTTGCACTTACTTGTTGCTGGCAAGAGATACTGATCAGTCTAACCTTGTCTTCTTTCTCTTTTGCAGGTTATTCATAGGAGAGAGGCTGAAGCAAGGAGGAACCGGAAACCGGAAGAAGGAAGAGCCAGAAGCTGCGCCCATTGAAGTCAATGAAAGTCTGTAAAGAGCAGGAGTGCCAGCGCAGAGGGATCTGTTCTCAGGTAAGCGGGAGGTAGACGAGCACAAGCACTGGGTGAGGCTCGGGGATGCCTTTTATAGACAGGGCTGGGTGTGGTTTGAAGGGCTGGGTGTGGTCCTCACATGCTGCACATGTTCTTGGAAGGTGTGCAGAGCTGGGTGTGGTTTGAAGAGCTGGGTGTGGTCCTCACATGCTGCACATGTTCTTGAAAGGTGTGCAGAGTTTCAGTTATTATACAAATGAGTTGGATTAACACATGGCCTAGGGAGGAGTATTTTAAAGAAGCCTTGGTAAAAGCAAGGCCCAATGTGTAAACAAAACAGCACATTAAACAACATACACAGAAGCCTGGGGGGGGGGGGAAGGTGAGATAACAAGAAAGGCTTTCAATAGTAAGTTTAAAAGGGAGCTATTAAAGAACCCACTAGTGCAGTGAGAGGGGACATGCTCTTTGCTGTGTACAAACCCTAACAGTTGCCCCCCTCAAAGGCCCTCCTACAGGACGGGGTTTTCCTGGATTTTTTAAATAAAACCGTCTAATCAGCTGTGGGGCATGTACATATGATGATGGTTCCCATGAATTCTCAGATTCATCATATCCTTTCCATTCTACCAAATAAAACAGACGTCCACTAATTCTTTTTGAGTCTTTTATGCTTTTCACTTCATATTCCAGATTTCCCTTAATTGGTATGGGTGGAGGTGGTGGTTCAGGTCGGGTTTTTGAGTTGTACGGCTTAAGCAAGGACACATGGAATGTAGTATGTACTGGATATTCTTTTGGCAAATCTAATTTTACTGTTACCGGGTTTACTATGGCAGTTATACTAAAGGGTCCAATGAAACGTGGTTGCAGCTTTCGGGATCCCTCTATGTTTAGGTTCTTTGTGGAGAGCCATACCTTGTCACCATTTTTATACATTGGGGCCTCAGACCTGTGTTTGTCTGCTTGTCTTTTCATGCTTTCCTTGTACTTTAATAAATGTTTCCTGGCTTTGTTTTGTATGTCACCTAACCTCGTTAGTCTATCCGTTACTGTAGGCAACAGGGAATCTTCTAACAAAATGGGTATAGCTCTTGGATGATACCCCTGCAAGAAATAGAATGGTGAGCAAAGTAGAGCTGAATGCTCAGTATTATTATAAACAAACTCTGCTACAGGGAGAGCTTCCAACCATTCACTAGAATAATCAGCCAATAAACAACGTAGCGTTTGAAGTAAGGTTTGGTTCAGTCGTTCAGTCTGTCCATCTGTCTCTGGGTGGAAAGCAGTGGATAAGGCCACATCTATTTTCAGTTTTTCACATAATTTTTTCCAAAATCTGGAGTTGAACTGGCTCCCTCGGTCTGACACCACTTTGCTTGGCAAACCATGTAAACGCACAATTTCCCTTATAAAAATATCAGCAAATTCTGCCGCCGTGGGTAATTTCCGTAATGGTACAAAATGTGCCATTTTAGATAAAAAATCCACTATAACCAACACTGTTGTGAAGGATTTTACAAGGTGGTAAACCTACAATAAAGTCTACGCTCACAGTGTGCCAAGGTTGTTTGGGTGTTGGCATTGGTATTAACAAGCCGTCAGGAGCCTTATGAGAAGATTTACGTCTTGCACAAACTGGACAGGTAGTGACAAATTGCTTAATGTCCTTTCTTATAGTGTCCCACCAAAAGTGTTTTTGCACATTTTCCAGGGTTTTTACCCAACCAGGATGACCTGCCAACGGTGAGGCGTGATGCCAAATTATCACCTGTGTTTGTAATTCAGAGGTGGGCACTAACAGCATGTTGTCGTGATACAATAAACCTCGTTGTATTGTGTTATGGGAATCCTTTAACCAATCCTGAGGTGCTATTTGCATGTGTGCATTATATAGATCTGGGATGAAATCCTTCTGTTGTACTGGTGCCTACAACTTTTGGGGAGGAATAATGGGTTCTCCTATTTTATCTTGTTTCATGTCTGAGGTATGTCCGTATCTAGATAACACATCAGATTGAATTTGTTGTGCACCTGGTCTATAGGTTATAACAAAGTCAAATGTGCTAAAAAAATTTAACCAGCGCATCTGACGTGGTGTTAGTGCTTTAAGTGATCCAAAAAACTGTAGGTTCTTATGGTCAGAAAAGATTGTAACTGGGTACTTGGCTCCCATTAAATGGTGCCTCCATTCTGAAAAGGCTACTTTGATAGCTATTAGTTCCCTTTCAGCCACAGTGTAATTTTGTTCAGCTGGCAATAACTTTTTAGAATAGAAGGCTATAGGATGTAACTGGACATCTACTGCATCTCGTTGAGAGAGAACTCCTCCTAAAGCTACTTGTGAAGCATCCGCTTCAACAAAAAAGGGCAAGTCAGGATCAGGATGTTTCAGAATTGGGGCTGAAGTGAACTTTTGTTTTAGGAGTTGAAAGGCGTGTGCCGCCTCATCAGTCCAAAGAAATTGCTGCCCTTTCCGCAACAAGGTAGTTATTGGGGCCGCAATGTCTGCAAAATGTGCAATAAACCTCCTATAAAAATTGGCGAAACCCAGAAATTTCTGAATATCTTTTACAGAGGATGGTTCTGGCCAATCAGCAATAGCACTGATTTTCTTTACATCCATAGTTATTCCTTGAGGTGACAGGCAGTATCCTAAAAAGTCCACTTTGTTGACATTAAAAGTACACTTTTCTAACTTAGCAAAAAGATGATTTTCTTTTAACTTTGATAATACTGCACGAACATGTTGGGTATGTTCTTCTGAGTTCTTAGAGTAATTGAGGATGTCGTCTATGTATACTATGACACAAACATCCAGGAATTCGCGTAGGACCTCATTTATAAAGAACTGAAAGGCCGCAGGGGCATTACATAACCCAAAGGGCATTACTGCGTACTCAAATAAACCAAACTTTGTCTTGAAAGCTGTCTTCCACTCATCCCCCTCTTTTACTCGGACCAGGTGGTAAGCTCCCCGCAGATCTAGTTTAGTGTATACAGTAGAATGTCTTAATTGATCCAACAACACAGGTATTAGAGGAAGAGGATATTTATTCTTTATTGTAGCCTTATTTAGTCCTCTATAATCGATACACGCGCGCAGGGATTTATCCGGCTTCGGGATAAAAAAGAGTGGAGATGACACCGGAGATGTGGAATGACGGATGAACCCAGACTGTAGTAGGTCATCTAGGTAGGTTCTTAAGTATTTGGTTTCTTCGTCAGTCAAAGCATATACTCTGTTATTAGGTAAAGGGGCCCCTGGGATAAGATCTATACGGCAGTCATAAGACCGATGTGGGGGCAGCAAACTAGCCTTTACTGGATCAAAGACGTCTTTAAAGTCAGAATATTCAGGAGGGAGACTTGGTTCATCTTGTGTAACACTAGCACAGTGTAATACTGTGCTCTGTTCTGTACCTGCTTCTTGATAGCAATTGGTTCTACAGAAAGAGGAATCCAAAGTAACAGTTCTATTCACCCAATCAATTTTTGGGTTATGAGTTGTTAACCAGGGTACCCCGAGAATCAAACCAAAATTAGGAGTATCTATCAGATCAAAGCTAATCACCTCTGTGTGCCCGTTCTGACAGACCATAACAAGTGGACTTGTTTGTTTTGTGATTAATCCAGAGGTCAATTCTGACCCATCCACTGCACATACTGCTTCTGGACAAGGCTTTAGGCACATAGGAAGTCCTAAGGTTTCAGCTAACTTATTATCCACAAAATTTCCTGTCGCGCCTGAGTCCAGTAGGACAGGGAGAGAATGCCTCACTTGGGTAGTAACAATTAAAACGACCTGAATTATGAAATGTCTAGGTATGTGCGGTACCCTGAAGGCTGCAGCATTAGAGGTTTGATTAAGATGTTTTCTCGAACAAGTAACCTCTCCCCTTGTCGAGCTTAATCGTTTCCCGATTCAGTTGAGGAGGTGGAGGAAACAGCACCCTTTCGTGGAGTTTTAGGCTTTACTGGACATTCTCTGGCAAAGTGACCTGCCCTGCCACAATATAAACATAATTGAAATTTTCTCCTTCTTTCTTTTTCCTCGGATGTGAGTGGACCTCTGAGTGTCCCTATTTGCATAGGCTCTGGTTCAGGGAGTTTATTATCTGTGTCTTTCGTCTCGTGTCTAATAAAAGTTAACCGTGATTCCAGTTTGTATTTATCTCCCTTTCTTTCTCCTAGTCTATGTTCTAATTTCACAACTAAATCTACAAAGTCCGAATAGTCTTTTGGCAAATCAACGATATGAGCCAGCGCGTCTTTTAACTCGTCTCTCAAACCTTTATAAAAAAGGGAGACACGCTTTTCTTCTGGCCACTGTGTCTCGGTGAGTAAACGATTAAAACTAGTGAGATAGGTCAATAAATCCTTGTTGCCTTGTTTAAGATTTAAAAGCTCATTATCACTTGCCTGCATGAAAGTGTGTTTTGCAAAAAGGCTGGTCATGGTACGTTTAAATTGATTCCAATTATGGAGGATGGGATCATCTCTATCCACGAAAGGAATTGACCAATTGGCTGCTGTGCCACCCAAATAAGACAAGACGAATGCCACTTTCGTATCATCAGTAGGGAACTGTTGTGGCTTACAAATGAAGTGTAATTGACATTGATTGATAAAAACATGGAATTTGTTACTATCTCCATGAAAACGTTCAGGTGCTGCTAAGGGCACAACATTAGGAACATTAACAGTAACCTCAACTGGGGAAGGCAAAGTTGTATGTTTTGATGGCGCCCCTGTCTCTGAGGAGGTTTTAAACAAAGGCGTAGAAGCTGTGTTCCACTGAGATCCCCTAAATTTATACCTGCTTAAATCCTGTTTTAAAGAGGTATTCTCCATCTTTAATCTCTCTATTTCCTCTTGCATATGTTGCAAGATCCCAGACACTGATTCATTATGAGCCAAGTCCTCATTTAGGGCCTGCGCCATATCCGTGACGTCAATGCCCTCTATTTCTTCCCCGGTATTCATCGTCCACCAGAACTGAAATTTTTTAAGGCTTGTGCTTCTGTCAAAGCCCAGCTCACCTGAGTTCTTGTTCAGTTCTGATGGAGGTTGAAGACAATCCGACCCCACCCTGAAACTGCTTGTTCCAGCACACTAGTTTTTAAAACAGTGCACTAAGAACAGAAGCTCAAGGGAAGTGGGGAAGTGGATAAAATAAAAAAGGGAGACAACACCGTTCTTGCGTTTCCACTGTTGAAGTGCTGCACAAATCTGCGGCCCTTTCTGACTTCTGTAGAAACTGGTGCCTAATGAAACATAAACAAAGAACAGATAAGTGCAACCTATTCCTAAATGGGTTCCTGACTATCCCTTTATTTATTAGAAATTCTCTTCTAAAAGTACCTCTTGGATCCTGGTCTCTAGTTTCCAGGTTTGGATTGTGTTACTGCTCTGGGATGTGTTTTCTATTACTGTAAAGCTTCTAAAACATTAAACAAATACCGTTATCAGAATTACCAATATCAAACATTCATCATAATATAACTAAAGCCTAAATTCCCAATAGCAGACTCACTTTTCCCATATTTCCAGAATCTTTTATAAAACAAATACTGTACTTTTACATCAAAATACAGCATGTAATTTGTGCAAGTCCTTGATTTACTGTTTGCCTTGCTGTTAATGGTTTCCACTGTTCGATTCTTAAAAGTTCCATGAGAAGAAACAATGTTTGCTTCACAAAGTTCTGCAAAATATTCTTGTAACAAAGAGTTTGAATCACAATGTTCGTGGAAGGTATTTCGTTTCAAATTGTCTATACACGAATCCAGAAATTGTTGTCAAAGTTCTTTCAGGTAATAAAAGGTTTTGCACTTACTTGTTGCTGGCAAGAGATACTGATCAGTCTAACCTTGTCTTCTTTCTCTTTTGCAGGTTATTCATAGGAGAGAGGCTGAAGCAAGGAGGAACCGGGAACCGGAAGAAGGAAGAGCCAGAAGCTGCGCCCATTGAAGTCAATGAAAGTCTGTAAAGAGCAGGAGTGCCAGCGCCGAGGGATCTGTTCTCAGGTAAGCGGGAGGTAGACGAGCACAAGCACTGGGTGAGGCTCGGGGGATGCCTTTTATAGACAGGGCTGGGTGTGGTTTGAAGGGCTGGGTGTGGTCCTCACATGCTGCACATGTTCTTGGAAGGTGTGCAGGGCTGGGTGTGGTTTGAAGAGCTGGGTGTGGTCCTCACATGCTGCACATGTTCTTGAAAGGTGTGCAGAGTTTCAGTTATTATACAAATGAGTTGGATTAACACATGGCCTAGGGAGGAGTATTTTAAAGAAGCCTTGGTAAAAGCAAGGCCCAATGTGTAAACAAAACAGCACATTAAACAACATACACAGAAGCCTAGAGGGGGGGGAAGGTGAGATAACAAGAAAGGCTTTCAATAGTAAGTTTAAAAGGGAGCTATTACAGAACCCACTAGTGCAGTGAGAGGGGACATGCTCTTTGCTGTGTACAAACCCTAACAATAAAAGCATGTGAATTACAGAGCATTTCTCAAATAGACATCCTTTTTACCCACTGTCTTACAATTGGAAGGAAAAAATGTAGAGAAAGAGAAGGGGCAATAACAATTATTCTGTTATTCTGTGTTCCCCTAAGTCTCTCGATAAAAATTGTACCTCACTTGAGTGGGTAGGCCTAACGCCCGCGACAGGAAACGCAACATGGACACATCACATTTTTACATTGAAAACTAACATGTTTTTTGGAAAGTGCCTAGCTGTGGCTTTTGATCTCTACCTCAGCTGGGACCTAGGGAAACCTACCACACCTGTGCATTTTTGAAAACTAGACACCTAGGGGAATCCAGGATGGGGTGACTTGTGGGGCTCTCCCCAGGTTCTGTTACCCAGAATCCTTTGCAAACCTCAAAATATGGCCAGAAAAACACCTTTTCCTCACATTTCAGTGACAGCAAGTTCCGGAATCTGAGGGGAGCCACAAATTTCTTTCCACCCAGTGTTCCCCCAAGTTTCCTGATAAAAATGGTACCCACTTGTGTGGGTAGATCTAGTGCCCACGACAGGAAATGCCCTAAAACAACGTGGATACATCACAGTTTCCCAAAGAAAACAGAGCTGTGTTTTTGCAAAGTGCCTAGCTGTGGAATTTGATGTCTAGCTCAGCCGGCACCTAAGGAAACCTACCAAACCTGTGCATTTTTTAAAACTAGGACACCTAGAGTAATCCAAGATGGGATGACCTGTGGGGTTCTCGCCAGGTTCTGTTACCCAGAATCATTTGCAAACGTCAAAATTTGACCAAAAAAACACTTTTTCCTCACATTTCAGTGACAGCAAGTTCTGGAATCTTAGGGGAACCACAAATTTCTTTCCACCCAGTGTTCCCCCAAGTTTCCTGATAAAAATGGTACCCACTTGTGTCCATAGGCCTAGTGCTTGTGACAGGAAATGCCCTAAAAAACAAAATGGACACATCCCATTTTCCCAAAGAAAACAGAGCTGTTTTTTGCAAAGTGCCAAGCTGAGGATGTTGGCCTCTAGCTCAGCCGGCACCTAGGGAAACCTACCAAACCTGTGCATTTCTGAAAACTAGAGACCTAGGAGAATCCTAGATGGGGTGACTTGTGGGCTCTCACCAGGTTCTGCTACACAGAATCCTTTGCAAACCTCAAAATGAAGCCAAAAAACACTTTTTCCTCACATTTCAGTGACAGAAATGTCTAGAATCTGAGAGAAGTCACAAATTTCCTTCTACCCAGCATTCCCCCAAATCTCCTGATACAAATGGTACCTCACTTGTGTGGGTAGGCCTAGTGCCCACGAAAGGAAATGCCCCAAAACACTATCTGGACACACCAAAATTATTAAATACAAAACTACCTATTTTTGCGGGGGCACCTGTGTTTTTGGTCCTGGGGTCAGCAGCCATACCGGGAAACCTACCAAATGAAGACATTTCTGAAATCTAGACCCCCGAGGGAGTCAGGGAGGTGTGACTTGCATGGATTACCCAGTGTTTTCTTACCCAGAACCCTCAGCAAACCTCAAATCTAGCACAAAAAAAATCTAATTTTCCCCACATTTCTGTATGGGATCACTGCACCGGGACCAATTTCCTACTAACCAACGTTCCCCACAGCCTCCTGGTAAAAATGATACCTCACTTGTGTAGGTAGGCCAAGTGCCTGTGGCAGGGAAGAGCCAAAAACATGTCAAAATTGAGGGGTAACCAAAGCGGGTCCAAAAGAGCAGTTTGAATTAAAAAAAAAAATAGATTGACAAGCAGGGCAGAATTTTTATCAGTATAGATGAGTCAATGCTGGGTGGTAGTAATTTTGTGGATTCCTGCAGATTCCAAAAGGTTCCATCACAAAAATGTGGGAAAAATGTGTGATTTCCAGCAAAGTTGGAGGTGTGCAGGGCATTGTGGGTAAGAAAATGATGCGAGGTGCATGTGAAGCACACCACCCTGGAATCACATAGATGTTTCGTTTTCAGATGTGTCTAGATCTTGTCGATTTTTCTACATGGCAGCGTCCCAAAGTCCAAACAATGCAGCCCTCATCATTCCAATTGGGACGATTTTGAGAGTTAGCCAAGCTCTCATGGCCCAAATGTAAAAACCAAAACCCAAAATACTCAAATGTCCTCTTGCTTGACATGGGATGAGATGTTTTAGTGTGCAGGGGGAGAGCTGAAAGACTGTTACCCCCTTCAGTTGGGGGGGCATAACCAGGCCCCTAATGGTTGGCAGCCACCATTCCACTATATTTTTGGTTTTAATTCCCTGGCATCTATTAGACATTCTGCTCCCCTGGGGTGTGGATCGGTGGTTATTGCCCCAACTGCCCAATGGGGGGTAGAACAACTTTAGCCCCATTTATTTGGGGTGGGGGTATGACCATACCCCCACCTTCTTATTTTGAAAAAAAAATCTTCCCTGGTCTCTGGTGGGCTTTCTGCCCCCCTTTAGGGCAGATGGGCCTTCAAAAAATCGGCCTATCTTCCCCCAACGGGGACAGATATGGCCTGCAGTAAGATGCCCCCATGGGGAGCGACCCTTGCCCAAAGGGCTGCCCTCCCCAAACAAAACACACACATAAACACACACCAATCCCTGGTGCCTAAGTGATTCTCTGAAGTGATTTCTGCCCCCCCCCCTCAGGGGCAGATTGGCCTAATAGAAATAGGCCGATTTGCCCCCAAGGAGAGCAGAAATGGGCTAAAATAAATGTGCCCCTCCCCCGGGGAGCGACCCTTGCCTAAGGGGTCGATCCCCTTGTGTGAAATTGGTGCAAAAAAAACAATCCCCAGGGCCTAGTGGTTTCTGTCCCCCCGTGGGGGCAGAGCAGCCTAATAAAAATAGGCCGATCTGCCCCCAAGGGGGCAAAAATGGCCTAAAATAAATGTACCCTTTGGGGAACGACCCTTGCCTAAGGGGTCACTCTCCTTGCGTGAAATTGGCCCAAAACAATACAAATCCCTGCTGTCTAGTGGTTTCTGCCCCCCTTGGGGCATATTGGCATAATAAAATAGGCCAATCTGCCCCAAGGGAGGCACATATCGCCTAGAGTTAAATTTGCCCCAAGGGGAGCAACCCTTGCTCCCCACATATAAAAAAAACAAAAACACAAACAAACAAAAAAGTTTCCTGGTGTCTAGGAGTTTCTGCCCTCCTGGGGGCAGAAATGGCTTACAACAAATTCCCCCCCCCCCCAGAGGAATGACCCTTGCCTACGGGGTCACTCCCCTCATGTAAAACTGACAAAAAAAATCCATTTGGGGGCAGATTGGCCTAAAAAAAATGGCCTAGAGTTAATTTTGTCCCCAGGGGGGCGACCCTTGCCTAAGGGGTCACTCCCCACATATAAAAAAATAATAATAATCCCTGGTGTCTAGGGGTTTCTCTACTCCCCACCCCCCCACCCCGGGGGCAGATTGGCCTAATTATAATAGGCCGATCTGTCACCAGGGGGGGGGCAAATAAGGCCCAAAAACATTTTGCCCCACCGGGAAGCGGTCCTTACCCAAGGGGCTACTCCCCTTATGTGTAAATATATTTTAAAAAATCATTGGTGCCTAGTGGAATTTCTGCTGCCCGATCACATCGCGATCGGGCAGCAGAAATGCTGAGAGAGACATGAAAGGAGAGGATGTCATCAGATGCCATAGGAGGGTTGGGGGGTGGGGGTGGAAGGGGAAGCGATTTCCCGCCCATCCCTGCCCAGGGGTGGGTGGTGCGAGGCCCACGGGGAGTGCTAGCGCTTCCCCAAGGGCCCCTATCTGGACGTAACGGTTACGGTTTGGGCACCTGAGCGTTGCTGCCCAGGACGTTAACGTTACGCCCAGGGCACACAAGCGGTTAATGAACAAAGGGAATTCTACCTGGATCAAACTGTATTAATCTACTTGGTTTAAAAAGAAGAAACGGTGGCTATACTTCTGCTGACTGACAGTGAAATATTTAGCATGTCTGGTAGTCATGGTATTCTTTTAGTGGGCTTTTAATATAACTGGTGCAATTGTCCTACTTTGAAACAGCAGGCTGTCTTCTCTAAACATGGAAAGATTAACAATGATGATGATTAAAATGCATAAACATTTCAAACCCAACAATTATCAGCCTTCAAATGACACTCCAGTGGATGCGGCTGATTTTGCATACATATCAAATGTGGGGGATAACCATACTGTTATGTCTGGAACAAAGAACAAGAAGGACAAATGTTCTCAAATGTGGAGTTTATTTCAGTATCAACACCTACGACCTCGCAGCTCCGAGTCCGGCAACTGTCATCTGAAGTCATCCGAATTCCATGCGAGCAACATTCTATGGAGGCAAATGCCCTCTCAAAACAACCGATAACAAGGTACAATTTAAAACACAACACATCTCCCCCTTAACAAAACAAAACAACCCCCCCAAAAAACATCTTACCCTAATATACGTTAGACTGCATTACCATATAACTTATAATACAAAGAAAATATTACATGTAATACATTGAAAATATTCCTCTACCTTTCTTAGTACATCACATATTGATTTAAATATTTAGGTCTTCCAGCACACCTTTTAGGCCTATTCACAATACCTTCCAGATTTGCACTTACTTCAACATCGCCCACAACACCCGAAACATTCATGTCCAAATTACCCATAGTCGCATTACCCTGCATCCTGTTATACTGCACATCTTCTCCTGAGCCCCTTCCAATATCATTAGATTGTCCAAGAATCACATTTTCTCTGTCCTGTGGAAAACCGCCATGTCTCGCATTCTCACCGTCCCTCCCCCAAGGGCACCCCGTCAAGATCAATATAATTAAACCCACTTCCAGCCCAAACACCTGAATATTGCATACCAGGAATCACGTCTGTTGCCCTAGGAATCACATCTTTCACTTTCACCACACTCCTCTTGTTTCACCACTTGCCACCCTCCACCATAACTGAATGTTTAGATACTTTCACGACCCTAGTTGTTGGGAAAAAACTGGACAGACCCTTACCCTTACCCTGAGGTTTTTTCACTTTAATTACACCACCCACACCAAATTGAACTTCCTTAACTCTCTTGAGCTCGTCATACCTCAATTTGCTCCTGGCTTGTTGTCTATCCACCTTGTCCTTCACTCGACTCAAAGCAGTCACAACATCACTCCCCAAAGTCTCCTGCACAACCGACTCAGGAGATAATTCGTTACAAGAATTCCTGCCTTTCAAAAGCACAAAAGGAGCTGTACCAGTAGAAGAATGTGGTGTGTTGTGATAACACCAAATCCTTTCTGCTACCATCTAACATACATTTTTCCCCCGTCCTGATGGCCAATTGTATAGTCTCCTTGACTAGTCTATTTACTCTCTCAACAAGGCCGTTGCCTTGCGGACTATGCAATGCAGTAGTAAGATGCTTGACATTAAGGGGGTCATTACAACATTGGTGGTAAAAGCCGCTTACCGCCGTGCAGAAGACTGCCAACACACCGCCGCAGCAGTAGCATTCCGCCACAGCTATTATGACCCACATTTCGAAATCCGACAAAATTCAGACACCCACACAAGTCCGTCATACCAAAGGTCAGTGAGAAACTAGCGAAAACAAATCCTCCACCGTCACGCCAACAAAAATACGCCCACGCTATCACGACACACGAATCCATGCGGCTGTCTTTCAGCCGCGGTATTCCATTGGCGGTACACACCGCTGCGCTCAAAATACACACACACATACAAAACACCACCACATTGGACAATTCGAAATACACACACCTGATACACTTACACACACACCACTCCCACACACCCATTACAATATAAAACACACACCCACATCCCCCACAAACCCCTACAACCACTATTACAGAGAGAAGGCCAGAGAGAGACACCACCATCCACAAACTAGCAGCCACAGGCACTCAACACCATCACCCACACAACTTCCACGCACAAAACACCACACACCACTACATATCACCACACACACCACACATCACCTACACCACCCCATGGAACGGCAAAGACACCCCAGGTTCTCGGAGGAGGAGCTCAGGGTCATGGTGGAGGAAATGGTCCGGGTAGAGCCACAGCTATTTGGAGCACAGGTGCAGCACACCTCAATTGCAAGGAAGATGGAGCTATGGAGAAGAATAGTCGACAGGGTCAACGCAGTTGGACAACACCCAAGAAATCGGGATGACATCAGGAAGAGGTGGAATGACCTACGGGGGAAGGTGCGTTCCGTGGTCTCCAGATACCACCTGGTGGTCCAGCGGACTGGCGGCAGACCCCCACCTCCTCACCCACAACTAACAACATGGGAGGAGCAGGTCTTGGCGATTCTGCATCCTGAGGCCTTGCAGGAGTCGGTGGAGGAATGGACTCTGGTAAGTCAAACCTTTAACTAACATATCCCCCACCCTACCTGCATGCTATCACATACCCCCAACCTCGCCCCCACCCCATCACTCCAACTCCTCACAAATGTACCAATATCACAAACCACACATCCCAACACCAAGCCCTGCATGCAACAACAACGCATGGACACCCATCACTAAAGCATGCCCACTGCACATACCCAAACACCCCCCTAAACCAGCATCACACAAGCCCCCACATAGGAATGCAAGCACTGGGGTACACGCTCACCTACCCATTGAACACCATGAGACACACAGATGCAATAATCATGCTTTTACACCCCTGCAGGACCACTACCCAACGTCACCAGGCAGGAGGGTCCAGACATCTCCACCCACCCACAGAAGAGGCCCACAGTGATGACAGCAGCTCTGTCCAACTGGATCTAGATGACCAGACTGGGCCATTGTGGGCCTCGGGACAGTCGGTTCCCCTCACACAGGCACAGGCCACCACAGACCTTCCCCCCCTCTGGTAACACCAGCACAGAACCCACCCAGCGGGCCCATACCTCCGTCCCCAGGACACGTCAATCAGTTGTGTGTCCACCACTACAGGGAACCCAGGATAACCCACCACTCCAACAACAACAGGGACCTGGGGGCAGTGGTAGTGGGCACACGGTCCAGGGGACGGAGGCCCGGGAACACAGGGGAACTGGGAGGGCTGCTGTGCAACAGGGGGCAGACAGCCAAGGAAACCCACTCTCCATGAGGCCCTCTCCTCCATCATGGGAGCATACCACCACTTCCAGGAGATGATGGCAACGGTCCTGGCCAAGTTTCAGGAGACCCAGCGCATGCAGGAGGAACAGTATTTGGGGTTCAGGGAGGAACTCAGAACCATCAGCTCCGCCCTGGGCACCACCGTAGTGGTGCTGAAGGAAATACTCAACACCAGGAGGGACTCTTGGGCACTCTAAGGGGCCTCTGACACTAGCATGGATGATGAACTGCCCACCCCCTCTGCCGGCGCTAGTGGACAGGAGGCACTGCCACAGGACCACCACACCAACACCCCACCCCCTGCAGATGGAGAACCACCCCGCAAGCGGTCCCTGAGATCCAGGAACCAGACAGAGCACGATGCCAAGACCCCCGCCAAGAAATGAGACCACCCTGAATGTCAACCCACTGTCCCACTTTGACACCCTGTCCATATTGGAACTGCCCCAGCTCCACTTCCTATGCCCATATGGGCAATGCACCTATGAGACAAATACACTGGACTCTGCCATGGACACTCCTCTGCCATCACCCCTCACCATTTAACTTCACCCTCCAATCTTTTGTATGTAAATAAACACACCTAAAGCACCAAAAGATCTGGAGTCTGTCTGTGATTTTGAAATAGTGTATTTGCAATGACAGTGACAACATTTCCAGGAATTAGTAATGTCAACATACCTATGTCACACAGCTCTAGTCCATGAGGAATCTAAGCAGATGCCACACGCTGGGACCCACACCTGTGAAACCGTAAGGGAAAGTGACAACTCAGTGACCATACACTGAGTGAAATCGACAGACAGGATAGAGGTAGAAGTGTAAAAGTACATGTAGTAGGCAGGAATGTATTCTCACCTGTGTTTCACTGGAACTATTGTCGGATTAGTGATTAGCATCACCAGGCGGAGGAGCAGTGCCACCGGAGCACGAGGGAGCTGCATCCCACATGGGCATGGAGGCCCACACTACGGACTCAGAATGCACCAGTGGGACGGAGGGTGAGGGGAGCACCATGGCGGTCACAGGATCTGCAACCAGCGACACAGACTCGTCCTCCGATGGGAGCTCCCTTGTGGTGGCGGCAACATCTGTGCCCCCCACTTCAACAGGTACAGCCGCCACCCCCCTACCAGCACCCCCCTCCCAGCAGCCCCTCAGCCTTCGCCCCGTGCCCGCTCACCCAGGAGGGTGGGCATCTCCTTCGCCCCAGGAACCTCAGCCCCTGCCCCTGTCACCTCTGCTGCCCTCCGTGAGGAGGCCATTGACCTCCTCAGGTCCCTCACTGTTGGGCAGTCTACCATTTTGAATGCCATCCAGGGTGTAGAAAGGGAGTTCCAACACACAAATGCATTCCTGGAGGGCATTCATTCTGGTCAGGCTGACCTTCATCGAACCATTCAAACTCTGGCCTCAGCACTGATGGCAGCCATTGTCCCTGTGTCTAGCCTCCCCCTCCAACTTCCTCCACCCGACCCAATCCCCCTGTACCTCTGCCTATCCCAAGCACACCATCAGACCAGCCTGCACACACCTCACCACACAAGGGAAGCTCAGGCAAACATAAGCACCACACATCCCACAGGCACTCACGCAAGCATCACACACATACAGACACACCAACATCCACTGCCTCCACTGTGTCCCCCTCGTCGTCGTCTACCTCCTCCCTCCCAGTCTCGTCTACACTCACACCTGCATGCACTACCAATACAGCCACTACTCCCCACACCAGCACACCCACCACCACACCCCGCTCACGTGCACTCACCACCCCCACTACCATGCACACGTCCCCTGTGTCCTCTCCCAGTGTGTCTGTGATGCCCCCTCCCAAGATACACAAATGCAGCCACACACCCACCCAACAGCCATCCACCTCACGACAGCCTCCAGCGCATACACCTGCACCCAAATCCACAAAACTTACACCTCCTACAACCACCACCTCTTCCTCCACTCCCAAACCCCCTCCAGCTACCCATCCCAGTGTCTCCAAACAACTTTTCCTGTCCACCCTTAACCTATTTCCCACCACCCCCCTGTCCAACTCATAGGTCCCGTACTAGCACTTCAGCCACAAAATCACTGAGACCAGTGGTGTCTGTTGTGACAGGTATGTGGAGTGCACCGGCCACCAGGCCAGCCAGTGTATCACGGAGCCAGAGCACTGCCAGTCCCCCCCCCTGTGAAGCACCAGAAGTTGGCCAGTGCCCAGCGGGAGAGGGGAAAGACTCCAGCCACCCATGCCGCTCACAGGGGTCCCGGGGGGAGTGTGGACTCAGCTGTGACTCCTCCCAAGGTGGAGAAGGGCCAGAAGAAAGCTGCAAAGTCTGGGAGGAGCAGCACGGCGGAGAAGACCGCCACCATCCCCGCTGCCCAAGAGGGCCCCGCCAGCCACAGCCCAGCTGCCCAGGAAGGCCCCGCCAGCCACAGCCCAGCTGCCCATGAGGGCCCCGCCAGCCACAGCCCAGCTGGGCATTGAAGGACTGCCAGCCTCAGCCCAGCTGGGCAATGAGTGACCGCCAAGTCAAGCACCGTTGAACAGGGCAAGGACCGCTGAACAGGGCAAGGACCGCCAACACAAGCACTGCTGAACAGGGCAAGGACCGCCAACTCAAGCACCACTGAACAGGGCAAGCACCGCCAACTCAAGCACCGCTGAACAGGGCAAGGACCGCCAACTCAAGCACCGCTGAACAGGGCAAGGACCGCTGACCAGGGCAAGCACCACCAACTCAAGCACCGCTGAACAGGGCAAGGACCGCCAACTCAAGCGCCACTGAACAGGGCAAGGACCGCCAACTCAAGCACCGCTGCACAGGGCAAGGACCGCTAAACAGGGCAAGCACCGCCAACTCAAGCACCGCTGAAAAGGCCAAGGACCGCTGAACAGGGTAAGGACCGCCAACTCAAGCACCGCTGAACAGGGCAAGGACCGCTGAACAGGGCAAGCACCGCCAACTCAAGCACCGCTAGCCCATGAGCGGCAGGGGCAGTGACGCAACAGGGACCGTCACGGGGTGAGTGATGCACTCTGGGCACCAGTCCCCCTCCAGAACCAGTGGAGACATGCATCCACTCCGTCTGTCCTGCACAGGATGAAGCACTCTGGGCACCAGTCCCCCTACAGAACCAGTGGAGACATTCATCCACTCCGTCTGTCCTGCACAGGATGAAGCACTCTAGGCACCAGTCCCCCTCCAGAACCAGTGAAGACATGCATCCACTCTGTCTGTCCTGCACAGGATGAAGCACTCTGGGCACCAGTCCCCCTCCAGATCCATTGGAGACATGCATCCACTCCGTCTGTCATGCACAGGCTGAAGCACTCTGGGCACCAGTCCCCCTCCAGAACCAGTGGAGACATGCATCCACTCCGTCTGTCCTGCGCAGGATGAAGCACTCTGGGCATCAGTCCCCCTCCAGAACCAGTGGAGACATGCATCCACTCCATCTGTCCTGCACAGGATGAAGCACTCTGGGCACAAAGCCCCCTCCAGAACCAGTGGAGACTGTTATCGACTTGAGAAACTGTGGCTTTGCACTCCCCAGGATGGTACAGTGGGCAAACCACCCACTGGAGAGACTTGAGAGACTGTGGCTTTGCACTCCCCAGGATAAAGCAGTGGGCAAACCACCCACTGGAGAGACTTGAGAAACTGTGGCTTTGCACTCCCCAGGATGGTACAGTGGGCAAACCACCCACTGGAGTGACTTGAGAGACTGTGGCTTTGCACTCCCCAGGATAAAGCAGTGGGCAAACCACCTACTGTAGAGACTTGAGAGACTGTGGCTTTGCACTCCCCAGGATGAAGCAGTGGGCAAACCACCCACTGGAGAGACTTGAGAGACTGTGGCTTTGCACTCCCCAGGATACATCAATGGGCATGGAGCCCACTAGTGGATCTGGCGTGGTGCAGTCATCCGGCTAAGGTGCCCCCTCTTCTCTTCCCCCTGAGGTGCCTGTTGTATTTCTATCTGATGCCCCGGCAGTGTTCTCTCCGTTTTGATCAGGTATTTGATGTGGGCCTCGCCCATGCATTTTGGGCCCAGTGGTCCACGGTCCAGTGGTTCCGTCACTGCCCCTGCCGCACATGGGCTAGCGGTGCTTGAGTTGGCGGTGCTTGCCCTGTTCAGCGGTGCTTTTCCTGTTCAGCGGTGTTTGCCATGGCGGTCTGTGCCCTGTTCAGCGGTGCTTGTCCTGTTCAGCGGTGCTTGCCATGGCGGTCTGTGCCCTGTTCAGCGGTGCTTGGCCTGTTCAGCGGTGCTTGCCATGGCGGTCTGTGCCCTGTTCAGCGGTGCTTGGCCTGTTCAGCGGTGCTTGCCATGGCGGTCTGTGCCCTGTTAAGCGGTGGTTGCCATGGCGGTCCTTTATTGCCCAGCGGGGCTGTGGCTGCCGTGGCCCTCCTGTGCACTGACTCTGCGGTGGCCTCCTGGCCACTGACGATGGGGCTGCCCTCCTGGGCACTGACTGGCACTGACTCTGGCGGTGGCCTCCTGGCCAGTGACAATGGGGTTGCCCTCCTGGGCACTGACTCTGACGGTGGCCTCCTGGCCACTGATGATGGGGCTGGCGGTGGCCTCCTGGGCAGCGGGGATGATGGCGGTCTTCTCCGCCGTGCTCCTCTTCCCAGACTTTGGTGATTTCTTCTGCCTCTTCACCACCTTGGGAGGAGTCACAGCTGAGTGGACACTTCCCCCGGGAACCTTGTGAGCGGCTTTGCCTGCTGGAGTCTTCCCCCTCTCCCGCCTGGCACTGTCCAACTTCCGGTGCTTCACAGGGGGGGACTGGCTGTGCTGTGGCTCCGTGTCACACTGGCTGCCCTGGTGCCCTGTGCACTCCACATACCTCTAACAGGCATCACTGGTACCGGCGATTTTTTGGCTGAGGTGCCAGTACAGGACCTATGAATTGGAGGGGGGGGGTGGTGGGAAAGAGGTCAAGGTTGCTCAGGAAAAGTTTCTTAGGAACACTGGGACGGGTAGCTGGAGGGGGTCTGGGAGTGGAGGAAGAGGAGGTGGTTGTAGGAGGTGTAACTTTTGTGGTTTTGGGTGCAGGTGCATGCGCTGGAGGCTGTCGTGAGGTGGATGGCTGTTGGATGGGTGTGTGCCTGCGTTTGTGTACTTTGGGAGGGGCGTCACAGACACACTGGGAGAGGACACAGGGGACGTATAAATGGTAGTGGGGGTGGTGAGTGCAGGTGAGCGGGGTGTGGTGGTGGGTGTGCTGGTGCCGGACCTAGTGGCTGTAGTGGTAGTGCGTGCAGGTGAGAGTGTAGACGACACTGGGAGGGAGGAGGGAGACGACAAGGAGGGGTACACAGTGGAGCCAGTGGATGTTGGTGTGTCTGTATGTGTGTGATACTTTTGTGAGTGCCTGTGGGATGTGTGGTGCTTATGTTTGCCTGAGCTTCCCTTGTGTGTTGATGTGTCTGCAGGCTGGTCTGATGGTGTGCTTGGGATAGGCTGAGGTACAGGGGATTGGGTCTGGGCGGAGGAAGTTGGAGGAGGGAGGCTCTAGACAGGGACAATGGCTGCCATCAGTGCTGAGGCCAGAGATTGCAGGGTTCAATGAAGGGCAGCCTGACCAGAATGAATGCCCTCCAGGAATGCATTTGCGTGTTACAATTCCCTTTCTACACCCTGGATGGCATTCAAAATGGTAGACTGCTCAACAGTGAGTGACCTGAGGAGGTCAATGGCCTCCTCACTGAGGGCAGCAGAGGTGACAGGGGCAGGGGCAGGGGCTGAGGTGCCTGGGGCGAAGGTGATGCCCACCCTCCTGGGTGAGCGGGCATGGGGTGAAGGCTGAGGGGCTGCTGGGAGGGCGGTGCTGGTAGGGGAGGTGGCGGCTGTACCTGTAGAAGTGGGGGGCACAGATTTTGCTGCCACCACAAGGGAGCTCCCATCGGAGGACGAGTCCGTGTCGTTGTTTGCTGATCCTGTCCCCGCCGTGAAGCTCCCCACGCCCTCTGTCCCACTGCTGTATTCTGAGTCCGTGGTTTGGCCCTCCATGGCCATGTGGGATGCAGCTCCCTCGTGCTCCGGTGCCACTGTATCTCCGCCTGATGATGCTGATGCACACAAGAACAGGGAGACCACAAAAAGGGGGGGGGGGGCGACAGAAGAAAGACAGGTTAAGTGCATGGCTTACCGCTACCGTTGGCGGACAATACAGACACAGCAGCCCCCTGCACTATGCCGTGCTGTTGGGCTCTACAGATGCAGTTCCTGGGACATGGCCTACATGGCTATGGTGGACATCAGCACACACAGATGACACAGAGGCATGTATACCTGTATTTGGCACTCGACAGAGGTGGGGTGGAGTGCCACATGGCCTGCATTACGGAGGGGCCTAGCCTACGGAACTCGCCCTGGTCTAGGGAAACCCACAGCCCTCCTCCCCCACCC